>NC_142108.1:29377000-29689666 GCF_056152115.1 Neolamprologus brichardi | reverse complement strand
ACACCATCCCACTTATTTTCTGCACTTTGGTTATGTCTGTATGCCTGTGTGTGTGAGTGCGTTAATGTTTGTGTGTCTGTTTGCGTGTATATGTGCCTGCCAGTGAGTCATTGAATGCTCTAATGACCACAGTCCTGACACAGGTATTTTGACTGCTGCCTCTTTCCATCGGCACATTGACTGACATGCGATTAGTTACGCTGGCGTGGAAAACTAGGGAGGCTCATGCTGTAACCCTGAAAAAGACTGGGAGGAGGGTAAAGTCCTCTTCTCCACATCTCTGCTGTTTCATCTTTCTGTAAATTTAAAACATCTCTGGCTGCATTTAAGGGTTCTGTTATTTTGTATTCAGTACATACAGGAAAGCACGGCTGGGCTCACAGTAACCTTATGAGAAAACCATCGAGATCAATACAGGTTAGCAGGACAGTAGGAAAGAACGTCGTGTAGTTAACAGTAGTTGGGATTTGCTATAAAACTGATCTCAAAATGCTTAGTGAGTTGACCATGAACTTAAGGAATCTATTTAAATAAATGGATAAAACCCCCCTGAGTCCAACATATTGAGGCTGTACAGATTTAAATTTTGGGTAAAAGACAGCTTTCATATCTAAGCAGTACTCAGCACTCGCGAATACTTTTCACCGACCAGTATTTTGGCAGCCCAGTGTTATTGGCCACTGTCAGCTAATTGCCAGTTATTGGTATCAGCTTTTTAAACACCTGATAAATGAAAAATAAATGTCTGTAAAGAACAGACAGGAGAAACACCCCTCATCTGTGTTACAAGTGTTGATATTGCCTAGAGGAGCACTCTACAACTTTCATATTGACAACAAGTGTTTGGAACGCCACAAACACAACAACCACCTGATCAAAGCAGAGTCTCACTTCGATACAGTGCTTTCGGTTCGGTACGCATTTTGTATCGAACAATACAAAATTTTTAATTTATTTTATCAACTTTCCTTCTGAAGATGCTGTCTGTGTTGTGCGCTCAGTGGATCTGCGTTCGACAGTGCAGCCTAGGCGGAGTAGTCGAACGCAGATTCACTGAGCGCAGGGCAAGCTAGCGAGACAGAAGTTAAGCTCTCCTTGCAACATGGCAAATTGAACCTCCCCCACCCTCATTCAGATCTGGCGTTTGGAACTATTTTGGTTTTCATGTGAAGTATGACCCTGAAGGTAAGCGCGTCATGGACAAAAGTAAAACAGTATGTCGGATGTGCCACGCAATGCTCAATTACATGGGTGGGAACTAGTGGTTAGCGCAGTTAGCTCGTTAACGTGTTGGCCGTCCAGCCCCATGCACGGGGCGATCTGCGGTAGCTCGTTAACGAGTTTTGCCGTGTTGTGGCTTAACGTCATTTCAACGAGATTAACGCTGGCAGCACTGGTGGGAACACAACGAATATGACTGCACATTTACTCCGACATCATCCTAGTGCAAAGACAAGTTGAAGCAGACAAAAACAACAAGCACGCATGCTACAAACTTTACCCGAGTCATTTAGACAGCCGTTAGCACACGATTCTCCTTATGGGGACCTGATATGTTTAATATGCTGCTGAGAATATAGCCCAGAAGAAGCGTATAGTATAGCTTTTATTTTGGAAAGAGCCAATTCTCTGTAATAAACTCTCTTTTCCAAAGATAAGTGATTTCTCGATCAGATAGATTAATTTTTTTATTACTTTGTTTCAGCAACATTAAATTTAAAAACTGTACGTTTGAGTTAAAATATATATTTATAATTTTAATAAATGACAAATTAAAAAGGCATGAACAGTTTTTTGTATCGAAAAAATATCAAACCGTGACACCAAAGTATTGAACCGAACCATGAATTTTGTGTATCTTGCACCCCTATGTATCACATTTTTAAATCACCAAGTATCGGTATGAATATAGGTCTTAAAATCAGCCCTATATCTGTCGAGCTCTGTCGAGTACTCATTTGTTCATTACTGATTTGATTTAGTTGAATTTCAGCATAAAACTTGTTGACCCTTTTTTAAGTTCTGTAAACATTAAAAAAAATGTTTGTGACATTTAACCGTTGGGTACAAATGGTATGACAATGCAGTTGTTTTTGGACAGTGATTGTGGCGAAAAATACAAATATTTATTCTTGTCTATGAATTAAAATAATCTCAGTTCATACTCCTCCATCTGCTTCCCAGTGCTACATGAAAACGTGATGTTTTACTTGCATCCTCAATATAATCTATGCTTATCTAAACAAAAAACAGAAATATTTAAAGTACATTAACACAGATTTATATATCTACTATAAAATATAAAATTACTTGCTATGTATAAACCTGAAATATGACAGAGAACTGATACTGTGAAAGTTTATTATCCATTTGCATTCATTCCATTGAACATAACAAATAAAGGCAAATATAATTTATCCCTTACAGAAGATTACTGTATCTACTATCCAGTAAAAAACAAATCCAGTGTTTATTTAAAAGTTTAAAAAAAACCTAAATCTCATTTATCCCATATAAAAATATAATTTAATGAATGGATGAAACTAGATTCAACTAAAGGTGTGAATCCACGTTTGAAGGCTTTGCTGCGTTTCAGTCAACTGTTCTATAACCTCTGCAACTGTGGTGCACTTCCTGCATCAAACTGACATTGGTTTGGCTTTACGCAAACACAAAGTTATTTATAGCATCTCTCCCACTTTATTTTCTCCCTCCCATTCTCTCCCTCGCTCTATATTTGCATTTCTGCTATGCAAACAAGAAACTGGTGTCAGCTGCATCGGTTCTACAGGCCTAACTTGTCCCTTTTCTTTCTCAATCTTTTTCAAAAATTTTTCTCCCCTTCTGTCTCCCTGTAGCTTTCTACCTCTCCCACCTTCACCCTGTTTTTCCTCCTCCCTTCAACCTCTCTCTCTCTGTCTGTGTTTTCCTTTCCTCAATTGTTTTGCTGTAGATTTGACCGCTATGATTAATGACCTCGAAGCCACAGGAAAGCAAACACAGAGAGACACGACATGCATGCTGTTCTCTTACAAACCTCCCTTTTTCCTCCTGTATCCACTACTTCTATGTTCACACATTATGACTTCTAGGGAAAACATCTTTGAATTAAGAGTCACATTATACAAAGTCAAGATCTGGTATACTTTTCAACTTATTTTTTCATTTATTTTCATCCCTTATTTCCTGATTACTTTAGTAGATTAAATGTTTGCCAAAGGCCTTTATTATAATGAATTATGTGTTTTTTAGCATCATCTACTCTAACGTCAGAGCCCTTGTCTGTCTTCTCTCTGTTTGAAATGAGGAAATGAATCTCAGTGGTCAGTTAAAGGTCTTGGAGGCTAGCAGTCAGAGGTCAGTGGTTAGAGATAAGCATCAAATTAGGCCTTCAGAGTCTTGTTCAAGTACACTTCAGCTAGGTGCTTGGCTGGACGAAGCTCATTCAGAAAGATTAGAATTGAGTTTGGCCTTTAATAACACAAAAGAAAAGGTATGCAAGAGCAGCTGGTTAGCTTAGCGTAGCATAAAGACAGGACACAGTGTCATCTAAAAATAATAATTGCTGCTAAAACTTCTTGTCCTTACTTCTTTCTAAACAAATAAAATGTAATGAGATAATGTGTTAACTGGTAGGTTTTCTAACCTTTTTTTTAAAGGTCTTTACTCAGGTGAGCTGGTTCCTCAGCCAAGTGAATCTAATTGCCTGTTTTTTAAATTATTATCATCAATTTGGTGTCGAGACAGGAGAATGGTATTGGTGGTTTCATCTATGTCTAGGCAAGAAAGGGAGTAATTTCGTTTCACAAAAGGTAAAATCATTCCTTTTGACGTACTCCCGGTTAAAGTGAGAACATTAAATAAAAATCAGCACAGCATGACAACCGAGGTTTGTAAAAACTGTGTGTACAGTACACTCACCAGTTGCTAACCTCACAGTACCAGGAAATGATTATTTTTACCTTTTCCTCTGATTTTAGATGGTGTTTATTATTTTAACAGCTCTGCCCTTGGAGACTCCTCCCATTGTGTAGCGAGAGCACAGTTGCAGACCTCAGTTTGCTCCTTTGACATTTGATATAATTGTTTTGCACTTAGCCTGTTTTGCTCATTGAGATCTGGTTTGCAGTTGTGAAAATAAACTATTCTAAGACACCTAGCACAATGTGAGTAGGACAGCATGTAAAATCATTCTCCAAGAGCAAGAAAGTGATTGTATTTTCATTGCAGAATACAATGATTGCTCCTTCTGCAAACTAATAGTGCTATCAGGCAGAAATTATTGCACTAGAAGTAACAGTTCCATCAGAGGCTGAATGATAACATGGGAATGGAACTGGGGCTTCGAATTGAATAATGTTGCAAGGAATTGCCTTTGTACTTTGGTTTGTTTGTTGCCCTCAATGTGTTATGTATGAAGATGGAAATAAATGTTAATGGAAACTGTGCTGGAGTTGAATCTGAGTATATCTTAAATGGAAATATTGGAATGTTAAGGAAAAAAAATCCCAGAATTGATAAAAAGAACAAGTGATTTGCATAAATTGGTCCCTGCAACACTTTGCATGTGGTGAAAAAGTGCTACAATAAGACCTGGGTCCATTTTCAGTCACCATGCCAGAGCTTGAGAAACACTCCCCCACTCTGACTCACTGTAGGCACAAACCAGTCACGTTATTTGACCTTACAGTAGCAACAGTAATTCATCTCGGCCACTACTAGCTGTCTTGAGGTGTGTTTTGTTTTCTCATAAATGGTTGGTGCCAAATAGTGTCAGACAGAGAGGGAGGGAAGGCCTCTGGGAGAGTGTGAGCGAGCGTGCGTGTGTGTGTGAATGTGTGCGCATGTTTATACGCCTGTGTCTTTCGAGCTGCGGCCTCTGGCTGTGACCCCAGTGTTAATCACTGTACAGCCAGAACAACCACAGGCTTCTGTCGCCACTACTGCAGCTACAGCCCTTCTCCTCCCCTCCTTTATGTCAGTGTCATTCATGCTCCCTGTGCTTTTTTAAAATGTATCTCTCTAACCCCCCCCCCCCCCCTCCCCAAATACCTACAGTATGTTCCCTAGTTGGCCTCCTACTTGCACAAGATTGCTATCCCCTTCCCCATTAGCTCCAGGATACACCCTTGTCGTTCTCATCGCCTCTCCATAACCTCAAACTGTCACCTTTTCTCTAGCCTATGCCTCCCCTTTAGGCTTCTTTAGCTTGGTATTTCTGAGCTATGACATCGCTGGGCTGTCCTGTCCTGATTTAACTAGCAAAGTGCAGAACAAGCTAAAGGCTGTTCTCTTTGTGTGGATTACTAAATAGGTGGCAGGGTTGGTAAAAACGTCGGCTTGGGATGTTTTTTGTCATGTTTTTCATGTTGTTTTGGGTTATTACGTGACAGGCTGGTGTCATATCATAATTTGATAAATTTGATAATGTTTTGCTTTACGTTTAGGATTTTTTATTTGCAAATATAACAAGCAATATAAACAACGACAATCAGCAACTTGTGGGTCTGAAAGATTTGCAAGTATGCAGAAGTGCCAAAAAGTGTACTTCTTAAAAGGTCCACTTGAGGCTGGTTCCCAAAGCAGGTCAGTCCCCACAGACTGAAACTGGTTAAATAACAAGTTTAACAGCAGAGAACGTAAGTGACCTTGTTTGTGATGTCGGTGCCTTGTAGACAGTTTTTAATGCAATGATCGGAATTTTTCTGACAGTGTGGTTAGTTGTGCAAACAGACTATACAAGTTTTGTTCCACATTCTTTTTTTATATTTATATTAATTTGAATTAAGGGTGTGGTGTTAACACTGTCACCTGTTATCAAGTAAGTCCTGGGTTTGAATCCACTGGCCGGCTGGGGCCTTTCTAGGTGAAGTTCCCACAGTCCATAGACACGGATGTTAGATTCATTGGTGATTCTACATTGGACTTAGGTATAAATGGTTGTTTGTGTCTCTGTTTTAGCAGTGCAGTAGATTGGCGACCTGTCAAGGTTGCACGCTGCCTCTTGCCCCATGACAGTTGGGGTAGGTTCCAGCCTAACTGCCAGTCTGAATTAGATAAACAGAATATGGATGGATGGACTTAGAATCAATTAGCAGACCTGTGCATCTCACACATATATTCTAATGATGCAGCTTGGGTAGCACTCGAGTCTCTTGTCCTGACGTAGTGAATTCTGGCTCTAAAAAGCACATAGATGGCAGTGCTCATAGTGCTAAAGCTGAAGCTTCAAAGTGGGGCTAAAAAACAATTGGTAATTTCATGGTATCTACATCTTTTTGTTTTTTAAATGTAAAAAACTTGTCTCATCTTAACAGAATGAGCTTAACAGAAGTATTTTTTAATGCTTGTCTTTGTTAACATTTAAACTAGAAACTCCTGTACTTGTTCTAGCAGACATTGTAGCACAGTAGATCAGTTTCTTGATTAATACTACGTAATAGTTGACTTACAAAGGTTATTTACTGCCATCAGTGCTGCCTTTGATTAACCTTTCATGCTTACAGATCAGCACCTACAGAGCCTCAGAGGCTTGCAAAACAATATACTAATAATGGCAGTACTAGCAGGCTAATGTTGAGAAAGACATAGATGACTGATGTTGCACTAAATGCAAATGTTAATTTAACACAAATCAACATTTGTTCATTTGCATTAAATACATGCAGTAGTTGACGATGGCAATGTCATTAAGTAAAAAAATAACCTAATGATGGTGGTAGAGCAAAACTCCCCAGAGGGACAATCCCCGAATATTAGATATTTGTAATTTATTTTATGAAAATATGTCCCATACATGTTAAACTATTTAAAAGTGGTGGACTCACTGACCAACTAACAGACTGTTTCATTCTAGAGCGATTGGAAAGAAAATGAAAAAAACTTTTCTTTAGTAGATATGAATGTGCAGGATTGACTGACTGAGTTAACCTGAGTAGTCAACTAACTAGACATCGGTGGCTGCAGTTGCGATTGTTACTCTGTTGTGCCTTTGTTGCTTCATGACACACGGAGAATAATGGCAGTTAGGTGTGCACAACACTTACAAACACACACTCAGGCTGTAGGCAAGCTAAGAGGAAGAGTGTGAGTTACACAAGCTTTGACAGGGCCTAATTATACGAGTCTCTAATGAACTGTAATTACTGACATTCACTGGAGCATCGAGGTCTATTGCAGTCATTAGGCTGCAGTGTTACACTCTTTCTGTATCGGCACTGACTGACAGAATTTCTTTTTCTTTTTTATCCCTTTTGTGATCTGTTGGCCTCTGCCTCACTGTTTTCTCATCTCTCTCTCTCTCACTCCCTGTGTCTCTGCGCTACAGTTTGATGGTGACAACATGTACATGAACGAAAACAATCACGAGTTCCTCGCGCCAAACCAGGTGAGTCCAAACTTCTAATAATGGAAGACCTTAAGAGCCATTTTTCTTTCACTGTTGTCAACTCGTGTTGAAATGTATAATAAGTCGCTGTTACTGAAATGAACCACGCACTTATGTGACATAAGCTGAAAGCAAGTGGACTAAAGATATTTTATTCTTTTTTAGACTCACAGTTATGCCACACAGAACATGCTATATTCTATATGTTGCATGCAAACAAATAAAATGATGTCACAATCATTCAAAGAGCAATTAACAGTAAAATTGGTAATGTAGTAATAAATGCAACATTTTTACATATGTACTTGACAATGAAATTTATGGACTACTTAATCTGCTTATTCAAACGCCTCTTTTAAAATTAAGCACTGTAAGCACATTTTTTAAAGAACTGTATTCTTGAAATATAAGACATGATGTTTATTAAATATACGATTGGTTACTTCATAATATAAAACATAAAACATTGTCTTTTATAAGTTGAAGCTGAACACTGCTGCTACGTTTATAGTGCAGTAGGCACTGGGTTAGCAATTCATCACAGTACTAACCTATCATGATTAGATTTCTGCTAAGTACACAGAAACCAGAGAAGCTAAACCAGTGAAACTATGCAAATTCCCCATAAAAAGAGCGTTGACCTTACTGTAAAGTGACAGAGTCGTCATATAATTTTACTTCCCTATATTCCTGATATTCAGTCATCCTCTTTGCACACAATTTTGGCAAAAGCTGACATAAAGAAATGTTTTGGCTTCATTACAAAGAATTTATTAAGTTAGAATGGGCGAGTCGCTGCTCTTCTACAGCACATGGCATCCCTGCCAGATACACTGTAGCACAGCTGGTCATGAACAACTGGGAGACCATATGGTTGTGTTTGGACAGGGGGATTTGTGGAGTTTGGGAATAAGCCCATCTGACATACACAGGGGAGCGGGGAATTTGTCCCTGTCAATTGCAATTATTAAAACCAACCCGTAGGCTACAGTAGTTCTGTGTTTCAGTTGCATTTGCTTTTTTGCTAAATTTCTTAATGCTCTGGTTTGTTAAGGTTTGGCTGATGGCCCAGAGTAGGACACAGAGCTGCTTGTGTTGTCTTTTCTACACATGTAAAGTTAATTCAGAAGGCTCAGACTATTAGGACTGCCACAAAGTCATTTTAAGTGGGACAGCGCTGTTATTTGACAGATTTGTCATGCAGATACTTCACTTTCTAAAAGACTGCTAACCACTGCTTTTATCAGTTAATTTCATATAGCACATGTGGCTTTACTGTAGTGCTGATTGACTGATTAGACATCAGCACCAGTTACTGATGGGTGAGTGAAGCATTGCGGTTTGTTAGAGAAGACAAGAGTGAGCGGCAGATAGGTAGAAAACAGGGAAGCAGGAGACAGAGGGAAATAGCGTGAAAGACGGTGATAGGATGAGAGACGATTTTGCTTTGCTCTGTGTTATACTTTGTTTACTCAAGATCCCCTCACATTTGACATGTGCCTTGCTCTATTCTCCGCTTCACCAAGTTTAGCCTCTCGTTCCCTCTGACAGCTAGAATCAAGGAGGCCTAAGGGGTGGACACACACTCTGACAACAAAACATAGAGATGGGAAAATCCAAAAATCACTGATCTGTACCTCTTTAGCTGTGCTACATTTTTTATCCAAGCTGATTTTTAAATAGTGCGATCGCGCTGGAAAAAAAAGTCACTGTAAATAAAGGTTGAGGGCACCTTTGTTGAGACGGTTCGCTGAACTTTGTCAATTTGAATAATCGTCACTAACCCATTCTACTTACTCTCACATTACACCGTCTTTGTGGTCGGCGCACACAAAATGTAACCTCACTCGTTTTATGCATTAACTCTTCGATTAATTCTTTCGTTGTAATGTTCTCAAACTACCACTCGGCAGCTCGTTTTCATCATGCATTTCACATCAACGACATCATGAGCACTAATAAAGGGATGTTTTATATCCATGCATGCTTTCTGTTTCAGTGTTTAGTCACTAAATTTGGAACAAAGCCGCAGTTTGATTGACATTATCAAAGCATGTTTTGCAATCATTTCTTGCACTAATGCGACACGAAAAATACGATTCTATACCTGCTGGTATATGTTTCGTGTTCCTCAGAAGCAACGGCATTAACGCTCGTGCTGTTTGCAAGTGTTTAGGTAAAACAAGACTTATCCTTTATTAATTAGTGTTATTCTTACAGAGCAGTTGGGTGCGGTATACAGCAGTGAGCTCTGCTATTCTCAGTATGTTCTATCTCGAACTTAAACTAATCATACTGCCTAAAGCTGACTTTTCTGTGGTTGCTGCTTTATTATCTCCCTCAACTTATCTTTCACCCATTTTCTCTGACTCCCCCTCTTTTGCTCTTTTGCTCACTGTTTCTCTTTTTCAGTCTCTACCCCCGTTGCATTTAAATGCATTTGGGTCAGCAGTTCTGCCTCGAAACTCTGTGAAGAGTGTGTTTTTCAGTGCTCGGCTTTCTCTCACTTCGGTTTTCACCATGTAATTGCTCTATTTAACGTGGCTTACCTATATGAATTAATTTTCTATATGTCTTGCACATTCATATAGGTCATTCACAGGGTGCCGGTGAGTAAATCTGGCAACGCAACCTTATCAGACTGTTCGGTGCTTAGATGGGTATGTTCTAGTGATGAGTCACAAGGAAATGGGGTCAGTGCCATTGTCATATCGATGTTCCCATGAGCATCGCTGTCTGACCCTCCTTAGTTCTCTGTAGAGTTTCTTTCCCCCCCCCAAGCAGAGTGACAAAGTGTTAGTGATTCAATGACAAGGTCATGGACCCTGGTCTTAGCATCAACAAGCTCTTTGTCTGCCCCTGTGGCCACTGGCCATTGTCCTGGCATCACTGTAGAAAAGAGTAACCAACGAGAAGAAGCTCTGGTATTTCCTAGTGTTGTCACGGAGGTTTGAACTGAGAAAATCTCCACAGTGGCAAGGATTAGAGCACCTCCTAAGTAGAGAGGCTTTTGTATCATAAAGGTCTTAGTAGACCAGATCACCTGAGGTAAGATTCCTCTCGCTATAACTAAACAGAGCAGTGCGAAGCGACACGATCAAAGATAATGCACCGTGAGAGATTCCTTCTCATAGCTCCACAGCAAAGTGAAAGAAACAGTATATACTTCATCAGCACTTTACCTTGACAATGTTTTCTTTTGATGTCTTTCTCCCTGACTTATGAATTAATTTAGCAGAACTGCTGTTTGAGAGAAATATGTCACAGAAAAGAGAACACGAGGAGGAAATGGAAGGGGGAGGGGTGGAGATGGAGAAACTGCACAGGGGAATAATTCGGCTAATGGAGTGACTGTTTGGATATTCAGCAGAAGTAGGAATGGAGATTATGATCTCGCAATTAGCGTAACAAGGTTTTATTGATTGGCTGCTGCTGTAGCGTCTTTACTGCCAAGACTCTGCATGTGGCTTTAACATGCACGGTGTGTGTAGCCCAGCCAGTCACACTAGTTCTACTACTACGCCGCTACCAGAGCAGAATGTAGCTCGGCGTTACCATCGAGCCACGGCCATTTCCTGATCATCAAAGCTGAAATATTATGGATTGTCGAGTTGAAAGGGTCTGTTTGAATGCCTGATGATAAAGTGGACTACATTTGCATTTTCCGCTCACTTTTAAGTTAATGCATTGCCCTCCTTCCCCTTTGAGTGAAAAGCAGGTATAAAAAGGCAGCTCCTGATAGCGAGCAATTTGAAAGTTTGTCTGCCTGTTTTACATGCTCGGAGTTCGAATGATGTTTTCATGGTAAGTTTGATGCAATTTAGCATCTCACTTACTATTTTGTAGCTCATTGCTGGCAAGGATTATGGAAGTCCCATGGGTGTTGTAATTGTAATTAGAGAGGTGACTGCCAACAGCAGATCTGTTAGACATGTTAGACATGGAGAACTAGACAAAGATCGATGGAAATATTTTTATTTTTGTTTGGTTGGGGTTTTTTTTTAGGACAGTCAGCAGCTGTGAACATCATTATGTTTATTAAACAAGTTGTCAGATTAAACTCATAATGGGGCTTTTGTGTGATTTTTTTTTTTTTTTTTCATCTCGTGTTTAATGAGAGATTTATTGGCACAAGAGCTCTTGTTAACAGATCTGAACAGATATGCCTGTCACATATTCTGGTGCTTAAACTTGCAGGAACTCCCCCCTTATGAATACGATTAAGTCCTTCTCTAAAGCTCCCTTGTGTCTCTCATCTTCCACCATATGTTTCTGATGAGCCATTGTAGAACATGATCCCATAGTCTTTTATGTCCAACCTTTGACAAATCTATCACCTCTTCCCTCTATGCTCTGAATTAAAGGCCCATTCCACCTTTCCAGTTTAGATGAATAATTCTCTTGTTTGGCAGCAGCCCAAAGCCCAGCCAGCATGTCTGGAACCTTGGTGGAGCCTGATTGGTCCGGTTCAGTCGTGTGTGACTGACAGGAAGCCCGCTGATTGGGGGAGACCGTATCTTTGGATCGTTGCACTGATTAAAGCCTCTCGGCAGCATTTTGTACACTCCCGCCGTTCGGGGTCCCCGCACCAGCGCCCTGGCACTGCTGGTCTGAATTACAGCTTGGTCGCATTAGTCTGATTTACAGCTTCCTCCTGCTGTTTAGATTGGAGTTGGGTACCAGAATGGCAGGCTCCTCCTCTACTACACTTCCACCTGCCCCCTCCTCTTCCTATTGATTCCCCTACTTTGTGCTTTACCCTCTACCCATCACCCCAATATCTCTAACCCTTTTTCCACTGCCTCTTTTATCCCACCTCACCTGGTTTACTTTCCTTTTGACTCTCAATCCTCTACTAGTTCTTCTAGGTCACCCTTTTCTTCTTCCCCGATCCCTCAATTTTGCTTTTTTTTTTTTGCCTTCATTCCACTTCCCAATAAACTGTCCTCATACTCCACGTACACCCTTGTACTTGTCCTTCTTTTCAAATGTCCCTCTAACCTCTGACAACATCCCTTTACCTTTCCTACCCAGCAGATCTCCCTCTCGCTCTTTCTCCCTTTCGCTCCCTCACTGCATCTTTTGTGAAAATGAAAACAAAGAGCAGCCTGCCAAAATATTTCTATAGCCATTCGCTGACGAAGCAGGGAGCGGAGACAAAGCAAAAAGATGTGCAGGCATATTTGTCGCGGCAGCAGAAAGATGGAAAGCTCTGTCCCCGTGGCCTTTTTACAGTCATTTGGAAACTCCCCACCTCTCTCTCCTCTCTCTCTTGCCCTGTTTAAAAGCCCTCTGTTTGAAATACTCATCTGACATGGCATTATATATAAATGCACAGCTGTGTATTTGTATAAGGGCCTCGCTCTGCTAAGCTGTCCGTCCCCATGTTGCCCTAGGTGATCAGATGAAACTAATGCGATTCAACTTTAATGTGTTTCTGCAGGCCTTTCACCCAACTGGATAAAACAATAAGGAACAAACACCCACTCTTGCTAGGGTATAATAGAAATTGGGAAATGCAGTGTCTAGTCAGCCTTTTCCATAACTGTTTTTTTTTTTTTTAATTTGTATTTATTCATTTATTTTTAATTTTTTTTAGTAAAGTTTCCCATGAATTGGTTTTTCCTCACGGCTGTGAAAAAAGGTTATGGGTTATTATAGAGGAAAATGTACCATTCAGCCACAATTCATTAGCAAAATACCTGGTTAATTATTGATGCAATATCTTCAAGGTATGAAAAAAGCCCAGACTTGCTATCGATCTATGTTGACTTATTTCCTGTGCTTAGAGAAAGTAGAAATGAGGTGGTACAATTTCTCTTATTAAACTAGTTAAACAGCGCACAGCAAAAATGTTGGTACAAAGCCTGAGGCAAAAAGGCTTTTATAGTTTTATATTAAATGTATTTGTGAGTTGGTTTTATCCCTCTGTGTAGTGCTGTAGGATGGGGTTATAGGAAACACAGTGGGCAAGAGCAGAACACAGACCGCAAAAGCCAGCACACGATCTAACCCTCTCTGTAAAAATGTACAGCGGATTGACTGGACAACAAGACACAGGTGGGAGCACTGCACTGGGGCCATAATTAACCACCCCACGCTCACTGTTCTCAATGAGGGAAATTACAAAGGAAGGAAGATAAAGACAGGAAGTAAATACAAAAACATGACACACGATCACTATCAAAGTAAAAAAGGCAAAAGACAAATAATAAGGATGCACTAAGACAGGTTAACAAAGAAAGCACCAAGACACGGATGAGATAGAGGAAGGAGAAAACAGGGAAACACTGAGATACTGGACACGAAAGAACATTAGAAGAAAATTAGAAACTCTGGAAAGAGAGACGCATTCAAATATGAACTGATTACTCAACAAAAACCCTAGATCACTTTGGTTATCGCAAATACTTCCATACACAATGACTAATATGCAGAGAAACAGAGGAAAGTTGGACTGGGCGTGTAGACAAATATTCAAATCATTATTTTTTTCAACTCATGGTAGTCCCAGAAGTTAAGTACAAATAAAAATATACATTTATTTGACAGTTTAACTATTACTTACATGCAGTTCACTACACCCGTAGCTGCCGACAGCGATGGTCAAGCTCTGACTGTTGTATATAAACAACTTAGCTGTAAAACTGTGGCTCTATTCATAACTTTATTCATAAATAATTAAGCTACTGTTATTGTGTTTCATGCATAAATGTTGCATCTAATGAACTCTGTGAGCAACTAATATCATTTTAGCTCCTGTTAATTCTTCGTCACATCAGAATATAGAACCAAACGCCTGACAGGACTAAACATAACCTATGTTTTGTCTCGTGCAATGTTTATGGAACAGTATGTGCCGTGATCTAGCAATAGGCTCGATGTTCAAATTCTGTCCTGCAAGCATTTTTAACTTGAGTGTTTTTCATAAGGGAGGAGCTTTGATGCTTCCCTTGATTTTGTTGCAAGATTTGTTTAGTCAGCATGATAGCAGTAGACTGATAGTGAAAGCATGTGGCATGTAATGAGAACGGGAAACACTGTACTAATCTGGGTTAGCACTGAACCAAACATACTTAAAAGAATAACTTCTATATCTGAATTTGTTGCCAACTTATGACCAAGAATTAGTATTCACATTAGCATCTCTTTGGGGTTGCACACATTAACAGTACAGCTTGCTAAGAGTGACTATGCTAATATCCTGAGGTTTAATTAATATAAATAAACTGGCATAAAGCTTATGATAGCTGCTTGAGCTGATATCCCTGTGTTGATGTTGTTTTTGGATCAACATACTTAATGTTGGTCAAGGTTCAATATTGCACGTGACCAGTTCTGAGTGGAGATCAGCAGTTTTTTTGTTTTTTTTCATGTCACAAAACTATGACATCATATGGTAGCAATGTGATTGGTAACTTGTAGTGCTGAACCTGGACCAACATTAGTTATTAATGATCCAGGGACAACACTGACATAGGTACACCTAAGATAGGCACCATGTTAATTTAGTGCATACAGTAGCAATTATTAGATAAGCCTGAATGTTTGCTCTTAGTGTATTTTGTCATGTAACTGGCAAAATTGTTGCTTGATGGCATATTAATGGATTAAAAGCCTGTAGTTATCAGAGTATACTTCAGAGTCAAGAGACATGAAAACCATCATCAGAGACATTGAATACAGTAGAATCCTGAATTGAAACCTATGGGAGAGTTTGTTAATAGCAGAGGTGGTGGTAGAAGTATAACTGAGCGTGGGAAAAGAAGCTTTTTAAGAGTTTACTTTGGGGTAAAGTTGGCTATTGGATTTTTTTAAATTCAGTTTTATTACCTACCTACATTGGCTCCCTGTTAAATATCGTATATATTTTAAAATTCTTTTGTTCACTTTTAATATTCTGAATAATTTAGCGCCCAGCTATCTTTCTGAACTACTCCACTCATACAATCCCAACAGAGCACTTAGATCGTCCAACCACAGGCTCCTAGCACAACCTAGGACTCGAATGAAGTCGAGAGGTGACCGGGCCTTTGCATCCGTGGCACCCAGACTCTGGAATAACCTCCCTGTTCATATTCGTACTGCCGAGTCTATCCAGTCTTTTATTTTTTATTTATTTTATTTTTTTTTTTAAATGTTTATTTATAAGATTTTAAGTTCAAAGTTACATAACGGCAGACCAGACAAAGGACATACGATTCAAAAACAATAACATTTAAGCACAGGGAAAAAAAAGAAAAAACAGAAACCAAACACAACAAAACAAAAACCAAACAGGAAAAAAGGAAAGAAAAGGAAAAACAAAATTAAAAACAAAATAAATAAAAATACACCAGTTAGCCAGTACAAATCAAAAGTTCAAAAGAAACGCCATTGTCCAAAGAAGATGATTTTCTGTGTGAGTTTAGACAGGGCAACAGAGAGTTCACCAAGACCAGAAGATGTGGGAAACATGTCCAGGAAGGAATCAGGGTGCGGCAGAGGTGCAGTTTCATATCCAGTCTTTTAAATCACGTCTTAAAACATATTTTTTTACTTTGGCTTTTGATTCTGTCTAGTTGGCTGGTCTAGCTTGTTGTGTTGTTACCTATTGTTTGTTGTCCTCTTTTATTGTTTGTTTTAACTGTCTCATGCTTTTACTGACTGTGAAGCACTATGGTCAACACTGTTGTTTTAATATGTGCTATATAAACAAATTTTGATTTGATTTGATTACCTGGCAACCACTAAAATTAAAGTAAATTAAGATAATGCTTCAAATAAGAATAAGCACCCAGAGGCATTTCAAGATGGCTGCCCAGTGGCAAGACTTAACGGCAGTTGGTGTAATCTCTCTTATCTAATATTGAAGAAACAAAAGAATAAAAAAATAAAAACAAACAATCAAACGAGTTGAGGCTGTGTTAGAGAAACTCTAGGAGCTCACCAAAATCAGGCAGCTGTCTTCTGTATCGACTGACTGACCGGCACACAGCCTAGTTAAGGCTAGCATGTTCTTGTGTACATGTAAGTCCTTTTGTGGACACTTTGGTGATGCATGAAGTATGACTTGCAGCGCAGATCTCTAGTGAGAGACAGGAAGGTTCATTGACCCTGGAGAGCTGTCTCCTCCACTCTCCTCCATTCACAACCAGCCTCTTATTAACAATGGCACCAGGAGTACGACGGTCCAGATGTTATTCTCCTGCTCCCACCAGCTGTGCCAGCCTCCAATACACAGCCTCATTGACTCTGAACCAGCGAGGCAAGACACTTAAGAACACACTGACACCGGACTCACACAGAGTGTGCAATCTCTTACAGTAGGTTTTTGTTTTGAAAAGGGGAGTCCTAAGAAATGTTCACAAAAGCATTTAAGAGCTGAAATGACACACACATGGACACACAAATGCCATATGCACTCTCACCCGCCACATGCTCTTTACACCCCCTTCTCCTGGTGTAGAGTTAGCAGCAGAGTTATTTGTGGGTGACAAGATCCTAACAATTCTGAGAATAATGCACATTTGTTTGGATGACTGCGCCATCAGCACTCCCTTTGTTATTTTGAACATTGTTAGAGTCAGTTTGTAAGGATCCATCAACGCTTTATTCTGCTGGGGTTTTTTTTTTTGTCCATTTACTTGTTCCTATAACAATAATTAGTTTTGTCATTCAGCCACAGTAGCACTATTGTCCACCTCCTAATAATGATTTTTGACAGCGGGCACAGAAAAGTAGATAACTGAAGAGTCATTAAAAATTAAAAAACAGTTGACTGGCTGCTGTTTTGGGCCTTGTCGAGTCTCTCTGCTTCTTTGGCGTAGTCGTAACTCAGCAATACCAGTGGCTGTTAAGTGTTGTTGAACAGGTGTGCCAATGAGAAAAGCTGAAAAGGATCGGGTGTTTACGAGACATGGCTGCTCCCAACTTGAAGCGACAGAGGGACTCTGGAAATAGTACTGTATGTGTGTCGGTATAACGTTGTAGGGCTGCGCGATTTTGCATAAAATGAGAATCACGATTTTTTTTTTGCTTAGAATTGAGATCACGATTCTCTCACGATTTTCTTTTCCAGTATAAATATTTATTGCGCTTATTAACTGCACATCAACTTCGTAACAGTTGAGACTGAACATAAAAACAATAAATAAACATAAAAACGACAAATGTTTTGTGGTTGCCGCAAAACGTTGTACTGCTTGAAATTCCGTCTCCACCGTTGCTCGACACTGTGTGTATAGAGCAGGTAGTGCAACAATAGAAAAATAGTTGTGGGACGGCACTGTGTAGCATTTGTCTAGGGCAGGGGTGGGCAATCTCAGTCCACGAGGGCCGGTGTCCCTGCAGGTTTTAGATGTGTCCTTGAACCAACACAGCTGATTTAAATGGCTAAATTAGCTCCTCAACATGTCCTGAAGTTCTCCAGAGGCCTGGTAACAAACTAATCATGTGATTCAGGTGTGTTGACCCAAGGTGAAATCTAAAACCTGCAGGGACACCGGCCCTCGTGGACTGAGGTTGCCCACCCCTGGTCTAGGGTGTTGATCGTCAAAGGAGCTTGCAAAGAAAAGCGTCTGGACTTCTTTAAGTTACTTGAAGACGTTTCACCTCTCATCCGAGAGGCTTCTTCAGTTCTAAGGTCAAATGGTGGAGAGTCCCAGATATAAACCTGGTGGGAGTGTCCCCCACAGAGGGACAAAAGGACCCCCTGATGATCCTCTAATCGCCTGAGCCAAGGTGTGGAACTGGGTGTGGGTCCCAATCAGCCAGAGTTTCAGGTGAGTTCATTGTGAAACCTGGCCCCACCTTATCATGCGAATTCCTGAGGTCAGATGGCCCAGGATGTGAGTGGGCGTTGGGTGTTGATCATTTTCCTAAATCCCTCGTTTTGCACAGTGTTGATGGAGCCATATCTTTGGTCAGGTGATAAGTGATAGCCTCCGTAATTTCTTTGTGCCTGCGGGAGTTCGACGGGTATAGGGAAGCGCTGTATGAGGTTCCCGTTATTGGTGTTTGGGTGGTTGACCGGGACGGATTTTCTCCTGTCACTTTCTTGTCATCCCTGACGTGCTCTCCGTTGTTTTTTCCCTGCCAATTTTAGCATCACACGGCACAGCTTCTGTATCATGTGGTATAAGGCTCCGCCCTTGTCATTTGTTGAGCAGGAAGAGTGAGCGCTTGTTTTCATGCAGATTACGTACAATCGTCGTCGTCTTTTTCTTTTCTTTTTTTTTTTTTAAATCATTGTCATTTGGAAATGAGATTGCACATAAGTATGAATCGAGATTGCGATTTTCTAACGATTAATCGTGCAGCCCTATAACATCGTAATTCTAAATTCACACTGTCACACAATAAGTTTGTTTGGGATTCTAATTTGAAAAGTGGGATTCATCTCTTTCCCCATGCAGCTTGATTTTCTGCTTCTTCCTCTCCGGTTCATCCTTTCTCCTCTCGCTCTCTCCAGCCCTCTTCTCCACCCACACACACCAGTATCAACATCAGCATCACTCTGGATGACTATTGGGAAACCTGAGCTATCTTGTGCAACCATGGTTTATTTTTTCCAGCTGCATTACTGGGGATCACAGTTTTCACTGTATGGCATCTGCATGTCATTACCACAACAGGGTCCTGAACTCTTTCTGTTTCCAACAGCAAATACAGATATTTTCAAAAGAAATATCAGCAAACAACTCAATTTGAAACTAACATCACTTTTCTATTTTATCATGTTTGACAGCTATTTAAGAAGATTTTATTGTTGTGTGTCAATTGAAAGTTCAGCAGCAATTATGTGGTTCTTATAGTTGACAGTGATTCTCCATTAGCAATCTCTCTTGCCAATATTAAGTGTTTTTTGATAGTGAAGAAGAAATAGAGGCAGCAAGAGCAAGGAGGGTCAGTAGCACATTTTTATTGGATCAAATTATTATGGAACAACCTCCCAAAAAATATTAGCCTCAGAGGGCAGTTAGTTACTCGGCACTTCCATCCGTTTGCAGGACAAAAAGAAAGCATATGAGAAACAGAAAGAAACAGAGGTACAAGGGAGGTTGTGTTTGTTATTTGATAAAGCCTCCCTTATAACCTCAGCATGTTGTGCAATAGCGCTGGCTCTCCTTCAACTCTGCGGCGTGCCACTTCAAATTAGTCGCTTGTGGAGAGGGTCTGCCCCATCTTTGCAAAATGCATTAGTACACCACTCAGAGCCTCATACAGCCTAGGGTTAAACACAAATTATATCATTTCTGTCATCCAATCAAATCAGAGCGACCTCTTGACCTGCGAGATGAGTCAAATGCATAATGAAATATGACATGACACAAAAGCTCTGATTCTAATCTGTTCTGACACGCGATCAGATGAGGATGACCTCCTGACCTTGACTGACAAGTGAGACGGGCACTTGGAACAGGATATATGAAGGGAGAAAAAGGGAAACTTAAAAGGAAAGGGGAGAAACACGTGCAATTAGAAAGGCTGGTTTGAGTCAGTGGTAGGTTAGTTAGTAATCAGCTCAGGGTCTGGGGTGAATAGGGCCATCTGCATCTTTTGACTTTAGACAGTCGGTGCTCACCTTAATTATTCTCTCCATATTTTCCTTTCTTCCCGTTTGTTTCTCCGTGGGGTTTATGTCTTTGAAAGGGTTTATTTCCTCTCTCCTCACCCTCCTGTGCCACTCATTCACTGAACACATCCCAAGTACAGCATCTCAGTCCCCGGAGTTCCTGTTATGATTTCCGAACAGTAAAATACTGACAGATAAATAAAGCAGCTGGGCTGTTTTAGAGGGAGATGAGATGACAGAGGGATGGATAGGAAGGGGGCTGATCGGGGTCTAAGGAACGTGGAGTAGCGCCAGAACTATTGGGGCTTCACAAGGGACAGAGCTGAATGGGCAAGCCAAGAGAGGAAGAGGAAAGTGAAGGTGTAGGGTGGCTGTAACTGGATCTCCTGCCCATTTCCATTCCCACTCTTGTAAGATATAGTAGCAGAGGAACAGCTATGGCTTTAATTAAGCCTGAGTTGAAGGAAAGAGATGGATAGATTAAAGAAGACGCTAAGAGAAACAAGAAAGGGTATCAACAACAGCAAGCCAAGAGTTCACGGCTCTTAGATTGTGTGTTTGAAAATAACTGATCTCTGTTGTCAGACAAGCCTTATTTGCCTTTGCTGTGTTACATTAAAACAAGAGCTTTGTGTACACTAGTAAACAGGATCATTTTTGAATATACAGTATAAGCCTCCTTTTGCGAGAGCAGTGACAGAGGGAATAAAAAAAGTTGATGCTCTTGAATTCATCCCAAAGATAAATCCACTGTTTTCTTCATAAAGCGGACTGCATGGAGCGAGAGATAACAAGGCCTGACTTGGCCTGCAGAGTGCTGCACGGTGAATTTTGGGGAAGGTGTCAGAACGAAGAGTGCCAGAGGTGATGGAAGCGGTGATGTATGGGTATTTCAAGCATAAATCACTGCTTTGACAAAGCTCTTCAATAAGCAGATAAGTCCATATTAGCGGCGAGACAGATATGTCATCGTCTGTCTCCGAGCCGTCCGTCCCACCCTCTTTGCGAAACAGACGTTGACTTGGGAGGACACCGGACTCTTTCGTCCATGTGGAGCGCAAGGATCCGGTCTGAAAACACAGCACTTACTGTGTCACTTGATGTCATGCTAGTGGAGATATTCCCAGTCTGTGGCCCACCTGTCAAAATAATGTTTGCGTCATGACATTCCTTTGATTTCAAGGCGAAGCTAAAAAAAAGCAAATATTGTGAGTACAGCTGAAAATAATGTTTAATGTCATTATTATCTTGTCATTATGTGTCAGATTTAAAATGCTAAAAAAAAAAGAATATTTAGAGTTGTCACTGAAATAAGGCAATTAGTTAGTTATCAAAATAAACAGTAGTTTATTATCTGTCAGTTGCTGCTTAATAGCCTGATAATTTTATGCCAGAGCAACATTATGCCAGGAGGTCCAACATTATGCTATGCAATGTTGAAAAAGGCGAGTAGCTTTTAACCGAACATATGAATTGCAATTGACAGATGAGAATTTTAAAATGGATGTGCAATTTAATATTAAATGGGCGATGTCCCAAATCCTGATTTCTACAGGCATCATAACAATAATCTAATAAGTAGAAGAATATAGAGATAATGAGCCATTAGCCACAGTCAATATCATCTCCAGAAGGCCTTGAATACTCAGGCAGTGTTACAGAGGGAGGGAGAGATCTGTGCCAAATAAAAGACAAGCTGGAAAGCTCCCCAATCAATGTTATTTTCTCTCTCAGTCCCAGACCAACTGTCTATTCATCTGTTTCTTTCAAATGAAAGGTGTGCTGGTATGTAACACTTACAGTCGAGAGATCTGTCTCTTAATTAAAATGTTACAGATTGCATTCGCTCGCAGTGAAGACAACATACTGTGTATTGGAAATAATGTTCCCTATAGTGTACCGCATTGATCAGATGAGGAAAATAAAGGATGGTGAAAAATAGAGTGTTGAAAATAGAATCTGCTGCTTTTTGAAGGAGAACAGCCCCGACTATTGAAAGTAAACCAATGATGAGTACCTCAGAGGAAAAAAGGGGAAAAAAACAGGGGCTGTATGTTTGAAAAGCTACTTCCATACTAGGACACATGCTGGTCTATACGATCCATCAAATACATTGCCTTGGTTTGGATTTTACTTTCAAAGAAGAAAAGAGTATACATTAGCCAGAGTGTACATGTGGCTCTGTACATGCAATCTCATTCTGAATAGAGGCATATGAATAATTTATCTTGCCACAATCCAACTGGGAATGTCCTTGGTATTTACATTTTATCATCAAGGGCACTGGATGAGCCTTCATAGCAATCCAACACATGACACATCTTCTGTCCTTGTCCCTCTGCACAATCAAAGGCAATAGATGGGACCGGAAAAGTGTTTCTGTAGCTTGGATGTAGATTAATTTACTGAGAAAACAAAAGATTGATAAACACCCTACGTGATGACTAAGCATGGTGGTCTTTAGATTACATAGCGGTCTGCTACAGTCAGAGTGAAGCACATGGTGGCTCAGAGGGACTCGCACGGGGACTCACTTCACACAATAGCTCCAATGTTTACAACAGACAATTTAGTTTCCTTCCAACAATTATGAGGGAAATTGAATCTCAGGAAATGTTCGTTTTCTTGTCCATTAGACCAAACAATAACACTATCCCCAAAGGTTTACAAAAACATCTGTCTTCAAAGGACAGTCCAGAAAATTAATATCAACTTGCTTGCAGGCTATGTCAGGACAAAGTAAATCAAATTGAGGCAATCGTTTACTAAATGTTACGCCAAATGAAAAGAAAGAGAGAGAAAAAGAAAGAGGATTAATTCTAAGTGTGTCTCTATACTCTTGATTCAACAGTGAAAACCTCCTGTTTTTGCCATTACGCTTAAGACGTGTGCTTTAGACTCTTCTTATTGACATTCTTATTGTTGCAAAATTAAATTTATCTCATGTGGCTTTGCGCTCGTTGCTCCACGTGGGATTTAAATAGAAAAACTGTCTTGGGTTTTTTCATTCCAAGGATGTAAAATGCTTATTCATACGACTTTATCTGTAATTGATGTGCTCAAAAATTACAAAATAGGCCATTGCACTTACCTTGATACTAAAACAGGGTTGAGAGAAAAACAAGGAGAAAAAAAAAGCACCCCGTATCCTTTCTTCTTCCTTCCATCTCCACATGCCCCTTATTTTCTAAAAGTATCTGTTTGAGAGATAAATGACCGCTCTGCTGCCGAGGATGACAGCCTACACAAAGATGATATTGAATTGATTTCAGAAATGTTGCAGAACTGACTGTTTGATGTATACTGCTAGACATGAATCATAAAAATTCTATTAAAAAACCCTTGAATGGCTGACACCAGAATATTATTTGTGATGATTAATTTGACTCAGTCATTACAATGGGAGTCAAGTTGGATCGTCTCAGACAAAATTGCTTTTCATTCCCCGTTGAATTTCCCTGCTATTTTTCTTTTCTTCTTGCTCTGTGCAGAAGCCTGATCTGATTGGACTTACTGTGTTAGGGAGACAGCACGCGAATAGAGACTGCTGGTCTGCTATATTACTGATCGCTGAGCATTGTTTTGTTTTTTTGTTCCAAAATGAGTCGTTTAACATTTGAAGGAAAATTATACCTAATGTAGCAAAATGACAGATCAGAAGTTAAAAAGATTGCAGAACCTTTGTGGAATTTCTAGCTTGAGAAAATAAAATAACACAATAAAGTTAATGCTTGTAATCATAATGTTTAGCATATGCAAGTACACACACACACGCACATATATATATATATATTCTTTTCATATAACTTCTCGAAAAAATTTCTTTGTGTTTGTTGGAAATGAATGCAATCTACTCAAAAACAGAATTTTTTTTCTTTAGTTCCCTGTTTGGGAACCATTAGGTTTATTTGTAAATTTTGCAATAGTATGATTTTCTCTAAAATGTGAAAAGAGAATTGTAGTTGACCTAATGTAGCAAAATGACAGATCAGAAGTTAAAAAGACTGCAGAACCTTTGTGGAATTTCTAGCTTGACAAAATAAAATAACATAATAAAGTTAATGCTTGTAATCATAATGTTTAGCATATGCAAGTATATTCTTTTCATGTAACTTCTGGAAAAAATGTCCTTCTGTTTGTTGGAAATGAATGCAATCTACTCAAAAACAGAATTTTTTTCTTTAGTTCCCTGTTTGGGAACCATTAGGTTTATTTGTAAATTTTGCAATAGTATGATTTTCTCTAAAACGTGAGTAGAGAATTGTAGTTGCCCATACCCTGTAGTTGCAGAGACACGTATGTCCAACCTTGTATAGAGCAATTTATCTTGCAACGCACCTGCTGTGTGACATTAATGATTTAGCTGCGAGTTTACATTTATGGAAGTGTTTGCTGGGCAGGGCATTCACCACTCCTGACAGCTCAAGTAGCCATTTCCACTTTGCATTGTCTACTGTAGAAAAACTATAAAACACTGTATATTTCTACATTTGCAGCCTGTGTGTAATAGTCACGGGGACTTAAATTGGATTGATTTTCAGTTTCTGCTTAATGAAAACAGTGTGTTTCACTTTATTTCTGTTTCTGTCTGTCCCACCACAGAGCTACACAGGTCAGACAGGTGGCAGTGGGGGAGGAGGAGGAGGTGGCGGCACTTCAAGTGGAAATGGAGCCGGGGACGAAGACTATGAGATCCCACCTATCACTCCACCTAACCACCCCGAACCTCCTCTTCTTCACCTGATGGAGCACGAGTCTACAGGCTACCTCGGTCACTCGTTGCCACACAATGGGCTCATCAACCCGTATTCCTACCCAGAGCTGCCCACACTTATGATGTCGAACATGCTGGGACAGGACAGCCACCTCGTATCCAGCCAAATGCCCTCGGTGAGTAGCGCACATTTAATCACAGTAAGAAAAACATTTAATACTTGGGAGTGATGAGTGTTGGTCTTAATCTTAAACTTAACTTGTTCTGGCTCAAGCAAGCAATGTCAACACATATGATGATGGAGCAAACTTTTTTTTTTGTAATTTTAAAGCATTTTGTGTATTTTAAGCATCAAAAATAATTTAAATATCTTAGCCTTGTACCAAGGGAAAATGTCGTTTTCAAGGCACAGTAAATGGGGCTAAGTAGGGAACTGAATGATTGTTCAGCAGTTGCCATGTCAGCTCTAATGCATGGAGAAAAGGATTGTGGGTAAATCCATCAGCATCATATCTGCCTCGACAGCAGGCATCGGTCAATCTGTCAGGCCTTCAAACATGAATACGTGCTGATTACTCCCTCAGCTCCACGCAGAACTGCTCCTCTACAAATTAGCATCTCCAAACCATAATTGCATTCATGAGAACTGTTGGAAATAGAGCAGGTTACTATCACAACAAATGAGCTCTGCAAAGCTTATGCATCAAACATATGAGTAAACTGCATTAAGCAAATAATCTATATAGCAGTTTAGCAGTATACCACGCACAGTGCCCTAAATGTGTAATATAGCTTTGAAGTTCAAATTAATGTATATATTAATAAAGATAAAAATGTCCCGTATATATGGGAAAGATGGCTGATGTTTTGATTGTAGGTCCCAAAGAAAGAACAGAAATGGTTAATAGTGTTAACTAGGGCTGGGCGATATATCGAGTTTTTAAAAAATATCGATATATTTTCATACGAGATATAAGATGTGACAATATCCTTTATATCGATATAGTCTATGTTACGTTATAATTATACTTGTGGAGCCACAAGTTTGCCTCTCTTTCGTCCACTTTTGTCTCTACGCAACGTTACTCGGCCTCGCCTCTCCTTCACTGAACACAACTCCCCCTCCTCCCCCATAGCTTCATCTGCAGGCAGCAACAAGATGGACACGGCAAATCTCCGTTAACGAGTTGTGGGGCTGGACGGCGTCAACTTGTTAGCGAGCTAACCGCGCTAACGAGCTAACCATGCTAACGACAGCCCACAGGGGCTGCTCGGCCTAAAATCCCTTCATTTTCTCAAAAGTTGACAGCGCGCCTTATGTATGAATTCTGGTTGTGCTTACTGACCGCGAACCTATTTTAGGTGGTACACGGCGCTCAGCAATCTGTCAAAAAATGTTTTAGTACGACTTTGGTAAGCTACGGAGCTGCAGCGCTTGATGGATTGTCGGAGCATTACGGCTACCGTAGTCTGGAGCCTCGCGGAGTGATACGTACTGTGCTTCAGCGTAATATTACCGTATTGTGTGTGTATAAGGGCCATAAAGAGGATTTCAAACTCAAGGCTGTTAGTCACACAGTAGAAGTTGGGAACAGAGCAGCTGGGAAATCTGTCTTTGTTATTATGCTCAGCGTCTGTTAGTTTACATTTTGACTGCACAATTATGAGCTTTTTGTTATGCACAAAAACAACATTGTTTTCTTTTATTTATGGAGCATGATTATTTAATAAATGCTCATAATTTATTTTTGAGTAATTTCTTCATGTAAATTATGCTGTATGTAAATAAAAATGCCTGTGTGACATCTGGGACACAGTGTGACTAAGAACTCTCTTTTTGTTCTTAACTTACGGCTTTAAAAAAATATCGAGATATATATCTTATATCGCCATCCAGCTAAAAAATATCGAGATATGAATTTTAGGTCATATCGCCCAGCCCTAGTGTTAACGTATGATTTTTTTGTGTGACAGACGATGACTGGAAAGCCAGTAACTTTAAACATTCATAGCTTTATTGATACTGACTTGTATTATAAAACAATGCAGAAATAGTAACGCATCCAGCTGTGCTGTTCTAGAAAAGGAGATGTTTTCTTCTCGTTCTTTCACGGTATCGTCAAGTACAAACATCAGCGGTGTGTTTTGTCTCTGGCCGTGTCTCAGTATCTTTTAGTTATTCTACACAATAAAGATATATGTTATACATATGGATATCAAGGTCGGGCATATTGTGTAACGTTTGTGATAAACAGAAGACAAGCAGCAATCAAAATATTTCCCAGTAAAGATCTAAACAGTCTTTGCATTATATATACTTTAATGCTGGAATACTCCCACAAGGTATTGGATTCATATGTCATTTATCTTCATATTCATTTCACATTTTGGTCATGACCTTTACTGCGGAGACATTGGTTGATTGGCCAGTCTTTCCCTCTGCAGTCAGGATATTTGTTACTGCTACAGAGGGCCACACTCTGTGGTTTTAATAGATTGAATACAGCAGGCTGGGTGATAAAAATGCATGAGATTTTAAATGTTCAACTCACACATGATGAACTTGTGTTTAAAGCACATGTAATGCAGCTCCTGGTAACCGCTAGGGAATCTGATAGCACTGGTAGATAAAATGATGCTTTTGGTTGTGAAAACAGAGATGACAATTATTTTCAGCACATTTTGTAAATGTTCTATGTTCCATGAATTTAATTCAAATTTTGTGTGCTTTAACACATAGGCACACTAATCTGGAAACAGGTTAAGAGACATTACACCACAGCTAAAATGATCTGTGATCTTTTGCATTTTGCAAGTAAACTCCCAAATCTTGCTACTTCTGACTTTTTATAAAAGAGCTCTTGAATACATTTGGGGATCTTTTCAGAGCTCTGCTTCAACTTCGCTTCAAAAAAGCAGCATATAAAGTGAACTCTGAGTTTTTTTAATCAAATAGTCTGGCTGGCAAAACTACCAAACCGTAGCAGAGGTTCATTTGTGCTGAGAACGGAGTGTCTATTAAATTGGTGCCTCACCTTGACACAGTCTGTTGAGCAGAGTAATTAAGCAAACTCTGCAGTTCAAACATGAGTTGCTATCATTATGAATATCTCACTTGACATGGGTAGATAAATAATACAGGTTCATTCGAATTTTAATCTATTTTTGGTAGCTAAAAAACACAATGTACAGTGCAGCTGTTTGTCTGCTCGCATTGAACAACGTGTGTGTGTCCGAGTGTGTCTGTGCGTTTTTGTGTCTTTACTATAAACAATATATCTGCTGTTGAAATGGATCCACTACATCTGGAGGTCAGGCCTTATATTCAATCTTGAGCACATTGAAAAAAAAAATCCATTAGGGTTCATCTTTCCTGCATCAGCCATTCTATTGTGGTGCTGCAGTGAGATCTGTTTTCATCAGGCAGATTCAATACGTGAGCTGGGCAATGAAAAGAGTGCAATAGAGTTGAATGAAGAAAGGAGGGGTGAGGATAGAGTGAGAGAGAGAGAGATGGAGAGAGGGAGAAAGAGAGAGCAGGGCATTGTGGGGAGGAACGCTAGAAGAAAAAAGTAACTCTTATTCAAAATGAGCGTATACGTCCAGTTTTTGTACCTCCTGGATTTCATTATTAGATATTTTAAAGATAATTCAGTTGAGTGAAATGGGGTTATTCTGTCTCAACAAAAGGCTGAGAGCCTCTGGTTTTTAAATTTGTGCCTGTGTGATTCAAGTATGAGGACATTTGAAAGTACTCCAATGCAGGTGCAACAATATAAACATGAAATAAATAGGGCAATTATATAACAAAAAGGATTTAGACTCAAGCAGCATCGCAGCAACAGATGATCATAGCTGTTGAAGAGAACAGAGAGGGTGTGTTTTGTTTGTTGTGAAAGGGTGAACTGCGGGGCTAAAGAGGGTTTAAATCAGGCAGATTTAACTGTGGCCGTGGATCTTAAATTTTTTTTAAAAAAAATGATTGATTGCACATATGCCAAAGCATGAATAATACAGAACAAGACTGAAGGTTTATTGCATTTTCTTTATTGACAATAAATTGCATTAAAATACACAAATTAAGGGTGTGTTTATCTAACGCTTGGTGCTTTTGGGAATTCATTTTTCTTTCCTCCTGTTAAAGATGTAAATCTTTGAAAATATGTAACAAACGTCAAGCTTAATTTATGCGGAAAGTACATTTATGAAACAGCTGGGCACTGTAGTCTTTAGTAAATAGCAAAACATGACAAAATAGTTGATTTAGAGGAAGCGTGTTGCGTTTCGGGGCCCAGAACTGACCATAAATGGATGAGACCAGTGAGTACTGAGCTATCAGCTAACATTAGCAAGGTAGTTATTAAGCTAGCTCTAGCATGCAGACCAGAGCTAGGTGGTCTGTGTGCAAACATTAAAACATGAGCACAGATTCTTGGATGGGCTGTATGGGCAGTGTTCAAAGCTAGCTGTCAATCAGGGCGGACACACCACGACTTTTGATCTATGTCAGTATCCAAAGAAATAAGGTATAAAGCAACTTTCTTTCTTTTTTTTTAATTTAACAGGCTGTAAACATGGTTTTAAATGCAGTTAAGTGGTCATTAGAGGAACTTAAATCTTTGTCAGTTCAGAGTTTTTCCATCTCCAGAGGTTTAAAGACTGCAAATACAAAGAATATGTTAGTGTGCTCATAACCTTAGAGTTTGCCTATGCAGACAGCATTTAGTTGATTGATCACTCACTTCTAATCTCTGTATTAATTTGATAAAAGTAATAGGGGTTTATTTTTTCATTTGCTCCACTTTGCTGCCTCTCAAAACCCTCTAAAGCAAAACTGATTGCACTTTCCTGATTTTGTAGGGAGGCCATTTTCAATTCAGATTTTTTTCTTTCCTTTCTCTTTTGGATGATGGTTATTGTGTCTGAAGCTCCTCCTGGTCAAACCTGATATCTTTCAAAGAGCTCTTTTCTCGATGTTTTGATGCACTTGGCAGCCCCCCCCATTACCTCCCAGCCCCCCACCTCACCACTTTCCCTCGTTCTCTCTCCCCTCTCTCCCCGTCTCTGCTGCTCTCTCTGTTAATGCCCCCACTGTCATAGCATCTACAAGTTCCAAAACACATTAGACATTTAATAGCCTTGCTCAGGTTGCATTGATCCTATCAATACAGCCCAGAATGATACACATCTCTGTTGCTGCTGATTTCTGGCCTCATTGTTTTCTGTTACATCTCTCTTTACACTAAACTATACATATATTTTATATCCACCTTTTGCCTGTGCTGTCACCACTGTATCTGCAATATGTTTAAACAGGACAGCTTCATATTCAATTATGATATATTTATAATGGTCCCCAGTTGCCAGCAACTGGAATAAATTATCCTTTTTTTCCATGTTCCTCAATTGTGCATGCAGTATTAGCCGTCATCAAACTGGCTCAAGTGTGATGTTTTGAATATGTAACAGATGATGAATGTATAATCAGCCAGGAGATGTTATGCATAACAGCTAAGTATTAGCTGAGAGATCTATATGCACGAGCAGCCTTAGTTTCATCAAACATCCAGGTATTATCTCCCCCCCCTTTTTTTTCTTTTCTCAGAATACACGATGCGAATCTGCTTGAATGAGGGTCAGTTTGTTTGTAATGAGGGTTGTGGCGCTCTAAAAATCTGCCTGCTGCATTCATATTCAAATTCCATCCTCTAATTTCTTTTGTTACAACATTTCAATGTAAGATTTTCCTCGCAAGCTCTTTATCTTCATTTGTTGAGGTTAATTATCAAGTATTAATCCCATCTTGATTGTCACGTTAAGTTGGTTGGAAGCTTGCTCTTTTTCTTTCTTTCTTTTTTTCTCACGAGGTATTAAGTGCTCCTGGCAGGTGCTCGCGCTCCAAGCCTGCGTGAAAGAAATATGAGCTGCAATGTCAACTGAACTTGTCACAGACAAGCTGGGATGAATTAATGATAAGAGAGCAGAGGTGTGTTTTAATGTTTTCTCTCTCTGATGGAGGGTCTCAGCAAACGTATTATCGCATACTGTACACCTGCTGGTTTTTGTATAAACATGAAACAGAAAAAAAAGTGGATTAGAGATATGGCGATGCATTTATAGAGAAAATCACGGTCCGCATTTTAAGTTTAAAGAATAAAAACTATATCAACCAGCTTTCTGAGAAAGATTATAGTTAAATGTGTTTACACTTTTTCCATATGGACTTTAAAATTGTCTCGTGTGTTTTTTTTTTCTGACTTGCCTTTAAAGACTTTCGGCTCTCTGGGGCTTTGCTTGATTCTATACTTTTTATTCAGATGAAGAAAACCTATTTCTCCTTTGAAAGACCTTCATTTTAAGTCATTTTTTAAAGGGATTAGAGCGTCTGCGGAAAATGATGGAACGTCTGTCGCTTTTCACCACAGTTCAACAAGCTCAGTGATAGAATGGGACTTGTATTAGTTATTCCAATGTTGATTCAGGCACAGATGATTTTGAATGATCAATGCCACGAGTGGAACAAAAAATCACTTGCTTGTTTGATGGCCTCTTGAAGTCTACAGGAAAAGGGAGGGCTGTTCTTTCAACTGCTTTCTCCCCCCCCTTTTTTTGTGATTATTTATTTTCAAATTGTCCCTTAGGCTAATGTTCCATTTTGGCATTTCACACCTCCCTCTCCCATAAATGAACCATCACAGCCATAAATCACTGGACAAACAGAGACTTGTGCAAACCCTGAAAGGTTCAAAGATTTATGTAACACATTCATGTTTTCCACTTCCTCATTTTAGTACTCCACGGGTAAAGCCTAGCTAATAAAAGGTCCTATTAATATTTCCTGTTGCTTAGCAACGGCAGGCAGCAAGTAATAGCATTCTGTGGAAAAATAGATGACCGATAAGGAAAAATTCAATTCTTTTCTCATCTCTTGGGAGAAAGTGCCTTATTTCTCTGGCAATGTGATATGAAACTGTAGTTGTATATTAAGAAATATCCTAAAAGAAATATAGGTTATTTTCCAATTTCACCGTTTTAGAGGGATTTTTGTTGCAGCCCAGAATGGCAGCTCATCTTTTTTCTCTACCTCGATAATGTCAATTAACCTGCCAGATTAAGCGAAGAGGAGGATAAGATTTGACTTAATTTCTGTCTTTTTAATCAAAACTTCTAAAGGGATGGCGTCAAATAACACAGTCACTGGACTTTAAAAAGATCAGCTATGTGGGACAAATTGCATTTCGTTTATATTGCATATGTAATTTAAACTTGTTTTTGCACGAACACAGGCCAGCTTCTGTTAAGTGCCATGTAAAACCCGTTCTAATAATACTTATCACCCTGATCGCAGGTAACAGAAGAAGATCGTTGCAGTGGCAATTTTCAATTTAGATAATTCATCACATCATATTTCAAAAACATCAGAGTGAAATATGTGTTATCGCACACATGTTGTTGTCATTGTCCTGCTCTTATAGATTTGATAAACCACAGCGTTCAAGCAAAGAACAGAAGCTACAGAAACGAACGCAGATTCAGCTGCAGCACATATCTAGTGTTATGAAGCAGATCCAAAGATAAGGGATTTCATATTACACTTAGCCACGCGCCCCTGCTGAGATTTATCATGCCATGAAATCATGCCCATATTGCACTATGCCCTATCTCAACAATCCATCAGCCCATTCTGCTTTCACCACCAGGAATATTCAGCTGTGGCGGCAGTGGAGAACTATCCCATGTCATCTCATGCTCGGACGCCTCCTCTGCTGTGTCACCGGCCACTAGTTCGACGCAATACTGCCACTCTTTCTGTTAATGTCTATAAGTGTGGCTTCATTCACAGTGATTACAGTGCTGTAGCAAGCTAGTTGCTCTTGTGTTTGCCTTCCTTTCTAATACCAGACATGTATTCTGAGCTGTTCTTAAGCAAGAAACACCTTCCTCCTATTGTGCAATCACTATAAAAATAGAAGTTTTGTAATCTGTTGCCATAATGTTTAAAACTTGAGCATGAGGTGAAGATCAGACATGTGTGAAAGTCTCTGGGCAAGAGGATTTTGCACACATCTATAACCTTGGCCTGACCTAGACGTGCATGATGCACACAGCACAATATTTTTCTTTAAAAATTGCATGTTTTTTTGTTGTTTCTGTGTTCATTATTTCTGCATGCTGAATTTTTTTGTTGTGCAAGTATGGGCGCACCCACACACATGCACACAAAGTGCATTTGACACGGCAGTCAGGAGTCTCATTAGTGGGAGCAGAGGAGCCTTGCCTTCTGCTGTCAAGAGTGTGTGTCCCTACCGCTCCTCACAACCGTCTCCTGCATGTCATGTCAGGCAAGGCTCTGATTCTCTGACGCCGCGCTTTGTGAGGTGAGCTCAGAGACACGCCCGGGCTGAGAGAGAGCAAGGAAAGGAGAAAAAGGGACTGTGAGAAAGAACAAGAGAGACAGAATATTTAAAGAAAAAAAAAAACATAAGGAACTAGAAAGAGAACTGGAGGGGAGGAAAGAGGCAGAGAGAAAAAGAGGAGAGAAAGAAGCAAAGGAGGTTCTAACATTAGCAGTAATGAGGAACATGGAGGCTGGTGCCGAGGGGGACATCATGACATTACTATCTGCAAATCAACCACTGCCTTTTTGCTGCTACTGATTCACCCTGAGAGATGTTCACGGTGGTACTGTACTTTTCAAAGCAACAGTCTAGTGAAAATGCTTCAAGGTGAACTTTAATTACATCATTATTATTAATATCCTTGTTTACTTTTTTATTACTTTAATTCACATTTTTGTGCGTTTAAAAGTCCTTCCTGCATTTTATGTGTTGGTATAGACTGTTTTTGGCTTTGGGGTTTATAGTGGCAAATTCCATTTCAACACTGCGGCTACTTTAGGCATTCTTTGAGTAAACTGCTTTTTCTCTCTCATAAAGTACGTGCTAAAACTCGTAATTATTCCCTTATACTGCTGGTTTGTGAGGTATTGCTGTTTTTCTGCCAGATTAATTAGAGGATCACAGTTCAGCACGGGAGGTGCAAGAGCAAGTGTTTGATATTTTTCCTTTTGACTAGCCTGTAATTGGAACGATTGAAAGTGACCTTAAAGTGTCTTGTTTTAGCAACACGGTGCCGTTGCCAAGCTAATAAATAAAACGAGGTTTTAATAGTGTGTTAGTAAATACAGTTGGCTGGTACTGTACCTGAAACAGGGCATCACACATTACGTTAAATCAAAGCCACGTTGCCTTATGGCGTAATATAGATAATAAAACGTAGTCTTGACAACTTTCAAAACAATTTCTTACAACAACACTGATTCCCCTTCTAAAACATCCTGGCATCTGTTGCCCGTCATGTCTCTGTGCTTAGCATCTGTCTGATGTCACAAGACGGCAGATACAGCATTTTGCCTCTGCCTTTATAGTTAAGTAGAGTATGATTCATGAATCCACTCTCTTCTTCTCAGCTTGTGTAAATGACCCTCTTGGGTATATATAAGCTTGATAAACCAAAGACATGGATGAAGGGAGAGAGACAGAGGGATGGAGTGAGGAGGAGGTGGGAGGGGCGGGAGGCTCGACGGCTCTTTGAGGAACAGAGTTGTTAGCGCTTTGCCCTCGGGGTGAATGAGAAGTAGCTTTGAGGGCTGAGAGACCCAGGGTTGGCTCCCCCACCTAAAGGCGTGTTTACCACCTTGTTGCGCGGCGGCTGTGCTTTTGAAGGATCAGTCTTGAACGCGCCTCTAATTAAAGCTGTCATGGCTGGGTGCCTGCAGGGATAATGTTCTATTATTATAGTCATTTGTTTCAATTAAACGCTGGCTGATTTTACAATAGCAGCCGTGAACCTGTGCGAGTGAGCCATCACTCTAAACAAGATGGCTCCAGTCAAGCAGGGAGTGAGGAAAGACAAGTCTCGGGACTCGCACGGGCATCGATCAGTGAATATCGAAACGGGGCGGGGCGGGAGTGAGAACGAATTCGAAACCTAAATTGGACAGATATCGTGTAGCATTGAGAAAACAAAATGCCCCATCGTTTAATTAACTTTTGGTTTTCATTTACAATTTGAAGCTAGTCAACTAAAAGTGAATTGACTCCAGCTCTACACAAAGTACTTAATTAAAAACTGACAGATTTATTTTAGATGGCGCTAACAAGTTAAACCGTGACAATTTATTGATCCTATAGCATCCACAGATGGGTTTATTATGATGCTACAGTAATAAAGCCTGCATAGCAATCAACAAGCTTATTTAAATGATGAAACAGATGCCACTCTGGTATAATCATCAAAAGGACAGAGCAAGGTTAGCTGTTTTACTCGCCTCTGGTGCGCATCTCTCCTCTTTCTCCTTGTAGCTGTGTATAGGACTCTCTTCTCCCCTTCTCTCATCTCTGTGCTGGTGGTCAAATCCCCTTAGCTAAATCAAATGGTGCAGGCAATTGGAGCAGCCGTGAAACCATTTCAAAGGTAAGGTCAGCAGGAGCAGGGGAACAATGGCTTTGTGATATTCCATCTCGCACACAATGTGCTACACATAATTGGAAAGCCTTTGTTATTTGACTCCCATTTGACTATGATGTACAAGATGTGAATACAAACACGACAGGCGTAACGATGGCAGAGGAACACGTTCACACAGAGTTTCCTGGCTTTACATCACAGTTTAGGTCTGCCTGGCTGCTCATCACCAAAAAGTAATACCTAACTGTCCCCTCGCTAACCTTGCTAACTTTGATTTTACTACTTAGGTCGTGTGGCTTTTTTCTCCTATAGTTTCTGTACTTTTTCTCGTGTTTTCTCTTTTTAGCTTTACCGCGGCGTATTTCCTTGGTGTTGCACAGAAAACAGCTACATTTCTGAAGGTTAGGCACAGATACAGCAACACCCAGCAGAGAGCAGGAATCCAACACTGTAAAAGTATTAAAAAAAAATTCAAAATTTTAGATGAGTTATCAGATTTACTCACTCAAAATGATAACAGGATTTTTATGTTGTGTCACAGATTATAAAGCCAGTGCTCTTCATGTCAAGACTCCATGGAGTCAGTCAGTATGTGTTACATGCTAACTGCAAAGAGCACTGACCAACTAAATCGTGTTACTCACTGTGCACTCCCACCTCTTTCTAGCCTCTTGGATGATACCAATAAGAATTAGCATACAGTACCTATGGCAACCAGCAACCTTTGTCAGATTCTTTCATAATATTTATACAGCCGTCTGCCACTAGCTTTATTTAGCTCTGGCTTGATGGCGCTATGAGATAACTTCTTGGTCTTTCTGTCTCACACAGGTGAAAGCCAAACTAAACGCACTCTGAGACAATTTCAAACAGGATGTTGAAATTACAATTAAATTATCACAGTGGGGGTGTCTTGAGTAATGAGTTCAGGATCTGTTATATCTGGTTTTAGTAACTATAAGAAGATAAGTCAGTCTTTCATACTTTGGAATGGGACAATTTCGTCCTTATATAAAACATCTTGTGTTATTATCTTCACAAAGAGTGGAATAGTTTCTGTGTTTCTGTACTTCCTGATGACTTGCTGCTTCATTAGCTCGAACGGAACATGCAGCTTTAATGAAAATGAGGTTCATGAAATATGAGAGCAAACATAAATAAATACCCATTAAATAAACAAATAGCAAGTAGAGTCAGTGTTTTGGTGTTTTTTGCATTTTTTGTTTGTTGGCTTGTTCTTATCTATAGTAAAGGAAGAAACGTTGCAACTAACTTTGCTATCCATAGTAATCAGTGCATGCGTGTCTGTAAATCCTGTTTATTTATTTATTTTTTGCCTCTACTGTTGTGGGGCTGGCCAAATATTCACGACACTGTGGCGTCTTCCCCCTGTGAACTCCGCTGCTCTGCGTGTCTCCTTCTTGTTTACATTAAACATGGTGTGACTCAGATTAAAGGGTGACAATTTTGCCTGGAGGCTGTTGCTATGGAAATGCATCTGCTATAGCTATGATAGGCCATTCATGTTTGATTAATTGGTTTTTCAGTGCTTCTTGGTTTGTGAGGACCCTTAAAGAGCAAGTCCATGGAAAATGGAAAATTAATGGATTTCTGTTTCCTTCGTTTTTACTCCATTTTCCTTCCTCCTTCCTTTTTTTTGTCCGACTACTTATTTTTGCTGGAGCTATTTCCTCATGTTTTAAGAAGTGTAGTGATGGTGTTTTGAATTATGATTGGAAGTTGGAGATTGTCATGGATGGGGGAGGTTTGAGCTTGGTTATTTGAAATGCAAAACGAATGTCTTTGTTCACTGCTGGCTTTTGTGAGCAGCTGCTGAGGCAAACACAGAATCTAATGTCGTGTGAATATTACGAGTTTTCAAAGCAGGCCAGAGCTGCTCACAACATTACTTTGTTGTGCATTTTTATTCTACCAATCTACTGGGACCAATTATGATTAGAGTGCTGAGCCTTCATCTCTGAACCTCTACTCGTGTTTATCAAGACCTCATATGCTCGAGCCCTTTAAATTTGATCTTTTTAGCACTGCACTAATGTGTAATGTATTATTTAACTCATAAATGTTTAAAAGAGCTAACAAATGCTAGTTCATCACTTTCTGATCTGTAAATTCCCAAACATTCCCATTTATGCCTGCATTAAAAGCATCCTTTGGTCTGTGTTCGTGTTCTGTTCTGATGAATCTTGAAATAAAGCTTTTGATGTCGTTGCTGTTGAAGATCTTATTAGATGACTAAGAACAGAACTTTATGAGCCTGATTCTGTAACCACTAAAGTATATTTTCCTGGGCCATTCCCAGCAGTTTACAACTGTTTTTTTTTTTCTGCTTGTGCTTATAGAAGTGTTGGCAATACATTTTCTTTTCCTTTTTACAACACAATGAGCATAACATCTCAGTTCATTAATACCACTGACTCAGTGATTGCTTGACCAGGTGCTGAGACATCTGGCTTTTCAAATACTAAGAAAAAAGAAATTCAGAAGCAGTAAATGAGGAAATCTTAACCTCAATACTACACAGGCTACTGTGTCCAAGGGGCCTGTAGCCGTCAATAGGAACCATAAATTGTACTTTCAGCTGTAATAGAGGGACCTATTGAAATCTGATTTCACTGATAAGCCTGTGTGTTGTATGGATGAATGGTTAAACAGTGCAAAATTGCTTTGGGATACAGTTCACTGAGTGGCTTTTACATGCAAAAAGCTTGGATGCAGTTAAAAAAAGGTGCTAACTTGTAAAGTTGATTTTCTCCTTATTAAATAAAAACATGCACTCTGTGTGTTTTTGGCCAGCTGAGTAGCAGAACATACTATAGACATATAATCACTAACACACACACTTATTTGGAGTCTCTACCTGTGTGTGTCTGACACAGGTAGTGTGCAGCTGATTTTAGAGCAGCGTTGCTGATTTTGTTTGCTGTGGCTGTAAACAACATTAAACAGCATAAAAATATGGAGCTCAAAAGATGCTCAACACTCTGTAAGTCTCACAGGCTTGCTGGCATTCTTTGTAGCTTTATAACTGTGATCAATTTATCGATTTAAAATTTTTAATTATGGATGGATGGATTGATCAGTGGATGGATGGATTATGGCTGCTTTAAGCTCTCAGTCTTTCTTAAAGTATAGATTTTGCTTAATTTCTGCTTTCTCATCAAACATCAGGCTCCCTCCCAGCAATCATGTATTCAAAGTATTTTCTGGTTCTGCTAACTGTCAAAAATGTCAGGAAACAATAACCCCAAAAAATTTCCAGGCTTCAGATCAGTCAGGGATGTCAAAGACAGTACATTTTAGTTTTTTGTATCCGAGTAGTTAACAGTAGAAGTCGTTAGCATTTAGAGAACAAGCATGCCCTTTGATTTAATCTTGCATTTAGTTGTTTTGGTTAGTTTTAGTTTAGATATTTCACTTATTATGCATCTCATTTTCAGTTCAGACCCTCCACAAACCTCAGTGTTGAAGTCAATTTCAGATCAAGTAATCTGGCTAAAAAGCTGCAGTTTTGTGAGACAGTGAAGAAAGAAAACCTCTCAGCCTGAGGTCATCCGTGAGACCTCTTTTTTCTTCCAAAAGACAACTCCCTCTAGCAATCCCAACTTTTTGCGCATAGTTCATTGTATTACATTTATATTTTATCCAACACAATTTCTCCAATTAGAACATGTCATCTCCACTTCGAAACATTTGCATATTTGGCTAATTGGCAGTCAGGAGTTTTATAGAGAAGATAGTAAAGCTGGTGTTCTTCTCTCACCCCAGATGCAGGAGATGGCTTTGCACCACCACCAACAACAACACCATCACCAGCATCCTGATGGCGCTCATTATGACCCCGCCCGTAACCACACCCTGATAAACAACTCACCTCCGATACTGCCCAACCCCATGAGTGCACTATCCCAGCTAAACCCACAGGTCAGCCGGAGTGCAGTGCCTCATGGTTCCCCCTCACCTCCCGGAAGTAAATCGGCCACACCCTCACCTTCAAGCTCCAATCAGGAAGAGGAGACTGATCCTCATTTGAAGGTACTGGTGTGGCTTCTCTGGCATGTAGTAGTGGCGATAAAGGCTTGGCAGTGCTTGTACCAGGTTGTTAACATGTAATCCGCAGTGCTGTTTAAGAGGAATGCAGGAATAGGCATGCTTGAGCTTGGGTTATTTGGCTGCCTGGAAAACTCAAACATTGCTGGAGTTGGAGCTATGTCTATTTTTTTCCTTTCATGCTTTGATAAAATAAACTTTTTGAGATATTTACTTTTAATCTCTTCAAAAAGTTCAAAATCTATGCCCTAATAGCAAAAGGAAATTCTGTTTTCCATGTTACTTTAGTGAATAGCTGTCATTCTAATCTAGGTTTGCTGCCTTTTTAAATTTCTATAATGAATGAAGATGTGAGACATGTTTTAATTGGCGCTTTTTTCAACAACAACATGATCTGTTGCCAGTCCTCCCCAACTTTGTCACTGCTTTACCGTGTTCTCAGTTACAGTCTGGTTCCAAAGCAACCACTCCTTCATTTAAATCACTCATTCATTTAAATAAGAAGAGAAGGATAGTTGTTTACATTCATTTGCTTTATGTAAATCTGTACAACTGCTTTTATAAATTGCCCACCAACCAATGTCTCTGTGGATTTGCTTCGTTTCTGTCAGGGGAATGTGAATGAGTGTATAATTGAATCTGCCACAGTGTTTCAGATTCATCTGTGTATTTAACTGCCAGCTCACAGTGATACAGTATAACAAGAAGGGGATCCTTTAGTTTAAAAAATATATATATTTCCCAGCCTATACATCTCTGCTGTGCTGTGTGAATAAAAATGATTACCATCTCTCCTATCAGTAAGTAATTCCATTTGCTCTCTCCAATTCATTCTGAGACCACATCAAAGCCAGAGCAGATACAGCAGGCGATTTAAAATTCCTTTCACCCCTAGCATGAAAATTCAGAATTTATGACTTGCTGAACAACTGCAAAATAAAGATTTGAGAAGGTTTGATACATTCAAATAACAGATGTTATTTTTGACAAAGTAAGGCAGGGAGAAAAACTGCTGTCAACCAGAGTCTGTGCGTGTAAATTGTTACTGTCAGTGAATCATTGCCGCAATATCCAAACACCGGGTATTGAACACAGAAAAGAAATTAAGGCTTTAATGAAGCTTACATGTTTCACCTGGGCACAGCGCTATAAGCATTCATCAGCAATGCGATTATTCACTCCGAGTCGAATTAGTAGACTCGCTTTCAGTGTCAATAAGCTGTTTTGTTTTTTTGTTTTGTGCCACTGATGGTCTTCCAGATCACGGGTGAGAAGCGACCGTCTTCGGAGATGATGAAGCCCAAGCCCAAACCCCAAAAAAAGAAGAAGAAGAAGGATCCAAACGAGCCTACAAAGCCTGTGTCGGCCTACGCCTTGTTCTTCAGAGACACTCAGGCAGCCATTAAAGGACAGAATCCCAATGCCACTTTTGGAGACGTATCCAAAATAGTAGCCTCCATGTGGGATGGTCTGGGAGAGGAGCAAAAACAGGTAGGCTTCGTTTAATATTCATCTATATACACTATGAGTTCTGGAAAGAGCTTTTTTTGTTGTTTATCAAACATCTAAAAAAAAAAAAACCTTGCAAAACTTATAAATTCACTCCATAAAAACTGAAACAGTTTTGACCTTGCGGCAGTTGTGACTGCCCGATGGCAAGAGGTTAATATCCTTTAAGTAGGAGAAGGAGCATAAAAATGTAGCTTGCAAATGAAAAGCGTTTAAAGACAAAAGAGAGAAAAAGAAATAAGCTGGGCTGCATTACTATCACCTTTTAGGATGATGCCAGCGTGGTAAAATTGTGAAAAAAGAAAAAGCATAACAAAGAAAAACAGATGCCTATTTACACATTGAGCAGCTTGCGTCTGCCTACCTAACAATTACAAGTTCAGTATTCACTCACCTTCTAGATCTGCTTTTGGGTTCCAACAATTGTTGATGGACATGCTGAGTTTTATTTAGCTGGTGATAATTTTCCTTGGCTTCGCCATTATAATGAGCGACCCGTTGTTTTTTTAAGTTGAATAATGCATCAGTAAAAACGTGTAATTCTGATTCTAAAATTAAAGAACTACCTGCCACTCTGGGTGATTGCAGCTTGCATGAGAGTGAAGCAAATAACATTTTTTATGCTTTTATTTTATAAAGTGAATTTTCTTGCACTCGGACTTGTAAAGATTTTAACCACCAGCAGTGCAGCTATATGGTTAATTTGATTTTATTATAACCCAACCTGTGCATATGAAACTGCATTAAGTTTCCTGTCCAGCACATTTTCTCTATTTCATTTTCCACATTCCAGTCCAACAGGCAAAGTCAAAGGTTTTTTTTTTTTGTCTGTGTGTTTGTGGTAACAAATGATGGTGTGAAATGAATGAAAAACGAGACAGTCTGATGATCATGCGCAGACTCATATTTTTAGAATATCCAGTCAGGGCGCAGCCTATTGGGTGTCAAATAAAAGCACCTGTCTCCATGACAAAGTGCAGCCCATTCCCCCCCAGCCACCATCTACCAGACCCTATCTAGCATGTGTGTTTTTCTCCCACCAAACCTACTTCATACGCTGGACTTTGGAGGCCGTCTGTCCCTTTTATTTGCAGTTAATTTTTGCCGCCTTCACCAGGGCTCTTCACCATGAATCTTCATTTCGCCGCTGACACCCTTGAATGTGAATTCCTCATTTCCTGTCCTTTTATTTATATCTGTTGCCTGGTGATTTGATCATGCTGGGAATACAAGATTAGCAATTGCCTTGTCCTTGGTTTTGCCTCAAGGACATCTTCTCCTGAAATGTTATTGTTTGTGCTGCTTAACCCCTCGTGTCCCGGTTTCTTATTCGCCTTAGATTTTGCACTGCAGATGCAACTCTCTTTCTCTCTGTCTCTGTATGTCTGTCTTCATCTCATGCTTTATGCATTTGTCCTTCACAGCTCCACCTGGGAGCACAGACAAAACTAATAATATGGCAATTCCATCATTAAAATCCAGCCATTTAGCATGCCATTTCACAGTTAATTTTTTGATTTGTTTGTGCATTCATGTGTTTAATCAAACATGTCACCTCGCAAGACACATAATTAACTTGAGGTAATGATGTCATTATGGAATAAAATGTAGTAGCCTGTCTGGGCAATAACACAGTGAGTGCTCTAATTATTCTCACTGACTAGCACTGTCATTTATTCCAGGCCAGCAAATGGATAAACTTGATAACCGTGTATTTACAGAGTACAACCAATTCAGCTAGTGCACATTAATCCTCATTAAAGTCATTAAAATTTCTGTCCTGGTCTTTCATAATGAAATAAATTCATGAAAGGACATTATAGCGTACTGCATTCACATCTGCTGGCTGGTAATATAATAGTAAAATGCATTTGAAATGCGCTCGTATCCTAAACATTTTCGGTAACATTTGATCCCCCTTGAAAAAAATAAAATAAATGTGACATAAATGGGAGTCATTTTTGTTATTTGAATAAATAAAAAACACACTGGTCACATACAAAAGTAAGTAAACCCCTACATGTATTGAACCTTCTGAGGAATAAACTAGATTTTATGCTAATGTCCCGTTTTTGGGTTTTCTGTTTTTACAGGAAGCCATAATACCAAGAGCTAAAGAGCTCCTTCAAACTGATTTAAATTGGTCTCCAAATTATTTGAAATAAGTAATTTCACTGCAGGGACGGTTGTCTTCAAGTAGGGTAGATTGCAAACAAAAACGGTTTGATGCCAAACACGTCCAAGAACCCTCAAATTTCATAACAGAATCTACAGTCAAAATGCATTTTTGCATCCAAGGAGACTAGAAGAATGCGCATTTTGAGTCCTGCTGTCCTAAAAAAAACATTAAAGCAAAACTAGAGTTAATGAGTGAGCAAAAAGGTAAAGATATAAACGTGTTCTAGAGAAATGACCAGTTGATATGCTCGGTGGAAGCCAAACAGTGTTACAGGAGAAGAAAATTATTACAACTGCTACACCTCTAGCTTAGTCTGAGAGCTAGCTTGCTGCCTCGGGGACTGGGCAGCCTGCGGTATTTGCTAATGAAAAAATTAGAATTGTGCATCATATCCAGGAGTGTTTGAAGATAATGGGATGCCTTCTATCCAAAAAGTTAAAGGCGAACTATAAGTAATGACTTTTAAATCCACCTAAAAATGGCTCAAAAAGTAAAAATGAAAGGTTTTGGTATGACCTGGTCAAACCGTAGATCTGAATCCTGCTGTGTGCTGTTGTTACATTTACAGTATCTGTAGAGATTTTATTAAAGAGAATCAAATGTTTGCTTGTACAAAGTGTCAAGAGGCCTAAAAAATCCAAGACATGTACTTACTTAATTGTTGGCTGTCATGTCCTGTCTCTCTCGGACCCACGAGGTGTGCTCTCTCATGTCACAGTCAGACCCTCTGGAGCCATGCAGGACCTCCAGAATGTAAACACAACCCTTCCCCTACACACAGCTTTGTTTTAACTAGATCACAGCCCCTGTTTCCAATTACCTATAGCGCTCGTCAAACACACAGTGCAGCAAAATTCACATAAGTGCACTGAAGGCGGCGTTTTTTTTATTGCTGTAGTTTATTGAAGAAACGATCAAAAGTTTCATTGTTGTGATTTATGTTCCTTCTGTGATTCTTTTTGTTACGCTTCAGTGTGCATTTTTTCCCACTTTGCTCGTGTTGTTGTGTATTCTCCAGTGCCGCCCTTAGGTTTGGCAGAACAAAGTCTTGTTTTTTGTTTTTAAATTCATGTTTATGTTCATATTTTCTTTTTTTTATTAAGCTGTTTTCATAGTTTGCACACCATACAGCGCTTTTTAATTCCCAAAGGCCTTTGCTTTATAGTGCAAGATCAATGCATTATTTGGGCTGTGCTATCCCTCAAGGTGACTACATGTTAAAGCTGCCCTAGAAACACAAAAGAACACTTTTCTTGTTTTTGTTATTTAAGATTAAGATCAATTTTCAGTTTTTACTGCAATGGGGAGGAACAGTGATAATGGATTTGGGGAGGAGGGAGCAGAAACCTTAGTATTATTTAATTGAGTCTGTAGATTTGTACCAGTGAAAGGGAGGAAAGAAAACACTGTGAGTTTGAAAAGATGGCACGTTTAGATAATAAACTCCTTCTCTGTGTTAAGTTTAAAAATCTGTCATGCAATATTCAACTATTTTTAGTCCGTTTTCTGCATCTTTGTCTACTATTCAAACACCGTTGTGCTTTCTTTTCTTTGGTTTTAATGTGCCTCTGCCTATTTCTCCTCCATTTTGCTTCCCGTTTGCTTCCTCTCCTCCTCCTTCTCCTCTCACCAATCGTCGGGTCTTTCAGTCGTAGAGTAATCACTCTCTTCAGTGTCAGCAGGGTGCAGAGTTATTGTCTCCTGTAATTAACTGGTTATCAAACAAGAACATTTCATTAAGGTACAATTAGGGGCTAATTCAGCCGGGACACCTCTGTGTCAGGATTACGATAGAGGCATATGCTCTCTCCTTGCAGCTTTGTTATTTTTTATTCATACTGACCTGCAGCCTTTGACGGCTTCAATTGCTAATGAATCCGCCCACTTTGGAATAATTAGACATCCTTAGGCATGGTAATTTATTTAAAAGTATCCGTCGTTGCGCAAATCATTAGCTGTGTTAAATTAATTTGAAATTAAAGCTGCTGGGAGTCGTTTGGGTTATTAAAGAAGCAACCGTGGGTCTGTCAGTCTATAAGAGGTGATGGGTAAGCCCGTTTTTATTTTTTTATTTTTTCATTTTTTCAATGAATTTCCTCATGGGGATCATTATTATTTTTGATTGATTTTTTTTTTTTGCTTGTTTTTATTTTTAAAGTTTGGATGAGTGCTTAATTCATCCATTCTTGTTCCAAAGTGTCTATCACAGAAGGAAAACAATTATGATATTGTAAATAAGGATGAATGAGTGGATAAACATCAGCTGTTTGAGCATGAGATTGTATCCGCCGTCATCCCGGTTTGTTTGCTGTTCTTTGTGTATGTCTGTTTGTTTATCGACTGTACGTGTTAGCGGCTGCCAGCCTATGCGCATTTGGCAAGGCATGAATGCTTAATGGTTATCGTACCCCACCTCTTTGAAGGAAATGACCCCGTCCACAGAGCCACAGACAGTCTCCTCGCTGAGGATCAGTAATTACCCGATGCATTTACTCACGCACAAACGTACACTCTCCTTTATATTAAAACGTTCCCGAGATGAGCCGAGATCTGAGTCTTCCTTATCGATTTAAGGACGGACTTTTTGCAACTTGCTTTTCCTGCATCACAAAGGCACTGGCAGCCATAAAGAGCCTGTGAGTGACATGTGATGACATTAATTCGAATTCCCTGTCTTAACGCATCATTTGAGGTTCATTCAGAAGGCTTGAGATTGCTTCTTTGCTAATGCTGTTTTGAATTCTTTTATTTATTTTTTTCCCCCCTCGTCTGAATGATTTGCTGGGACATCAGCTCTGATTAAGAGATGAGCAACAGCCTTAATAGAGGAAGAGACAGGAAAGCAGTGCACAAAATGACAAACAGCATCTCGCTCCTCATTTAACTCAGCAGAATTTCAAACTATTTTCACGCTATTGTGCACAAGCTTTATGCACATTTCACTCTGGATAGTCTGAAGAATAAGAACTACTTTCAGATACGCAAACATCATGCAGATGGTCGAATCTCCCTGACCTGATAACTGGGAAGTGAATGCATTCGATATGTTTTTCATCATGGAGTACACCGCCGGGTCACGCAATCACACCATGACTCCCAAAATCTCATTCACATCAGTCAGTGTGGACCACAGGGTCATTTTAGCCTTTCACATCACCTTGTAATCAATCGTTGTTGTTGTTGTGTTTGTTCCTGCAGAGCTACAAGAGGAAAACAGAGGCTGCTAAGAAGGAGTACCTGAAAGCCCTGGCCGCCTACAGAGCCAGTCTGGTTTCCAAGGTAACAGCAGGGGTCACGTCTTTGATATACATGGGTCAGCGGCGATATAAGGGATGATAAATTAGACAGAATTCCTTTCACTTTTGTTCCATGGAAAGGGTCCACAAGCTGCACTGAGCTATGTTTGTGCATATATATGTGTGTGTGTGTGTGTAAGAGAGACAAGGAGCCTGTGTGTGTGCTCGCAGGAGAACAGTGAAAATTAGGCCTCAAACACACCCGATTTGGAAGCTGGGGAGAAATGGAAAGTAATAGCACATGCGTGTGTGTTTGCGTGCGTGTACGCTCATCGCTGCGCATGTGCAAAAGTAGAAGTGGACATTACCTGTCATTTGCTATCCTCTTGGTGTTTCTGTCCTCCCTGATGCGCCACTAATGTGTTGTCTGAGGTTTGCGCACACCTACTGCTCTCTCTTTCATGCAGGTTACCTCACTTTAGCTCAGCACATTAACATATTTCTATCAATGCTTGTGTAAAAAACAAAACAATTCCTAATTATTTTCTTAAAAAAGCTGCTAGACTACTCCTCATTGGTTTTGTCTGTACTACAGTCATGATGGTATAGGGATATCAGTCTTTTGCTGTACAGCATTTCATTTCTCCCTTTCTGCATTGTGTGTTTTTTTTAAATGCAACTCTAAATTGCATTAGCATATACCGAGCCCCTCCTCTTTTCCCTCCCTCCTCCTGTCTCCACTAAGCACAGCGCCTCACTTCCTCTCGTGCTCATGGGCCGAAAACAAGCACCTTGATTAAGGCATGAATAGTTAATTCATCAGCCTCTTCACTGTGGCATACTTTCAGCTAAAAAGACTATTCTCATCTCTTGTCTTTGCTGCAATTAGACATTCATGTCATTGCTCCTATACAGGGGCTTGATTGATACTATATGCTGGTAGATTGCCAGTCAAAAATCTGACTGACTAAAATAAGCCTGCAGACCCTCCTTCGCTCATTCAGGATCAGCCAATCTGAATGCAGAGCTGAATCTCATGATTCACCACGACTCTCTTTTTTTTTAATTACCAATGAAGGGGTCTTTTCAGAGTGAATCGGGGTGGGTGGAATTGGAGGTAATTGGAGCTTCATTTGAAAGATTCACTTCTTAAGCGTGCACCTGTTGCCTTTTTGTTTTGTGACTCATGTTAGTTTGTTTGTGAGGAAAAAAGACAAACTAAAGTTTCATAGCTACCCACTATATGCCATGTCATTTCTCTCATGTTTGTTTCAACCCAAAAAACTCCACACTGAAAATTTAAAAAGTTTAAGGTGCACTTTATATTAAATATCGTATTCGTTTCAATCTTGGCAAACCATCTTTCAACTTAAATATTGTTTATTGTAAATCCTTCTGCTGCAATACACAACTTTAAATGTCTGCAAGTCTCAAGTTGACACAGATCAAATCTATTATCTCACTCTTTTCCTCTCCTCTCGCTTCATTTTTTTTTTTTTAGCATTTCATTTTCCACTTGACCCTGCGAATGTGGCTGTCTCTCTTCTTTATCCATCCATTCATTCCCGTTCCATTGATTATTTCAGGGATTCAGTTGGATGGATGGAAGCCATAAAAAAGTAGCAAACCACCACATATAACTCCAACCAGTCCGACAGTTAATGAGAAATACTGGATGCATTTCATAGATAGACATACACTTTCCTCCATGAGACAGAACAGTCTGCAGAGCAGATGTGAGTGCAGTGGAGGTGGGTGGGGCTGGGTGATTTAATACATTAAAAACAGAAAGAATGAAGAATGGGTGGGAACTATAGGTTGATTAAGCAAAGATAGCTTAACATAATAATGAATGCTTTAAAATTTGAGTACTCTGTGTTTTTTAAACGGTACAGCCATGTAAAGAGGAGGGTAGACTCTCTTTTTTTATACATTAGATATACTAAAACAGTTTGTGACTTAGGAGGCTCTAAAAGTATTTATACAACCTCAGATGAGCAGCAATACATGACATATGACACCATGTCATTGTTTACTAAATTTACTAAATTGGAAAAGTGTGAATAACTGAGTATGCCCCATGATTCAGTAGCTTGTAAAACCACCTTTAGCAGAAATAACTTGAATGTTATCATTTTCTGTAAGTATTAATCAGTCTGTCACATTGTTAAAGAAAGAATTCAGCCCATTATTTTTTACAACCTTCATTTTATTGATGTTTTGTGGGGTTTTGTTTATGCACAGTTCTCTTAAGGTGCTTACAAACATTTCAATCAGGTTGAGGTCTGGACTTTTTCTGGGCGTTTGCTGCTTTGCTTGCAACAGGATCATTGTCCTGTTGCATGACCCAGTTTTGGCCAAGCTTTAGCTGTCAGGCAGATGGCCTCACATCTGACTCTAGAATAGCTAGCTCACTGACTGCAAGGTGCCCAGGTCCTGTGGCTGCAAAGCAAACCAAAATCATCACCCCTACACCGCTGTGCTTGACAGTTGGTGTGAGGTGTGTTTCTGATCGGCTGTTTTTGGGTTTTGAAAACCAAACATCTCTGCTTTGGTCTCGTCTGTCCCAAGGACATCGTTCCAGACGTTGTGGTTTGTTCAGGTGCAACTTTGCAAACCTAAGCATTGCAGCCGTGTTCTTATTAGAGAGAAAGTACTTTCTCCTGGAAACCCTTCCATACCAGCCATACTTGTTTAGTCTTGTTCTAATTAAACTGCCATAAACTTGAACGTTTAGCACGCTGAAGCCTGTAGACTCTGAGAAGTATCTCTTGCATTGCATGGTTTGACCTTGGGGTATATTTGATGGGGTGTCCACTTCTGGGATGACTTGCAGCTGTCTTGAATAGTGTGAATACTCTTTCTCACTGTACAGTGCTTTTATACATCTTTTATAGACTTGCTGGTGATGATTAATCAAGTATAGCACTTACTGTCTTTATTCCTATGGAAATAGTAGTACACAGCTTGTGCATTTTGGCTTATTACTGGTAAACTCGAGGCTCAGTGTCTTCCCCAGGAATACTTTGGTATGTAGACTGGAAAACCACCAACCAAGTGGTTGTTGTGTGCTTGCACTCATCACGTTCAAGCAATATTTGCATGCTAAAGCTGCACATACAATGAATTTACATGAGAGTATATTGGGACTGAGTTAGCCTTAAATGGTGATCCATACAATTATTCATTGTTGTACTGCAATGAGCCACAAGAGTTAACACATTGTTCCATGGCGTGTAACCATTGTTCTTGATTTCTCTCTCTTTAAGACATATAACGACCCCGTGGAGACAAAAAGTGCCCAGACAAGTCAGGCTTCTCCACATATGATGCCAGGCAACCCGCCGCTGTACAGTGTGCCACCTCCTCCCCAGCCGACATCGCCATACCTGGGGCCTGGGGCCTTCCCACTCACTGACCTGCAGAGCTATGCAGGACACGCCCCTCGCCACACTCTGTCGCAGACACTCAGCCAATCGCAGATGCTGCCCAGCATTAGTGCCTCTCCCCCTTCCTCCTTCCAGATCAGCCCACCACTTCACCCCCACCAGCAGCTCTCCCTGCACCAGAGCTCACTCCTCAACCAGCCTATCCGCATGCAGCAGGTCCAGTCCCAGTCAATCATCTCTCACCAGATGGGGCTTCAGGCCTCTCTTCACTCCCCACCTCCAGGGCAGCAGGTATAGTGACAAACGAAGACACGTCTGCTGCGAGGAGATTATCATTTAAGATGTGTGCCTAATTTTAATGCACTCCCTATAGGGTTTTTCCCACCTCCAGTCAGAGTACCAGAAGAGCATTGGGGGTTCCCAGTCTCCAGGAGCTCCTGGCCCTGGTCCAGGCCCTGGAGTGGCTCAGACCCATGATTGGGACAATGAATACTGCAATCGGGAGTGTGGCAACCACTGCAGGTCAGTCTTCACATTATATTGTGTTAAATAAATGTGGAAGCCAGACAAACTAATTACATTTAATGGTAAAAAGCCTCAGTTAAAGAATGGAATTTGACACCATATTTACCTCATAATTTAGGTCGCATTTGCCCTTAGACCAGAATTCCTGCAGATATAAGTTATAGTATAGTTATAGCTATGGAAGATGTCTCTTCCACTGCTTTTGCAAAGTAAGTGTTGAAAATTGTCAGCTCTGTTCCATTGAGACGAGGGTGACAGGTGTAGAGGTAATGGTGAGATAATAGAGCATGTCATGCGTTTGTCAGACAGCAGTAAAAAGAAGACGTTCCAAACACAAGTTTTCACTCTTATTATACTAAATGATTTGGCAAACTGCGCAGCCCTGCAGCACTGGAAGATATCGTAAGTCAATAGTGCTGCTCATGCTCAATTACAGTGCGATTTTTATTTCATTAAGAAGGTTTGTTTTGAGAAACAAACTAAGAAAAATTAAATGATCACCACCAGGGAACGATCATGCAATCAAGGAAAAATGCACCTCTGATTTCCTTCTTCCTTTCTATTTTGTAGAGTTGTCGAGTGTGACTCAGAATCTAAACTGTGTTTTTGATTTTCCGTTTTTTTTCTTTTTGTTTATTTGTTTGTTTTTTTTCCAGTGGCAACATGATAGGCAGGGACAAGCCACTCTACCTCACCTGAAACTGAAGATGATACTCTGTCGACAAAAACGACACAGAGGAGTCTACTCTCATCCCCTATTCCACTCCCCCACTCCTCCCCCAACCCTCCCATTCTTCTTCTTCTTCTTCTGACGTGCACACTTACATGCAGTGTACACTTGACATACAAACGCACACACGCACATGCAAACACACACATGCCGCTTCACACACACACACACACAATCACACACGTCACCACCACCTTTTTTTGTCAGTGTAATTTTTATTTTTCTCAGTTTCTAGAACTTGTGAACAGAGTTTGATGACTACTGTCTGTACCACTTAATGTATTAGCAGTCCTCTTGCTGTTGAAATTTGCCAAGCACTTATAAAGCCTCCCCCCACGCCCTACCCGCCCGACCCTCTCCCACCTTCTGAGTTGTGTGTCTCCGCCCCCTCTCCGATACAGGCCGGGCTGCAGAGCACTTCTCTCGTGTGTCACCATAAAGTCCCCTCAGGGACCCCATCCAGCTTTAATTAGAACGAGAAGAAAGAAAAATACTCCTTTCCTTTAATCGCTTTATTTTCCATTTGTTTTTTTTCTTTTCTTTGTTGTTATTGATGCTGTTTTATTTATTTCTGGCTTGCAAAACCGTTCCTCTTTTTTTGCCAGTAAGCGATGGGCCCTGTTCTATAGAGAAATATTAACATTTAGTAGGTTCTAGCAGGCCTTGATGTTATCGTAGCTTTGCTTAAGGGCCTGCAAATTAATACAAAAGTCTGGGTGGGGAAGAGAAACAAAACAAAAAGAATCTTTTTTAATATTAAAGACCTGTTGAGGTCTATGAGCTGTCACAGTGTGATTGTAAATATCACTTTTATGGGATCAAATTGGGAATTGGAAGTCCAGATAGATTTGTTTCTTCTTTAATATTACCTGTAAGTCATTGTGTGTGTGTGTGTGTGTGTGTGCGTGTGTGTGTGTGTGTGTGGGTGGGTTTGTGGGCGCATGCATGCCTGGACGTTAGAATGTACCACATTCATGACGTGCGCGGCTGAGTATGTATGTGCGCACATGCACGGACACATGTGCGCAGGTGTGTCTCAGCGTTCGGGCGTCGAGTCTTTCTCGTGAATTTTAACAGCCTTGTGCAGCTGGATTTCAGAGGAGTATTTCACACTCTCATTCTTGCATTAAATCTGTGCTCACTGGTGTGTTTTTTTCCAATAAAGTTCAATCTAAAACTGAATACACAATATGTGTCCTGCAGATCATTAAATGGAAAGAGCCAGGTGAGAGATAGAGAGCAAAGAGATAGAAAAAGAGAAAGAAGCGCTGTGAAATAAAATGAGATGTAATGTTGCAGGTGAAAAAAACGCCTGCCCCACCCTCCTGTTATGTTGTCTGACCATAATGTCAGTTTTGTGTCCTTCTACAACGAGAAGTGAAGTAATGAAATATGTGAATGGAGCCATCACAGCCACATTACGGTGACTTTTATAACTTTCCAGTTGGTGTTTGGTTGTGTTGATCTCATCTTTTTTTAAACTTTTGTGTGATTAACAGAAATGCATTTTGCTGACAAGACATCTCGTTTTTATCTCTTTAAGTGTAGCATCATTTCAGTTTTAGTTGCTGCAAAACTATAACATTTTAAGTTGTGTACAAAAAAAAAAAACCCTGCCAATTGTAGTTATTTTATTTGTAAAGCCAGTAATGATAAATATTTTAAATGGTTATCAGCATATTGTTTTCTGCTAGTTGCCCATCAGCCATTTGACAGGTTCTTATTTATAAAATAAAGTAGATCACCTTTGCTTCTTATGATGGAGGTATATTTTTATTCTTATTTTATTGTTTCTTTTCTTCGGTTTGATAAACTTAATGATGATGACCACAACAATGATTATTTCTTTATTTTTTACATTTTGGGTGCTGCTCTTTTCTTTCCTTGCCAGCAGCATCGGTTTGTGTCACAATGCTTCTTTTATTTCAAACCTGCATAATAAAGACTAAAAAGTTTAAAAGTGATCACGCCTGCTCTTTTCCCTGCGGACCTAATGTCTCTCTTTTTGTTTTTTTTTCCTTCTCTAATTAGATGATCACACCTTTTGTGAAAACGTGGTAATAGTTATTTTAAAAAAATCACAAACACCCCCAACTTTCTGTACTGTACACTGCATTTGCACCTAGGAAGGTCACATATTTGTATCCTAAATTTGCATTCAACTCAGGCCTCCGATGGCATCAACTAATTAACCGTGGATACAGTGTGCACCAGCCAGCATTGATATTGCCAGTAAACTATTTTAACAAACAAGAGAGCAGATGCGAGAAGACGTTTGCTTGTGAAAGTAGTGCATCGTAGGCGTCTAGTGTGAGATAAAGAGAACAGAGGAATGCAATGTGCATACAAACTCAGGCAACCGTCCAAGTGCTGATTTTACCCCGATTGCACACAAGTCTTCTTAGAGACTTTATGAGAGAGGGGAAGAAAGATTGAAATGGAACTGTCACGATCCTTTCATTCAATGTTTTATTCATGTTATGTCTGCCTGCCGTCTCTTCTTCAGTAGTATTGAATTGGCAAATAGATCATTATTGGACAATTGGAAAACCTGCCACTTTGTGATATGACACACATTATATGAAAATCACAGTCATACATTCTTAATGTAGTGTCAGATAAAAGAGGTTTTGGGTGAAGCCACACAGACTTGCCTCTGTGCCTTTTGTGTGCACGCAGTCTTGTGAATATCTTCTTATGGAAGCGTGTTTCTTCTTTTTTTATGTTTGGGTGTTGCCTCTCTAGCTGTAGGTATATTTGTGCATACAAAAGTGGTGTGGTAACAATAGGCTGTTTCTGCTCTACTGTGAATTCAGTCTGTGCTTGCAATCACTGTCTGAAGTAATGCTGTAGTAAATACTTCTAGAAGACCATATCAATTTGACACTTTCATCAGCTCCTTTAATCCCATCCCTCATCCCAAAGTCAAAGTCATGAGGCCAACAGAGAATGAAAGGCAACAATTTATGGTGGAGGATGCCATTGAGAAGAGGTGAGTGCAGCAGTCTTGTTGGTTTCCATTGATTTGAAAAGACCACTGCTGCAACTAAATGGATGATATGAGTAACAGCAGGCAGGATGACAAAGACGGGGTCAGTGTGGTATCCATCTAGTAGACGGTGATGAGAAACTTTTAAAAAGTTTATCTTTAATGTGTCGTCCAAAAGGTTAAAACTACCACATGCAAAAATGCAAAGACAGACAATATGGACAGAAGTGTGCAGTGTCCTCAAATATTTTATGATCCAAATAACCCAGTGTTTTTTTTAGTGCTAGAAACACACCGTACATGCCTTAACTTTTCTTTTCTGTATTTATATTACAAAAAAGCCTGGACTGCAAGTTGAGAATAGCCAGTGATGGAAAATTTTCATCACCAACACACTTGTAAAATTCCCCCTGTTAGGTTTAAAATTCTTCTATGTTTGCTCATGACCAGTGTACTTTAAATGAGGGGGAGGGGTGAAGCTGATTCCATGATACTGGCTTCCCTCTGTCCTTTGAGTTTAGCTTGATACAGGTGAGAAGGTCAGTGCTATGGTTAAATGAAACGCTTACATGCAACTGAACTCCAAACACACCAGCCCTCGGAGACCAGCCACTGCAGCATATAGACAAAATGTTTCAGTTGCAACTTTGGTGCTGCGGTAAGAGCAACAAACAGCAGGAAATGTGGGTGGTTTTAACAAGAAATGAGTTTCGCTTTGTGTTGAGAATCGGTTAAGGTTTCTTTTTTATGCTGACTGTACTGCACAAAATGCATTGGTTAATCTACAAAACAGAAGATTTCCTGCATAATTCGTGAATAACAATTTAACATGAAATCTTCTAATTATTCTGCTTTTCTTTACAAAAAAAAGAGCTAAAGTGCTTTTTCTAAGCAATCAAACACTAAAAATTTGCCAAAAAAACCCCCAAAACAAACATTTTTGAGTTGGTTCACCTAAGTATCAGCTTCATGCTGTTGCACAAAACACTCAAGCAAACATGGGGCTACAACATATATCAGAAAGAGCACAAAGCATCCTTGCGGTTTCACACCTGTAGACATTTACGTAATCCAGCATATATGCTATGTCAGTTTTAGCAACCCTTCCGTCGGTCTTGTGGTGACCGAATTTTATCCGTTTCCTGTTTTTTTTTTTTTTTTTTTTGCAATATTACAAACAAATGTTTCAACGGGTTGCATATATCTGTTATATAATGAGGAGTTCATTTTTTAAAAAATCTAAAATTCCCCTCAGACTCATTGTGATACATCAGGTGAGGAAGAGTTTCTCACTATGATTGGATTAACTCAAATTTAAATGTATCAATATCAATTTAGCAACGTTGCCTCACACCTTGTAGGGCCACACGAAAAGTGGGTTTCATGACATTATATGGCGAAAACTACACAGTTATTACTGTTACTGCATCATAGCCAAGCTAAATATTTGCAGTAATCTGTTGAAAATTTGTTTTATGATGCTGCCACTTGCTAATGAATAAAAATCAACTCCAATAATTAATAAACACCCCATGTCTTTCCCGAAGCAATTAGCCATTTAACATCAACTAATGAAACAGTGGAAGATTTAGTACCTTGGAAGGCAGATATTTCTGTCTGGTATGTATAACACTAAAACAGATCTAAATAATTATCTTTAATTTTTAAATGTAAGACATTAGACTTTTTGCTTTCTATTTCCAAATGCAACTTAAAATGCATGCTTGTTGATCTGCTCACTGTATGAACAGGGAGCAGATCATTGCTTGTTTCACAAAGAGTGACCAAAAACTTAGTCGTTGCAGGTCTGGTTCACTGTCACAGTGTAATTCATTTCAGACAATGCATATTTCCTACACATTATTCTATTAAACTGCAACGAAAAAGGGATGTACAAAAGCTCATGCTGCACTTTCGATTTTTGTGTATATGTGAACATTGTGGTTTAGAGTGTTAAGTCAGTAGTGTCCAGATGACACCCTTTTTGATAGGCAGCACAGTTCCTGTCCCCCAGTCCCACCCACTCATTTGGCTGTGGGACAAGAACCCTCATCTCTGTAAAAAACCCGCAGTTCTCACTGACTAAAAGGTAAAATAATAAAGTTTCACATTTCTTCATCTCAGCATTTCTTAAGTCTTGACTTGAAGTGGAGATGAGTCAGATCAAGAACCGCACACATAACTATTTTCTCATCACTACTGCTGTCGTCTGTGAAAGTCAAGTCCCTTTATGCCCTGGATCGCCTCAGACTGGAGCCACAGAAAGACGACCAAACATACCCAGTCATTTTAGATGTTTGTTAAACACTGCAGCTGCTCTATTTGAGCAATATCGCCCACACATGCTCCACCTTAGATCCTCTAATAACTGCATGCTGGAGAGAGTGTCAGAAAGAAACGGTTGTGTTATTGTAATAAGGTTCCTGTCCAGATGTTTGGGATTAAAGGCTTGCTATGAAAATACAATATAGTTACTTAGGAAGATAGGTATTCGGGTCTGTCATGCACATGGCATGTAACACTGTTAAAATAAGTCCGATGATGAGATTGGGAAAGGATTCAACTCAATATAGTGCAACATCTTGGCATGTTTTATAATAGACAGTCCTAGCATTTGGTTGGTATAAAAGGAGTTATGCTCTTAAAATCAGCACCATAGCAACCAATCTGTGGAACATGCTTTGCCAATATACAGTAAACATAGCATCACTATACATTAGAGTGATTTACTTATCTTACCATTGCTGTGATACACTCGCAAGAAACACTGCTCATTTCAAACGTGTAATTATCAAATGCAACATATGGGGAAAATAAAGATCCTGCAAAATGGAACAAGGTTGTCCAGCCCACCGTATTCAATGTACTGCATGTAACATTGTGACAGGGTTTACCACTGATTTTATTGGCTGAGCTTTGGCTAGTGTAATGTATTGTGTTTCGTATTATCGTTACTCTGAAGCTGCCATCAAACGATGAAGGTCAGACAGATGTGTTACATTACACCCACGGTTATAGGAATAATTTCTTTCGTTTGTTCTGTTGACCCATTTAATCAGATAAATCTGACTGGATTCAAGATGAAATAGCTACATGTTTAGTATGCAATGACTAGTATTTCTGGTAAGTATGAAGTAAGCTAGTTAAAAATATAGACATAAATACTTTTATATTATCTGAAGTCTAAATGTATAATTTGACTATGAAAAATAACAAGAACATAATATTGTTGTTCAGGGAACATCAGCAACCACTATGACATTCTCATACTGAAATTTGATGTTCAAACCAATTAAATCGTAGTTAGTATGATTAAACATACTATGTCTTTTCCCAAGCTGTTCTGCAGGCTGCAGACATGCTTCTTCATTAAACGTTTATGTGATTTCTTTTATTACTCTTTTGAATAAATTTAATGATAGGATATTTCTTTTGGCCACTCTTTTTTCCCCACTTCACTGATAACAACAGACTTCAAACACAATGCAGAAAAATAACTTTTTACAGCTTGCTTCTTTGTGCAGAGAAAATTGAGCATTTATTCAATGCTTTTATCACGAAGTATATGTATAATTTTACCAAGTAACTATCAGTGCAGATGAGGGCTGTGTGCAATTCTCATAATGGCAAATAGTTCCCAGAATCTCTTTTTTAAAAACTATGGGGAACTTTTTTTTTTTTTCATTTTTGTCCATTTTTTTCGTCAGCATGCCTAAGACATCAGCTCAGATCTCTCTGATCTTTTATAAATCTGAGCTTCTTTTGCAACGGTAGCCACAGTTGAATGCTAGATGATGCACTATTATGCTGGAAAATGTCTTTACTGCCTTTTTTTCTTTGCAGTACATTCTCCAGTGTAAAGAACATTGACCTTTACAGCTGACTTTAATCAGTGTGTCACACTCAGTATCTCGGGTGATTGACCTGATGTCTGTGAGAATTTTGTCCACCAAACAAATCACTGGAAACAATTGGAAAGAAACACCAAATCAAAAAAAGTTTTAAGGTTTTTGCACTATCAACTAAGAGGTGGGATGAATATTTCTTTGCATCTTTTGATCTCTGAAAATTGTCATATTTTTGTCAGTTCCTGAGCAAAAGAAATCAATTTAGAATGCTGTTTGGTTCAAAGGAAATTAAAGGGAGGACAAATTGGATTGCCTTGTTGTCTTATTGTTATCACTGTGAGCTCCATTGTGTCTCAAACATGGCATGTCATGCTCAGGTAGTTTTCCTCTTTTACCAATTACAGTTTTTGTGTACCTGCAAAATCCAGAATGCTTTGTGGATGATTGCAATTTTCATATTTCAAATCCAATATGCCGCTCTATCTTTAAACCCTCTCACTTTCTATTTATGTCTGTGTGACAAACTTGTGTTTTTTTTTCTTCCCAAGGGACATTTATTTTTGTCAGGTGCATCTGCATCCATTAGAATCAAATTCACAAGAATGTTTTTCTTCTTTTTCTTTAGTTTCATCCCTTACTGCATCTCTTCCAAGTAATGATACTTTCTATCAGTCGAAAGTGTTTTCAATCAGTCTCCCTGGTTTTTAAGAAATTGACTTAAAAGGCTTGGAGCAGGTGAAAAATGTGGATTGAATTCTAACTTGGGATTCAATTCAAAAAATCATCCTGAGCTCAATCACTCACTGAGAGCTACAGGGAAAAATTCAGATTAGAGCCACCATCTAACGTTGTGACTTTTACTAATAAATATTTGTTTTCTGCAAAAATAATTGAACCTTTATTACATTTGACGTGTGCAGAATCTCTGTGTCAGACGTTTAAGACAATGTGTTGCGGTGGTTCGCACCATTGTCTCACAGCAAAAAAGGTTCTTTGTTTCAAACCTATCTGGAGACTGTCTGTGTGATGTAGATGAGCCGTTTAAAGTACAAAGAATAATGCACTATATAAAACACTATATGCATGTATATTTAATGCTGCTTGTAGCAGTATTTAGAGTAGCCAGTATGACTACAGAAGTGCTATATATTCTGTTCCACATTAATTAAGAGCATCTTGGGCTTTTGGAGCATGTTCAGAAAAACAAATGTTGGCTTACTGAAAAATATCAAAATAATAATGGATTGCATTTATATAGCGCTTTTCGGGACCCTCAAAGCGCTTTACAATTCCACTATTCATTCACTCTCACATTCACACACTGGTGGAGGCAGCTACAGTTGTAGCCACAAGTGCAGACTGACAGAAGCGAGGCTGCCATATCGCGCCATCGGCCCCTCTGGCCAACACCAGTAGGCGGTAGGTGAAGTGTCTTGCCCAAGGACACAACGACCGAGACTGTCCGAGCCAGGGCTCGAACCGGCAACCTTCCGATTACAAGACGAAAACCCAACTCTTGAGCCACGATCGCCCCAAAAAACAGGATTAGACAAGACAAGTGAACCATTTTCTCTTTGAAACTAAGTTTAAAGCTTTTGGCTGAAGTGAAAAAAGTCGTGATTCATCCTCTGGAAACAATGAATGTCCGTATAAGATTGTATCTAAAAGAAAGTGCACCCTCTACATGTTGGGAAATTCCAGCAATCTTTTCAGCCATTAAAATGTGTAAAAGATAAAAACAAAGGGGAACCGCGACAAAGCTGATATCATATATCGAGAACGATAAGAAAGTTATTTTAGGGTATAAAACCTGTGAGAACTTATTTATTTTAAGTTATGAAATAAGTTATTTTATTTTGTCTATGACGTTTTCAGTAGCAACAGTAAAATACAACTTTAATGGAAACCAAAGAGCTCAGACTATTTTACTTCACAGTACTGTAAAGTGTTGTACAATAAGACACTGTTGTTCCTGAGTACAACAGCCACACTGTAAAATTACAGTTCAGTGCTGTAAGTCTAGCTGATAGGACTTTACTGTTTTCAACAGTGCAACTTCTAACAGAATATGATTATTTTTAAGAAACAGATCAACTTTACCCATTGCCTACAGAAATGGATTGTTTTCTATTCCTTCTGTAATAGCCCTCTAATGATTCAGCTATAAAAAGAAATGTGCTAGTGTGAAAACAACACAGAACCTACCTCACCAATCTAGCCTACTTTAATCTGAACAAATTCACATTAGGAACACTGCAATGTAATCATTCATTAGTAACTTTAATTGCATTTGTTAAGCATGAGCCAGTAATTACTTAAATCCTGTTTTCTTCTCACACCCACATACATGCAGCTCGTGGCCTCTCCTTTCTCTGCTCATCAGCCTCGGATAACAAACACAGGAGAACGCTTTGGAAAAGGCACTTTTTAATACATTTCTTTTGAAAAATGGATTATCAAATTAATGGAAACTGCTCAATAACTGCTGCGGTGAGGAATGCTTCCCACCTAATTGAATTAGGGTTTTCATTTCTGTGATTTCTGTGTTTGTTTTTGGCAGCTGCCATCTGTTTGCCTGGGACCAGCTCTATTAATAAGCTATTCAGATTGAGATGGGGCTTTATTCCAGCAACTGTTTCTCACCTCCTCTCTCTCCTTCTCTCTCTCTCCCTGCCTTTCCCTTTTTCTCACTTCCTTGCTCACTCAAATGATTGTCATGGAAATCATCAGAGGTGCCAAACCACAGACAAAAGAAAGAGCTTTAACATACACCTGAGCCAAAAAGAACAGAACTGTATTCTAATTGCGATGGGAACAATTAAGACTGTGCATATTTATTGACAGGGGACTTCACACAGGAGCATATGCTCATGAATACCAAAAAAAAATGGAATGAAAAGAAGGCAGGATGGGGTGGTGGGGTAGGGGGACTGGTGTGTTTATATGATGATGATACTATATGTTTAAATGGTTAAAATGCCCACAAGCAAAATATCTGTCTGTCATTTCCTTTGCAGCTATTACACGCTCACATAGAATATTTTACTTTAACACTTTACTGAAAGAAATATGGTCCCTTCCCACTTTGCAATTTTTAAAAAAACTACTTAAAGTGCTTGACATCAAGCAATATTAACTCCCACTTTCTTCCTCTCCCTCTCTTTCTTCCTCTCTTCTCCACCTCTCCTGTTGACAGCTACAGTCTCCCTTTCAATGTTCCAAGAACAAGGAAGTCCAATCTGAGCTTTGCTCAGTATTCTGATCACACACCTCTCTCCTCCAGTAAAACAAGTCTACTTTAAAATTCATAACTACATTTGGAAAGAATAAAAGGGTGCCCTGATGGAATATTTCCAGGGAGCTTACTTGAGCGAAAATACAATTCGCTTTGGCATATTTAATAACTCTAACCTGGTCTTTAAGACATACAGTAGTAATAACAGTTTCTTTAAAAAAATAAGGTAACTGAAAAAAGAAATTCAGCCTATACCTTAGCATGAAATGACTACCTATAATTCCTGCCTCTAGGAGCCCGGTGAGAGAATAATAGAGGGGGAGGGGGGGGGGGGAGAAAAAAAAGGAAGGGGAAATAAAGGAGACAGGAGATAGTGAGAAGCTCGTCAAAGTTGGAAAGAGTCAGCTTTCCCTTTAATTCTGTTTTTTTTCCTCTTCTGCCCAGGAGGCAGTTTGAATTGAATCAAACAAGCTAGATTGATTAAGCTTGGATGAATGACTTTCCAATGACACAGGATTCGGCGTTAGCCTCACCCCATCCCTCTGTACATATTTGACATGGTTATTGAGGAGTTGATGTAAAAGTGATTGCACGGTTGCTTCTTTTTGGATTCTGCGCAACGTTGACATGTTCGAGCTATACTAAGTGTTGTTGCCGTTGTTCAGTTCCTCGAAAGTCGCATTTGATTCCTGTTGAACCCTGCTTTGATTCGAATGCCTCTCAGGAAGAAAAGCACAATGAACGAGTATGAGAAAATAGATAACACGCTCTCCCAATTGGAATATGAATTGCTCTGCTTGAGCCTAAGTATTAATCTCTTGTCCTCTTTCTACTCTGTAGTCCTTTTGTGTTTGTGGGAAGGGAAGAGTGGGGAGGGGGGCACAGTATTGAATATTGTGGGATGTCCTGTTCTGAATTTGGTCAGGACCAATCAAAGCTTGAGTGCTCTCTCTCTCTCTCTTTCCACACAGAACATGAGTACTCTCTTTGTGATTCTTCTGTGTGGAGACACAGAGACCCCTACTGCCTCTGAAAGGTACACTGACACTGGATTTTTCTCTCATTCCTCAGTATTCCACTGCCACCTGCCTGCTACGAGTGTAATGCCAGTATGAGGATCACAAGCCTGTAATACTGAAAAACTTGAGCATATGTGTTAAACATTTACAAAACTCAATGGCATTGCTCTTTGGTAGTTACAAAAAACCCACCAAAATACATGAAAACACCTGCACAGTTAATACAAGTGTATATATATTCGCTCATCCATCTTCTTCTTTCTTCTCATACATAAACTCTGTGACCTTTTATGTGAGATAACTGTAACAAAATGCCAGTAAAGTTTACTATACATTCTATTCTATACTGTTTCTGATACATTTGCATAATACAAATGTGAGGACATAAGCACATTTTTTTTGTTTGATGTAAAGTACTGTAAAGGCGGGATGCACTGAGTAAAAAGCATACTGTTTTTGACTGAATTAACTCACATTCAAACTCACATTTACATGTATGCAATTACTGTACACTGGAACAGCTATTTTGGGTCCTCAGTCCTGCCACGACTATGACAACAGGATATTATTAAATATATCCCTGAGCTTGAGGCTGGGCACAGACCCAGATTGTCCATTTGGCATCATTATTATACTTTATCGCCCAACTAGTGATCTTTATAAAAATGAGCCTCTATAAAAAAAATTGCGATCACCGCTAAATGTAATATTTAGACCACTGGTGCAGCTACTTGGACTGACTAAGTCAATCATCAGTATAATCTCTCTTACTATCACTGCTGTCATCAGCGTCATTCTGAAAATGATGAATGATTGAATTATCACACAGTTTATCTACAACTTTTCATCAAGGTGTTGGATAAAGATCAAAAGATAAGTGTGATATGAATGAAAATAATCACAAGTTAAGTACAATAGGTACACTGTAGGAATGTAAATGACTGAATGAGTAAATGTGGCTTGTAGTCTACAGCATTTTGAGTTTGCAATAAGAATATAGAAAGTACCATCTAAATAGAAGCCCGTAACATGAACGTGGAACACATTAGAAAACGTCAACCCTGACAGCTGATTGGGAATGACACACAGGAAGGATGAGGAAGCAATCACAGGTGAAAATAATAAACAACAGGTGAAAGCAATCAGGGACACAGGGTAGGAAGATAAGAAGTGAAAACAAACGGCTTCAATCACCAAAAGAAATCTGAAAAAACACATAAGATTTGAGGGACAAGGGAACGTATAGGGACCAGTGCATAAACAGAAATGAGGCACAACAAGGATGGAACAGAAGTTCCACCAAAATAAAAAAGACTAAAAATACGAAGAATATGAAGAATATGAAGAATCCATATCTTCAACAGAAGATGGAAACCAAAAACCAAACCAGGGAGGTGACACATAATGCCTTTGAATAAAAAAAAGAAAATTCAGTGTAATAGCATCTTATTCAGCGTCAGTGTTGGGGAGTAACGGAATACATGTACCGCCGTTACGTATTTAAAATACAAAATATGAGTAACTGTATTCCGTTACAGTTACCGTTTAAAAAGGTGGTATTTAGAATACAGTTACTTTGTTGAAATAAATGGATTACACGGCGGTATTTCCCTGTTTCATATTGTGGCGGGTCAGGCCTGTTTGGGTTTTGTTTGACAGCTACGTTCTGTTGTTCCAGGCAGCAGCGTTACAGTTGCCATGGTTACAGGGTGACGCTCTCTCTGTGTGTGTGTTTCCTGGGTGAGAGAGGCCTTTTTGTTGTTGTTGTTGTTGTGCTAAGCTAATAGGCAGAATGCTACAGGTATAGCTCTAAAGAATGTAGCATCATGGGCAGTGTAGTCCGTGCTGCAGGGAGAATGGACTGCCATACACGTTATGTGTCTGTGAGCGAGGGAGGGAGAAAAAGGAAAAGTACGAGCTGTCATGGAGCAAAAACGGGAGCTGGAAGCATGTAAATATAATAATAACCACTGCAGCCAAGAAGAGTGCCTGACGAGCCCAGTTGTAAGTAAGCTATTAAGACTCGACTGTACACCGTGTTCGTGTTTTCCTCCAAAAAACAAAAAACAATAAGTTCAGTTGGAGCAGCCTTTCAACGCCTCTCTCTGTCTCTCGCTAGCAAAGTTGACCCAGACAACAAAGTAAAGCTAGTTTTCGGCTACGAGCCCGACACAGAACCCACCGTATTAGCCAGAGGTGCCTTTACTACGGTTCGGAGCCGCGGACCTTCAGTAACAGTAATAAATCACAGCAATAGTACATTCATGTAGTTGTAAACAGCATGATAATATATTAAGTAATCCAAAGTATTCAGAATACGTTACTCTCATTGAGTAACGTAACGGAATACGTTACAGAATACATTTTGGGACATGTATTCTGTAATCTGTAATGGAATACATTTTAAAAGTAACCTTCCCAACATTGTTCAGCGTTGCATAATGTGTACTTTAACAGATATTTCAACATATTACAACCTATCCAAAATAAAAAAGTTAAATATATTTTAAGCTTTTTTTTAATATTTTAAAATACACTTTATTTGAAATTGTAGCACAAAAAACTAAACGTTCCAACTCTTTAGTAGAAGATGGCGATCAAATCATTTTTTGTGTTTTATTTACCGTGCAACATTTTTTTTTATAATCACAATTATAATTTTTATTTCATTTATTTTCCAAAGTCATGATCTGCCTCTTCTTTCTGTCTTTGGGGTTAGTGCACACATTCATACAAGCAGACAGGAAGCTAATTTAGAGATTTCTTCTTGTATGTCATTTCTGCCTTTCCAGACTTCATCCAAAAAAAAAAGGGTATGACAAAAGTGTTTTATCTAGTACAACATGTTCTTGTAGCATCTCGTGCTACTCAAATTGTAATTCCCAATAATTTCTCTCATTTCTAAGCGTCCTTACATTTGTATTGATCAAAATATATTCACAGAACTTGATCCTCCTCTTCAGCAGCATCTGAGAGCCTGACTGACAATTTTAACAGCAGCAACCATAATGGAAGAGGTGAATAGAGCTCCCTGCCGTTGCCACGGCAACGTCTAAACAAGAGGGGTGAGCGCTGAAAGGGGAGGAAGGGAGAAGATATGATCAAATGTGAACACTATTGTGATTTGATATACAACTCCCAGTTTGTTATTAGTAGAGTCTGCCATTTCTATGTGCTGTTCCGAAACATGCAGATTCAAAGGTGTGTTTAAAAGGCCATATGCACACACACACACACATACACATTAACAGACTGACAGTTTGTCTACTAAAAACAGCATCTGGGCCTCACTGATAACGCTCCTTAATGACAGTAAAAATACAGGAGAGTGGACTGTTTGCTTGCTCTTCTTATAATGGCTAGCAGCAGGCCTAACTGTCTCCATCACACACCCTGCTGACTTAAGCATCTCATCATCATCATCTTTGCTCTTCCCATTCTACAGATCTGTCCGGACTTAATAAAACTGTCAGACCACCAACTGGGACTGTTAAATAAAGACAGCACAGGGCTAGATCCGCTGTCTGAATCTGCTCGGTGGAACGGCTCGTTAAAGACCATGAGATATAAAACACGCAGCTGAATATATCAAGCGATTTGGAGCTGACTAAAAGGAGTCTGGCTTAAGAGGGATTTAGAGAGATGATGTGGGTCACAATGTAGACACATTAACCTCACATGGTTGCTTTGGCTATCAACTAACTTATTTACACATCCAGCCAAGCCATTAAGAGTCAAGCTGCTGGATATTTGATGGACATGAGGCCAGTATTTACAGCACTTTAGCTCGGTTTCCTCTGCGTTGTCCTCTTCTCCAAAAAGCATATAAAGCCACATTTTATATGCTTTTTGATTTGCTTTACTTGCTAAGCTTCTGTCAATAGTCCTGTCTGCAAATTTGAATACAATAAAAAAAAAAAAATAGTGGTATTACCTAAAACAAATGTTGTCCTGGAAAGGCTGAAAAGAGTTAAGAATTTGTCATAAGCTGAAAAATGAAATTCACATTAAAGTATCCTCAACTGCACTTGCTCGAACATGCCAGATAGAGCCCATACTTCAATTTTAAAGTGACGTGCTAATTACATGTCTTTACACGTTAATGAAACATGTTTACACTCCAAAAAAATCAGCTTACACAAAAAACAGTAACCAAACAAACTTCAAATGAGCATTTTATCTGACGGCCTGTCGATGGCAACAAAATGACTTCTATGGGAAAACTGCTTCTGTTTTAAGCTCTGTAAAAAAGCCCATTAACATCCTTTCTGATGCGTTTATGATCCCAGATAATACTAAATAAAAAATTAAGTCTATTTTGTAAGTCTTGCTCATACCATGTTTCCAAATGAAGCATTATCTCTGTGGTATGCTCTCTGACTGTTGACTGTTGAAAGTGCTTAGCCAATGAGCATATTAGGTTCCACCATCAGATTCACCGCTTGTTGTGCCAGTTTGGGGTTTTTTTGCAACCGAGAAAATGCTTATCTCAAAGTCTATGGGTTAAACTTACCTATGGTGATATACATCTTTAGTGGGCAGACCACAGAGGCTGTTTGCTAGGATTTGCTTCTGCTAATTTTGAGTCAGTGGTGTGCTATTTGGTCCCCGGCCAGTCTAAAGAACTGTGTGCTCTAATTGATGGATTTATGTATTTATTAATGTATGGATAATTAGTACAGCTTTAACCAAGTTTACATAATAAATGTAGATAATATTTCTTTTGTTTTTAGAGAATTATAATAGTAGTAATAGTATAATAATCAAGCACAAGCAAGGTAAACAATAAAAGTTAAAGTTTATTACATGTTTATATACAAACAACCCTGCAAGGCACACATTTGTTTAAATAAGAATATACAATACATTTTATTCTTGAAAGCAAACAATTTTAGTTGTGTACATATATATACATGTATATATATGTTAATAGAAGTCTGTTTAGTGTTCAAAGAAGAAAGAAGGCCCCAAATTGCAGATGTCCAGTCAGCACAGATAACAACACAAAAGTGACCAACATAACATTTCCATATACTTTCTTAGGTTCTTAAACAAAAAAATACAAAAACATTGAAAACTTTCCAAGCCTGCACTTTCCCTCTGTATTAAGAATACAGTACTTAACAAAGACATTAAATCATGAAGTAAGCGTTAAACTCCATATCCATAGAGAAGTATAGTTAAGCTGGCTGTATGTCATCTATAAATGATAATGAAAACCTTTGTCAGTGCTGTGAAACACAGGAAAAATTTTTTATTAGATTGTTTATGTTACTGACAAAAAAGGCCAAGACTGATTAAGGCCATTGATACTTAAGATACACCGCTTAGCAAATTTATTACACGACCTGTCATAAAAACAAGAAAACACAAATATCTGTCAAAAATGTGTTTAAAAGTTATATTGCTAATTATTAGTCAAGAAACAAACCAAATACCTAAATCTGCTTAAATCTCAGAAATTAGAAGTTTATCAAGCATAACGTTCAACCACTAAGATGTTTTTTTTTCTGTTGAGAAATAATAATAATAACTGTGATTTGGCATGTTAGTCAAAAATAATGAGTTTTGCACTTTTTCAACTTTTTTATGAACAGTAACTTTGAAAATTCATGAATAACACATATGATATTGTAGCATTATAAATATTTGGATTAGAGAACTTATTGGTGGATTAACCATTACAGAAACATAAAACACGATTTTGGTAAATATCAAAACTGTTAATTCAGGGAAGCTGCAGCATAAACCTTACATCAGGTGATGGTCTAATAAAATTGTTAAGCACTGCAGGTTTGTATTTGGTATGAATTTTTTTTAGTTTAAACGCAGAAAAATAGCATTTTTAAATATATGGTTTTACTTTTTGTAGAAAAAGGTGAAATGAAAGTTGTATTTCAGCTAGACTGAAAAATCTATTTTACTTTTCTTTTGGAGGTCGTCTTAAAACGTATGAAAAATGTCAGGGTATTGGCAAGAATCCACATGAACAGCATATCATAATAGCTCCATTCTGTACATTGTTCAGTACAGACTATTGATTATGTAGCGATCAGCCGTGACATCCTGTCACTCCATTCGAGCTGCCTTTATGAAAATGTTTGTCCAACATCAATCAGGACTTTTATAAAATAACTTTTGTTATTCACAACAAAATGATTTTGTTCACAGCACATAAAGCAAAGATTGAAAGATGAAAAGATTCTCAAGACAAAGGCCCATCTTGACTTATGAAATAAAGATAAACAATGTGATGACAAAAAACGAACGTCTGGGGCTTTAAGCTTAGAAACATTAAGATACAGGCAGTCGTACTCGTTTGTCATCACAAAGTGTCATGACATACTGTGACAGATTTGACAGATGCAAGCTCCCTTAAGTGGCTACTGACTTGCACCAACGTTTTACCTTACAAATACAAGTTCAACAAACAACCATCGTTGCATTGCTGCAGTTCATTCCATAGAAGGATCAGGAGATGCCTGACCAAAGATGATTTTTAGAGGCTTAGGAAGGCTTGTCAGCATTATTCCCAAGCCTCCCATCGTCTGGAGTTTCAGAGTTCCCAGGCTGTACCATAAACTTTATTGAATATTCCTATTGTGACGTTCCGGAGAGTTGGCCTTTATCATGCCAAGAGACCAAGTCGCTTGACCTTAGCAGACAGGAAAGAGTGGATTATGAAGACTAAGGTCTTAGGGCAACAATGCAGGTCCAGTTGCTGTAAGAAGATAAAGATATGTAAAAAAGAAACATGATTAAATGTTAAAATTAAAACATTTCTATAAATGCATAACAAGCAGGTCAACTCATCTGAATCGGAATTATCTGAATAACTTAAAGAGTGAAATCTGATTTGTAACTGTCTGAGAGGGAGCATGTAATGTTTTTTTCTTAAATGTCAAGGCAATGGCTAACACACAAGCTTAGGTAGAAATCAAATTTAGTCTAACAAGTCTAACAAGTGAGCACTCACCACTCAGAGTAATGGTGCTAATGATTTTACTGATGCATTATTGCCCTGAAATGTCACATATTTCACTTCAAGTAAAAAATTGAACAGAAAACAGGGGAAAACTTACTATCTCAGCCTCAGGACCTCCAAAATCAAGGAACATCATCCGAACGCCGTCGTCTGAGGACATTCTGAGGCGCTCAAAAGGCTGCTGGAGGAGAATATTCTTCCTGACGCCCATCTCTTCGGTGAACAGTGTGAAACCGTCATCGATGTGAACTCCCAGCATGCACTCTTTCCCATTCCAACTGCAAACTGCCAAAGCAGAAAAAACAGTGCTTATGTGGCGTAAAGGTCAAGTAATGATTTATTTGTGATTTCATTAGTAGTATCATTCAGTATTGATACAGGGCTACAGAATGCACTTTACTAAATGTGACGCTGAAAAGACAGAGATGCAGTTTAAGTATTTTTTGCTGTAAGAAAACAAAATTGTTCCAAATTTTATATTAGTAAAAGAAAGTTTGAATTAGTTTCACATATTGGAATTAAAAGAACCATTTTTAGTTTATACTGGAACGTTTTTGCATCATTTTATTCCACCAGCAGAGGGCAATGTGAAACCTTTACTACACAGCAAGGTTTCACACCGCATGGCACTGGTCTCAGAAAGTAGGACTACTGTGAGCAGTAAATCCAGCTGTAAAGCTGTAGGGGGTTTTACTCAGTCTAGATGTAAGCAAAGAGCTAAGACTTTATATACTACAATACATACGACAAAATGCTTTGTCTTCCCTCAAGCTCCTTATAAAAATCCATTGCAAGAAAGTTTGGTTTCTAAAAACCCAAATCTTTTATTAAAATGAAACCAGAAGAATTGTGCAAAGATTAGGGACGATCTACAAAGGGGTACGGCGTGCAGATCACTGTGTAAAGAACAATAAATCGCACTAATCCTGCTTTGTGAGACGAGCCTCTGTTTTAAACGGGAGTGTTTGTGTGTGTCTGTTGAACAGAACCAAGTCTTAAGCCCAAGCAGGAAATGTTTGGTTGAAATAGATTTGAGGTATATTTATAGACATGATTCAAATGTCTGAATCAGTCCCTGAAAAAAAGTCATGTTGTACTGCTAGTTGGATAGTATTTTGACTTTCAGAAGGGGGGGGGGTCCATCTTTATTCCTCTTTAGCTTCTACCTCTAACGAAACCTTATTTATTCCTGAAAATCGGTTCGGATACGGAAATGTTTCCTGCCATTACAGGTAAATTCTTCTTAAAATGTTGTTTAGTTCAGGTTAACAACTTACAGCATACAGACGCTGCTAACTGAATTACATAATTCATGTGTACTCTCGTATAGAACTGACATCACCATTTGGTATTTAACATGTAGTGGGCTTTTCTCTTAATACATCTGAATTTCAGATTTATTCGTAAAAGAACTGTAAATGAACCAAAAACTGAAGAATCTTTTCTATCTCTGTACCCGTGGTGACCTCCTTGGTAAGCTCAGCAGCATTGTGGCAACCCTCCACCAGCAGATGAGTCCAGGTCGACAGCTCCTTAGCAGAATCCACCCTAAAAACATGTGTCTCCACGCCTTGCTTTGTGCCTGAACGTAGGCCAAATGACAGCTCAGAATCCAAGACTGGAGAGCTTTTTCCTGGACCAGAGTGGACCAGTCTGAGAAAGGAGGGAGTGGGGTAGGTGAAAGAGTGAGAAAAAAAAGTGTATGAGAAAGATGATAATGAAGACTTATAGAAAATAATGTGGCCATAAGAGCAAATGGTGTTGCAGACAAACTGCTACAGGGCTACAGAGGAGAGGAAAAACCCATGACTCATAGGTTCTGTTTCCACATGAATATGATGTTATTTGGCAAAACGTCCAACAGTCCAGCTATGGAAAGAGTGAGCATGTGTTCTCTGGGCTAAATCAAGCCGGAGGAAGGCCTGACCCGAACAGGGTGGGGCTTCTGAAACTCCAACGTTATGTGAATGCGTTGATATAAGAAAGAGAGCGAAAGCACAAGTGTCATGTTATGTAGCGTGTGCTGTAAGGGTGGAAACCTGGTGGTGATGAGCGGGTGGCTCTTTGTCGGATTGTTGAGGCTCTCTTTGCTTTCAGGACACGAGGGATACAAGAGCAGGTCCTTGTCAGTCAGCACAGCCAGTACGGGTTTCTCTGGACCCTGAGATACCTGCGCACGTTGAAATTTCTGAATTAAAAGTTGTGACAAGGTGTAACATAGAGACACACACACGTGCACAGCCATTTATGGACTATTTATCTTATACCAAAGCATTCTTCCATACCTGCTCTGTAATCCAGCCAAGATGTTTGACTTCCATGCCAGGCTGCATGCTCCTCATCTCCTCCTTCACTCGTGGTAAAAGGCTGGCAGCACCAGCCTGGATGGCATTGTACCAGGATTGGGCCATGGCGGGGTCTTTTGCCCTCAGGAACACAGAGTTCTTTTTGTTGGATGAAATCACCTCAAAATACCTGGCAAATGAGATGACAGAAAAAGTGAATGATGCCAGAAGAAAAACATAAAACTGGTGGGGGAAAAAGCTGTTAGAGGAATTAAAAAGACATGGCAAAGTGACTAAAGCTTAAGGCTGAAGAGGAAGTTTCAGATTTTAACAAAGAGAAAAAGACACACGAAGAAGTCCCTTTTACAAAGCCATGTCATTTTCATGTGTCAGATTTTTTTTATCCAAATGCATAAACTGTATGAAATATTACATAAATCGCTGAAGCTTTAACATGTAATACCTGTTTTCTGTGTCTGGAGGGCACTGTTTTCGTGACACCTGGCACATCTTCAGCGGGATGCTCCGGGGCTCCTTCACCTCAGCAGGGGTGAGCTCAGTGCCCCTTTGAGGTGTGGAAGGGGGAGAATCCCACGGGAGACCTGCTCCAGGGGACCCAGAGCTTTTAAAGAAGGCAGACATCTCCTTGATGTACTTCACTGAAGCAGAGTGGGTGGGTGTGGGAGATAAGAGAAAAGGCAGAAGAAGTAAAAGAGGACAGAGGAGAGAAAGAGAGAAAAAAATGTAAAAATGAAGCCTCCAGGTTTGGAGATGAGTTGAAAGCTGTAACACTTAAGAACTGCTTCAAAGTGGTGCAGAAATCAACGCACAGTACAAAGAGCTCTATGTCACAAAAGTTCTCCCATACAGAGCCTATGATGTTTATGTTGCATTTCTGTTGTAGGTAGTTGATTCTGGCATGTCTTTAGCAGCCACTGGTGCCATAGAGAAGATGTAATCTGACACTCATATCTCACTCGTGTGTCACATGTCATTCTGGTGCTCCAGCACAAGGATTATCAGTACTGACCGTTACGGCGTCAACAGTGGCATTCTTAGTGCCAATATCAGTTTACCTGTTATTTCCTCAAAAGCTTGTTAAGCCCTGGAAAAACCTAGGTGCACTTGAAAAAGTAATGTATTTATTAGCTTGCTAAGGTCCAAAATGTGGGACTATTTACAAAAACGCAACAGAAAATAAAGATGAAAAACAGAAAACAAAATATACATTCCATCCATCTCAGGCTACGTCCACACGTACCCGGGTATGTTTGAAAACGCAGATTTTTTTAATGTGTTTGCACCTTTCCTCCACACGTAAACGGCGTTTTTGGTCACTGAAAACTGAGATTTTTAAAAAACTCTGGCCAGGGTGGATATTTTTGAAAACTTGCATTTATGTGTGGATGAGAAAAACGGAGAAAACGCTAGTGATGTGCGGATCGATACTGAAATATCGATTCCTCCGATACCAGTCATTTATGTTCTAGAATCGATACTCATATTAAAATATTGATATTTTAGTAATTTAGGGTAAATTTGTAGGTTATCATTAACAGGAACAGAGAGGAAATAAACTATATCATTTGGATTGTCTACATTGGAAGGAACTACTTAGTCTTCCGCCTGTCATAGTCATGTGCGAAGTATGTCCTATAAATGTGTCCAGCCCCTTGGTGTGCGCACTCGCAACAATGGCTGAGCGTAAATGGAGTCATGTGCAGACGTATTTTACTTCCACAAACGGTTGAGACGTCGTTCGCAATACATGTGGCAAGAAAGTGAGGTGTTGTGGCAACACTACTAACCTCATCAAGGACTTCAGAGTAAATCATATCACAGAATATGACGAGCTTATGTTGAGGCGAACTGAAGAGGAGGAGTGGACAGGGACAGGTGCTGCTAGGGCGAGACAGACGTCTCTCACGGAGTCCTTTAGTGCTGCAGGCAGGCAACGTGTTCAAATAGCGCACAACTTCAGTTTTCTTATTTCTATATGATAACTGTGCATTATTAAGCGATAAGAACAAGTAATCCGATGTCCTGTAATCATTATGACGCTATCATTTGAGATACAATAACTGAAATGCGCTTTTGTACAAAGTATCGGTATCGGATCAGTATCGTCGATACCACCCTGAATTTTACTTGGTATCGGATCGGAAAGGAAATCAGTGGTATCGCACATCACTAGAAAACGCAGCGTCAAAGGTGTGCGCATTTTTTGACGTCACACTGTGCGCCACGTTATTGTTTCGGTGAAATGAATTTCTACAATACTGTTACTGTTAATTGTACTCTCTGCAGTGTTTAAATGCTTACATATACACACACAGTTACTGTCCCTCCACACATATGACCCGGTTCTGCTTCTATGCCCCATCCTTGTTTACTTTTTCCCACCGAGGCTTCTAGACTTCTGATTGGCCAACATTTCTGCACGGTTAAGAATATATTGCCACCTGTTGCTTTGGCATGTTCCTAGCAGCGTTGTCCTTCATTTCTGCCTTTGTGGACGGGATTATTTTTTAAAACGAAAACGGAAAATCTCCGTTTTCAAAAATACCCGTGTACGTGTGGACGTAGGGTCATGAAGGACCAGAGCCTATTTAAGGTGAGATGTACTCTGGACAGGTCGTCATCACAGGGCCGACACATATACACAGAAAACCATTTACAAGTAACCTCACATTCACACCTGCAGCCAGCTTTTTAGCAACAGAAGTCTTTGGATTCTAGGAATTACCCAGAGAGTTGTCCACTGCTCTACCCTCTCTACCCTCTCTAACAACAATAATAACAACAGTAAAAATAATTTGAAAGAGTGGAAGAATGGAAGAGTCTATAAGTGCACCATGACACACTGGTGTGAATATACATCTGTGTCTTTGTGTGTTTTCAAGATGACTATCTTTTTGTGGTTTGAAGGACCACATGGAGGTGAAACATCATGAAACATGATGATATCACCGAACTATCAGTGTGACCGAGGATTCAAGTATCCAACAGCTTACTTTGATGAATATGGCTTTTGATATATATAGATCAGTAACCCCGACCCATTAACAGTTAGGACTGGCTAAACTGATTGTGAAGCACTCTGTTACGGGTCATATGGTTGACTTTCCAAACCACAATGTTTGAGGAAAGAGTAAAGCACAGCAAGAAACACAATGGTAAACTACTGATCAAAGTCTAGCTAAGAAACCCTGTCAACTGATAGATGTAAAGGCACAGGAAATCCTTGTAAATAACAAAGATATTCTCAGGGATCAAGAAAAACAGAGACTCGAGTTAGACGGGGAAGCTTATGCAGCGCATAAAACTTGAAAATCTATTAAAGGTTTATTGATGCAACATTGTTCGAAAGAGAGACGTCTCCCCGGGCGAGGAGCGCTCCAAGGTTGACTACAGATGTGTCAACCTGTACTACTTCTACTGAAGTCTGGACTCTTGGGGACAGGGGAAGAAAACAGGTAGGCTTTCACAGTGTTGAAAGCTGATTAGCATTCATCTAACCATATGTGCTGGGAATGCAGTTCTGTTCATTGCACTGGAAGGCCAGTTTTCTTCTTCCGACAAGCCATCACAATTCTGACACCATATGTTGCGGAGTTCTTTCTTGCAAATGCCTAAGAAGTTAGAAAAACACGGCCCTAGGTGCTTCGTCATAAGGACTTCCAGTTCTGTATGGTGCATGACTGACACAATAGTGTCAGGGCTTTCACATTAATACAACAGGAGGTTAAGAAGTGCAAAAACACACATCCATCCATCTATCCACCCATGTTCAGAAGTGTGCTAAAAACGTATTTATGGCTACGTTCACACTGCAGGTCTTAATGCTCAATTCCGATTTTTATATTTAAATCTGATTTTTTTTGTGTCTGCTCGTTCACACTACAAATAAAATGCGACAGCAAACGCGCTATAGCGTGAACGCTCAAAGCGGCCCGCATGCGCAAACGAAGACGTCACACACAACGCGTTCTGTTTAGACCCAGAGCAAACAATATTGTTTGACTGATGGCCCTTAATATAAAGACTTCAGACTTCACGTTTCCCAATTTTTGCTTTAAGTTATTTTGTTATTTACATAATAATGTAGATAACCTAATAATTATCCTTATTGCAGTTTTAGAGGAGCGGTGCTTCAAAGGATAGTTGCAGATTTCTGTCAGAATCTGCAGATTATACAGTACAAATAAAATGTTCACGTTTCTCCAACGTTGTCTTCCCAGCAGTTTCACCGGATGGCCAGGAAGCGTTCGGGATGTCTTCTCGGGCGCTGATAATTGGCGTCTGTCTTGTGTCAGTGACGTAAAAGACGGATTTAATGCGACATGACCGTTCACACAGCAGTCGCTTTCTGAAACATCGGATATGTATCGGATTCAGTACCACATACGAAAGTGACCCAGATCGGATTTGAAAATATCGGATTTGTGCCGTTCACATTGTCAGACCATGATCGGATATGGGTCGCATAGGGTCAAAAAAATCGGATTTGATGCGCTTTCGCCTGCAGTGTGAACGTAGCCTATGCTGTCCCGTAAGTTGAAGACAGATTTGTCTCCCAATAGCCAGTGTCAGTGTCAGAGGTACATCTAACTGAGGGGGAAGCTCCCAGTTTAAATTTGAAGAAAGAAGCTGTGGCTCATGGTCAGCATCTTAAACCCAAGGCTATGGGGGTGCCCATAATTTTTGGTGGATATAATTAAGTGTTATGAAATTGTTACTGTATCTTATTCTGTACAGATATCTTTTTAAACGCCACTCACACACCCATGCTCAAATACCTAGACACACCACCACAGATGGAGTCCTCTGCTGCAGTCCAAAAGGCTGTGTATGGCTTTAACAGCAGTAGCCACTGCTGGAGTAAAAATAGCCCAGAGGACGTGGCAAAGCAGTAGGTTTAAGGCAAAGCTTTGGTTTCACATGGGAAGTGTGAAGTGCTCTGTACAAGAGGCATGTAGCCAGAGGGCAAGCAGAAGAGTCATAGCACAGGACAGCAGGAACGAGAGAGGAGGCTTTTACTTTTCCCAAAATAGAGATCCTGCCAGATACACACAGCCTTCCACTTATTTAGCTTCCAAACATCAACTCTCTAACAGTGCACATTTCATTTGCCAATTTAGGGAATGTTTACACATTTTCACTCTTATGGAAAATTGCTACATTGCTACAACTGTATGCTTTTAAAGTAACTGCAAGTATCCAGACGTGAGTAGTGTGCAGAATATTGTCAAACTGTCACATAGTATGAAGCAAGAAAACTGCATGAGCAACATTTATGTAAAACATGACTACGGTTCTTTTTCAGACGTGCTGCTATGAGCATTTAGGGATTACAGTGCATGTGTGAAGAAGTCTTAAGATGCTCCAGCAAAATTCTGAATAATTCTCTCTGCACCTCTTCGTTTGCAAACTAATTTTCCATACTTTTCAAAAGTAGTGTGGATCAATAGTAATGTCTTGGATCTAAAACCTGTCTGCGATGTTTCCCTTTTCTCTCTCTACAGAGATGAAGTCAATTCCTTTGAAATTTTGTTAAAGATTTGCTGCAAAAATCTTAAAAGATTTATTAAGAAGAATTCTTGTTTCTCACTCTGGATTGAGAGTATTCGGAGTACAAATTTTCTCTCAGCAGTCTGCATGGAGAGTTTCCTTGAATACACATTTGTGACTCAGACAAAAACATTTTCACACACTTGCACCTGGGTACGCATGTAGTAGCGAGTTTTTAATACTTAATAGTGCCATTCTTTGTAAACTTTAGAGATAGTTGTGTAAGAAAATCTCAGTAGATCAACCGGCTACTTCAGCAAATGCATTTTATGGAACTCACACAACATTTTTTGGTTTTCAGGTTGGTTACAACCAGTGTTTTTTCACTTCCTATTTTACCTTAAAATCTCTCATAGCTATTCCCGTCTGTTTTTAGCATCCTGTGTTTTATTATCCCATCATTTCTCCTATCTTAGCTCTCCAGACTTCATCCAAACACCTACTTCTCTAAAGTCAGCAAAGCATTCTGACTTCAGAGATTAATAAATGTACAAATTGCCTATACTTAGTATTTTTCAGCAGAATTTTATATTGCCTTGCAATGTAACATAATTACTGAATCTCCGAGCCTCATAAGTGCGTAGCTTTTAAGGAGGGTTTCAAACTTATTACAAAATCAAAGAACCACCAAGTGACAAAAATATTCCATATACAGAGCGGGTAGTAATTTCCTCCCAAACTAATGTAAACTGGTTAAAAGAGTGTTTGCCTGCTTCAGCAGCCCATTTGAACTGATGTGAAATGTGAGCTGTCAATAAGCGACCACAACAACAGAAAACATTTCCGCGCTAAGAAAGCTGCTAAAGTTTTTCAACCCTGATTTTATATACTTACTGGCTTTTTTAATTCCAATTTGGCATTGTGGTTGATAGCGCCCATTTCTATCGTGTGACAAACTCAGAGCACATATCTAATACTGCTTTACATGGACTACATGGTCTGTGGATGTCAGTATAGTGCAGCCAAATGACACTTCAGTGACATCTGTCTAATAAGAAGGCCTCAGTTACACAAAAAGCACAATTTCAATAACAACAGATTCTTCATAAACACTTTAAGAGAATATAAGGAGAGCGAACATAGTCGTGGCTAGAGGTGCTAATATCTAGCACATAAACATATTTCTATTCTTGGTGGGCATTACTCTTTATTATGTAAGGCTGAGATAATGTCTCTAGTGCTGCACAAACTGCAGAGCAGAATAGGTTGGGAGAAAGCAGCAACTATAGAGATGTTTACTCCTGTAAAGAGGCTTTTATAATCTCCCCAAATAACAATCTCGATGTGATAGCTTTTAAACATAGTGCCGTATTAAAAAGAGAGGTGAGACGATAAGAAAGATGGAGAACCGAAAGGGGTGTAAAATGGAACGAATAACATAGAAAAGAGAGAGGCAGCAGGAAAAATGAAGATTGGGAGCAAGAAAAGAGAATATGAACGAGCGAGACAGGCAATACAGGGAGAGCGAATATACAGCTTAGCTCAGCCAGAAATGTTGCCATGAATACCAGTGGCGGCTCATTCAATACAGGGCTAAAATTAGCTGAGATGGCACTGTTATTACTTTAGCTTATCTGGCAGCCAGTGAAACTACTTTTGTAGTGTGTGCGTGTCTGTGTGAGAGAGAGTTATGTGTGGGTGTAAGTGTGCGCATGTGAGGAGGTTCTTTGCTTCTTCTGCAGGATCTGCCACTAAGCTTTTCATGGTAAACTCGTCACTTTTACATTGAACCTAACAACTCCTAGCCAGACACTTTCAGTCAGCTGAGTTCCAGCAGTTTGCTTAACCGTAACTTGGACATTACAAACTGCCAAATAACAGTTTAACTTGTTCGAACTCTACACAGCCAGACCTCATTATTGTGCTCATTACCTAATGTACACAGAAACCATCACATATATCATTAACCCATCACTGCTAATCCGTGTCTGAAGCCATCCATACCCAGGAGGAGCATATCAGGAGGCCAGCAGCTTAAGAAGTTAGGCATGAGCTGACATGTTTCCAGACTTGGCACTGAAACTGGACCAAACAATGCACTAAAGCTAAATACCAGCCCTTCGTCCGCTTGCCACTGGTTACTGTGGGAGCAGCTGGAATGTGACTGGGGAGTTAGTGACCTCAGAAGCATGTTGTTGCCTCTGTAAACTATGTCAAGCAAAGAATGTCCCAATGTTACACCTCAGGGGAACAATGTTATGGGTGAAAACAACGTCATAAATTACTGTATAAAAGAAGTGAAACATGTTCAGTACATAGAGGTCAATTGAGGCAAAACAAAAAAAAAAAGAAGAAGAAAAAAACAGGTTTGCAATAATAAATTAGACATACAAAAATGTGGAGTTCATGTTTCGCAAAATGTAAGATGTGGACTATTCAAGAGACGATGAAAGTGAACATCAAACAAATGAAAGATTTTGCAAAAACTCAAGACTGCAAAAAGGAAAATGTTACTGATACATTATGAGCTCATTTCGGTCTATTTCATGTTCTGTCACTGTGTAATGGTTTCATTCTGTGTTCAAACATCACCTTTTCATGTGTGAAGTTTGCTTTTATTTCCCAGTGGAAAAGAAAACACGTTTGGGTTTTTTTTCAGCGCTTCTCTTAAACTTGTAAACAGCAAGATTCTGGGCTGGACTAATACTAAACGGATGATCTGATATCGTCGTGTTGGTGTTGTTCCCAGATCATCATGAAAATGTTGTTCCAGGTTCAACATTGCAAGTGACCAATCACATTATTGTGACGTTATTCTTTTGCGCACCAACCCATTCGTGCATTTATGAAATTCCAATGTTGCAAGGACAATATCAATTCTGCTTAGTGTTTATTAAAGGGTTAGGGTTAGGGTCCGTTGATCGGCGGACAAAGGCGGTTTCTCGCAGCTTAAGTACAGTTTTTTGTTTTACGCCGTTTTTTCCCGAAGTCGCAAAAGTATGACATCACAACATTCTGATTGGTCACTTGCAATGTTGATCCTGGAACAACCTTTAGTATGATGATCTGGGAACAACACAAACATGAGGATATCAGATCGTGCAATGCTAAACAGTCACGACTGCTCAATCGATAAAGGGCAATGCTGCAGAGACAGAACAAGTGATTGATTGACCACTATTGATAATCAGGCTGAATGGCTTGTGACTAATTTCACCATAGAACACAGGTATGGTTAAAAGTCAGATATGTTACATAATATTTATATACATATATTTCTTTCAAACTTTCAGTAGACGTATTGAAGCTTGGTTGACATTTTACACACAAACATTGTTCTGTGCTTGTAAATAAAGGCTTAATCTATAAAATACATCAATGATGATGTTCATGCTTGGTATGTGAAACTTTGTTTTTTAATAGATTTATAGGTTTGTTTTGTTGTTTTTGAATTTAACCACAACACAGAACTGAATAAGTGGAAGGAGATGGATGGATGGTCTACAGCAGGGGTCCCCAATCCCAGTCCACGAGGGCCGGTGTCCCTGCAGGTTTTAGATCTCACCCTGGGTCAACACACCTGAATCACATGATTAGTTCATTACCAGGCCTCTGGAGAACTGAAGACATGTTGAGAAGGTAATTTATCCATGTAAATCAGCTGTGATGGATCAAGGACACATCTAAAACCTGCAGGGACACCGGGCCTCGTGGACTGGGATTGGGGACCCCTGGTCTACAGGGACAGGGAGGCTAAAAAAGACAGGAGCTAAAATGTCTAGTTTCACAAGGGAATGCTTTAAGACAACTGCAAATTATGCAATTGCAGAGTACAAGAACATGCTGGAAGTGAGCACAATAGGAACTCCTTTAAAATAAATACTCATTACTAATCAAAATCAGTCAAAAAAAGTTAATGATCAGGATTAGGCTTCGATATGCCAAAACAAGTGGGGTTTGTGAACATTTTGAGGCATATGGTACACATACGAGGAAGAGGAAAAACACTCTCGTCAGTGCCTTTTCTTATTGATCCCTAATTTTGTGGGCTGTTAAATGCCAGCTTTACTGTATGTGTCCCTATTCTATCACTGATTAATGTGCATCTCCTTCTGGTCAATTACCCGGGTCTATATGATTTAGATCGGTCTGTCATTCCTATAGCCCATTTCATTAAAATCATGGATACATGCCAACCTTGGGAGGTGTTAGGTATGACATAAGTGAGTGAGAGAGAGCGAGAGGGAGAGAGAGAGAGCAGAACACAGTGAAACTTTTAAATAAATTCACATGCTGCCAAAGAGATTTGATTACTTTGCATAGTGTGTCAGGAGAGTTAATTATCCTAATTCGACAAAGTGAAAGTGAAGGAACCGTGAACTGATCTGGCAGAACACAAGAACAGCGTAGAAGGGATGCTTGGTGGCAAATGTTCACTTTTCTTTTGCTTATGATTGCTGCCTAAAAGGCATAAAGACTCATCAATTTATAAAGTACACACAAACTATTTTTCCACCTCAAATGGGCAATTTTAGCTTCCAACGATTACGAAAACACATTTATTGTGAATAATAAACGTAAATACCTCCCACTCCATCCCCAGCATGGCAATGGGGCACGATGCTGTGAGACAGTTCAGTGGAATTTAAACCTGTAGTGAAGTAAGAGACTAACACAAAGAGCGGGCCACCAATTTAACAGGGGCCTAGAATCGGGGCAGAGGGTTCAGAGAGGGCTTGTTAAGTAAACTTGATGGCACCGAGGGAGAAAGGGCCTGTTGGAGATTCGTGATTTAATAAAGCTATGTTATTTAACTGGTTAATCCATTCCCTTGCTGAGTGTAAGCACAATGGCCTTACGGGCCAGCAGCTCTGAAGGAAAAAGGACCCAAGCTTTGTGTCCACAGCGTTAGAGGTTTCATGGCAGGGTTACTCACAGAGATTTAGAACAATCCACATAACACCACACATTACCACAGAACTACACTACTACTGATGTCTGATCGCACCCAGTCTGTTAGACTCCTCAGCCATTTCTAACACTCGCTGCAAGAGAGTAATATAATAATGGACAGTGGCAGCAAGTTTGCAGCACTGAGAAGGGTCGTTTATATTTATTTGCATTTCATGAAGCAGTCTTAGCGGAGTCATCTTAGTGATGCTGAATTAGCATTTATATTTCTGTACTAAAATTCTTTGTCACTTTTACAATACATAACAACTAAGAACAGAAGCAGGACGAAAGAAAAGTTATTGTGACGTAACATTATCATATTTAATGCATGTGCCACGTAAGCATTTAAAGATTTGGGGGACTAGATAGGTGGAATTTATTCTTCAGAAAGTGTCAAATACATCATCAACAGCAAACCCACCTTCTCGTGTCCTATAAAGATCTAACAGCTGTGTATTAGCCAGGTTAAAAGGAAAGGAATCATGATCACAGTAATAATTATACTGGCATAAGAAACCAGTCTGTTTGCTGAATACAGACCTTAAGAACACATCAGTGTTACAAACTATATACATTCATAGAAAACACACTTAGCTCTGACACTATTTGGGTGATTATAGCTTCAATTCCAAAGATTTGCTTTGAGTTAAGATGCACCAATCAACAAACCAGGGACCGAAATCAGCCAATTTTCAGTTTTCTCGTGGGTGTACAGCAACTCGCTTTCGGTTAATTATTTGTAGTTCTTTCCACTACCACAGCACTTTACTTTCAGTTGTTTCAGTGAGAGAATCCTGCAATTTACTGCAATACTGTTAAGTTTAATAATTTATTTTTTTTATGAAAGTAGTCTGCATTGAACAAAGGTTGCCCACATATGCTGTCAGTTGTACCCCTTAGAAAGAGAACTGGAATTATCAGAAATCTTAATCAGCAGGACGCACATTTGGGAAAAAAAGTGAAATCATGAAATTCCATCCATCCATTCGCTTCTGCTTATCCTTTTCAGGGTCGAAGGGGGGCGCTGGAGCCTATCCCAGCTGTCATGGGCGAGAGGCGGGGTACACCCTGGACAGGTCGCCAGTCTGTCGCAGGGCTAACACATAGGGACAGACAACCATTCGTGCTCACTCGCACATTTACACCTAATGGCAATTTGGATTATCCAATTAACCTATCCCCACAAGCTGCATGTCTTTGGATGGTGGGAGGAAGCCGGAGTACCCGGAGGAAACCCACGCAAACACAGGGAGAACATGCAAACTCCACACAGAAAGACCCCAGAATGATGAACTCAGGGCCTTCTTGCTGTGTGGCAACAGTGCTAACCACCATGCCTCATCATGAAATTGATAGAGATAAACATTTTGTATATAATAATAATAATAATAATAATAATAATAATAATAATAATTACTTTTTGCACTAATTTTGCATATTGATTCCCTTGCACAAATAGATTAATGTGCATATATTCCTTTAAATTTGTAATAAAAAAAGAAGAAAAGTTGAGTTAATAAGACTAGGATTAATATAGAACCATAAATTATTCTCCAGTTAGGAGAGAAGTAGTTTTAGGGACACAAGTTCCAGATGAAGGAACAAAACTGATCATTCCAAACAACAGGACCATCCTGCATCTGCTGCCACCCACCAGATGAATACATTACCTAAAACCAGTGTTGGGAAGGTTACTTTTAAAATGTATTCCATTACAGAATACAGAATACATGCCCCAAAATGTATTCTGTAGCGTATTCCGTTACGTTACTCAATGAGAGTAACGTATTCTGAATACTTTGGATTACTTAATATATTATCATGCTGTTTACAACTACGTGAATGTACTATTGCTGTGATTTATTACTGTTACTGAAGGTCCGCGGCTCCGAACCGTAGTAAAGGGACCTCTGGCTAATACGTGGGGTTCTGTGTCGGCTCGTAGCCGAAAATTAGCTTTACTTTGTTGTCTGGGTCAACTTTGCTAGCGAGAGACAGAGAGAGGCGTTGAAAGGCTGCTCCAACGGAACTTATTGTTTTTGGAGGAAAACACGAACACGGTGTACAGTCGAGTCTTAATAGCTTACTTACAACTGGGCTCGTCAGGCTCTCTTCTTGGCTGCAGTGGTTATTATTATATTTACATGCTTCCAGCTCCCGTTTTTGCTCGATGACAGCTCATACTTTTCCTTTTTCTCCCGCCCTCGCTCACAGACACATAACGTGTATGACAGTCCATTCTTCCTGCAGCACGGACTACACTGCCTATGAGGCTACATTCTTTAGAGCTATACCTGTAGCATTCTGCCTATTAGCTTAGCACAACAACAACAAAAAGGCCTCTCTCACCCAGGAAACACGCAGAGAGAGAGCGTCAACCTGTAACCATGGCAACCGTAACGCTGCCGCCTGGAACAACAGAACGTAGCTGTCAAACAAAACCCAAACAGTCCTGACCCGCGACAATATGAAACAGGAAAGTACCGCCGTGTAATCCATTTATTTCAACAAAGTAACTGTATTCTAAATACCACCTTTTTAAACGGTAACTGTAACGGAATACAGTTACTCATATTTTGTATTTTAAATACGTAACGGCGGTACATGTATTCCGTTACTCCCCAACACTGCCTAAAACACAGAACTACAGACGATCGCTTTGCTGACTGGACTGCCACAGCTCAGCCACGACCACCTGAGAATTTGCAGTCGGACGTGTTAATTAAGAAAATCTCACCTGCCTCCCTCGCTACCTTTCTAGCATGTACTAAAAAAAACACACAGGTCAATCTGTGGATCAGCGAAAGGGAAAAGAATCAAGTGTGAGTGCAAATTCATGTGAAAGTGCTACACATGATATAATCTGTAAATAAGTCTATTTACAGATGATATCATGTGTGAATAGATAAGAGGGCTAAGACATATGTTGCTTCAGTAACAGAATCTCAACTTGTACAGAAACTTTTTCAGACAAGGAATGAATAATTTTAGCCAGCAGCATGCTGTGTCCCAATGAGAAGCTTAAAACTTTACTCTCCACAGTCATTATGTTCCATAAATCACTCGCCTAAGCCTACTTAAATCACTACAGTAAGATAGAGCAAGAATATATATCTCTGCTGGCCTTGCTTAAAAAGACTATATGGTATGTATCTCCCTTTGAGCGGCTATATTCACACATGTCCTTGAAGAGCTTGATTTGTAGATATGAAATATGATTTTAGCCCTCAAAGCAAAATGTAACTCAGTCTGGTCCTCATCATTCTTCTTAAAGCGACTGAGCTCTTCATTTTGTAGCTAAAGAAGTGACTACTTACAAAAGAGCTAGAGTGGCTATTGCATACTCTTTAACAGGAACCCAGTTAAAGGTCAACAAAAGATCTTCTACGTAGCGTGCCGTATAAATGCTCTCAGTTTGATCAGTTGTGGCCCTGCTGTTTGTAAAGCACCAGTTGTGGCATTTATTGATTTCCATACAGGCAGGAAATTGCAGAAGGAAAGACTCTAGTCAAAAATACACAATGTTATTGTGAATGCTAGTACAAGAACCAATCATATATTGGATGTTTATCATTGAGCCAAATACACAATATATTGCATGCTTATACTAATTTTTAATTTGATAAACAAGTATTAGAAAAATATGTGCATTTAAATTCACAGATATGGAATAAGAACCTTCATTCACTCAATAAATAAAATGAAACACTGTTTGCAACACACAGGGATTTCTGTGTGCATGGTGTGATCTGAAGTGTTGCCAAATCATACAATACAAGCCTATGTTAAGGACCCATATTACTTCTCTGAAATGTATTGTAAGGGTTAAACTGAATAGTCATATTTCAGCGAGAGGAAATGTTTTATCTTGAGCTTATATGCACAGTACTCCAGAAAGACTGTTGTGGGGCTATAATGACAATGAAACCCGGTAAAAGGTAACTGCTTAAATGAACTTAACTTAATGTGTAGCATCAGAGGGAGGGAGGAGTGAGCACAGTGGTTTGCACTTTGTTTTAATTTCTCTCTGGTGTTGGATCAGTTATGAACCAAATTGATCTGTTAACAGGAAACGTCTCATATGTCTGTTAAAACACAGCTTTTACTGACATCGTGTAAGCATGTTAATAGCTGAATGCTACAATATGTGACTGAAAAACAAACAACGATGAATGCAGTTCCACATGTGGCACAGAGTATATTCATTAACACACGGACAGCTTGAGATTACACTGTAAACAATGTTTTGCTACACACAGACACACAGGTATCTCTGTGTAAAGACACACAGGTATTGCCTCAGAGATTTCAGGGTTATATTGTGAAACTGTTTGTAACAGGTTTTGTAATGCAGCTCTGCTCTGGATAAATCCCAGGCTGTGCCTGATTCTCACATTCCAGGACCTCGCTCGCTGTCCTGAACAATTTCTAAGAGAACGTTTTGGCTTTTTTTTTAAAATCAAAAACATGTTGATTCTCCTTCAGCTTTCTTTCATTTCACTGTTTTCAAGGAGAAGCAGAAATACATGAAACCTTGGCTTACAATGTATTATTTCTGTTAGAACATGCCTCACATTCCCTCATCAGATTATTTTTAGCAGCTAATTTGCGCAGCTCTTGGTAGAATGCTTCTTATTATTAAAATGAAATGACTGCGTCTTTGTACTGTACATAAATTAGCGCATTGTTAGTAGATCACGCGCAGAACTCCCCTTCGAAGTCTGTCCTATTTTGATCTTATCTCTTTGAATGATGTATATTTAGTTCTTCGAACGAATTAAGAAGGATATAGACGTATTTTTGTACATTCAAGATTTTAATCTGTTGTCAGGACTTCCTCCACCTCTGCAGTGCATCTCTTGCTTCCGCCTTTTACAATCCGCAAGGTCAAATATTAACAACAATACTCAACATGTGAGGTTTAAATAAAATTATTATATGGATACACTTCTTCAATTGACACATATTGCACAAACCGGGAATACAAACTCGCCATATAATGTAAGGGAACTCTCCATCATAAATTTGAAAATACATAGAGAGAAAGAGGCCTGAGTTGCGTGAATGTGCGAGAGCGAGACATCGGAGAGATTAAGTTTGGAGTTAGCTCTAGTTGAGAATGCTGACAAAGCATCCTTCAGCCAACACTTATCACAAACACAAATGAACCTCTTCAAATCAAGTCTCACCTCAGGCACTCCTGAAACATATTCCCGTTTGTGCATATTGGATGTTCACAATCTGACAGCTTCATAGGAAGTATTAATACCCTTAGGTCTGGGGGGATGATGGAGCCACATTTATTAAATACAGTCAAATGTGCACACACTGTGCTCACTGAGTCTTCATCTTAAGAGACATAATGATTCAAATTCAAAATACAGCCTGCATGAAAGGCACAGCCTGAACAGCGTAGCAACACATGACTCAACACAAGGCCGTCACTGATAGTTATCTCTCGATCCCTGGCACATGTGATACATGTGTAGCCATTTACACAGCATCACACTGTGCAACTGGCTACACAGTGTGGCTAAAAATTAACAACTGACGGGAAATGCACAGAAGGTGCTGGCTAGCAGTTACAGTTCAGAAAAAACATGCACATCAAACGTTGTTCAGTATACTGGAAATGGTTCACAATAGCCTGCCATCCATGACGATGTTTAAATCAGGACAAATCTGCAGAGTTGACTAAATGTGCGACACCCAGGAATTTGAGCGTCTATGTTTGTGTGTGTTTGCAGCACTCTCCTTGCACTCCCCGTGGGCAGACAATCCACAGTGTGTTGACAAAGCCAACTCAAACATCACACAGCCAAGAGTCGGGGCAAGGCCACAAAAAAACATCTATAAAAGATGTTTTAAACCTACGCAGACCGAACATGTCCTATTTGGCAAAGCATCTTACTGACATATTTCAAAGAATTTAAAGGAACAAAAAGTTACCAAATGTGGGAGATTACATAATTAGAAATTAGTATAATCTAGTATCTCCTCCAGTGTTAAATGGAGGAGATTACTGAGCAAATAAAGCCACCAATCCAAAATACTTCCAACATTGATGCCTTTCAGACTTCGGGCTGCTGCTGTCTGAGCCTGAAGGCCAAGATCGATAAGCTAGAAGAGCTGATGAAGCTTTCGCTGACCCAAATGTTTGTTGGACAGAAGAAATAGGATTCAACAATGTTGTTTATCATGTTTTTGAAATCAAGGTTGTTGTTCTTTCCCAGATTGTGTATCCCAAACTGAACGTGGTCTCCAGAAGCTGCCAACCAGCTTGTGTTTGCTTTCTCCGTATTTCAGATGTATGTCTCTTTGTACCTTTTAATTTTGTTCCCTTATCTGTGACTTTCTACTCTATGTGCCTCTTTTTGTTATGTTTTTAATTTTTGGTTAAGCTCATTTGTGTTTGTGATAAGTTTTGGCTGAAGGATGCTTTGTCAGCATTCTCAAGAGAGAAAACACCACAGAAAGGTCTGTTTAAGAGAGTCAGTCTCACATCCAGCTAATTTAGAATTGCCACTTAACCTTACTTGCAAGTTCTTGGGCTGCAAGCCACCTTGAAACCCTGAATCGGGTAAGTGGTTAAGAAAATATATGCAATTAAGAAACCTAATCATGTAACTTATCACAAGGTTTGTAAAGTAAATGTTTTGTACGTGTCATCAAGTTTAGCAATGCTGTACTTTTTTTCTAAACAGCCTACGAGAAGAAGAAATTAAGATTTGTTTTAACCTGACGTTTCACGTCTCATCCAAGCAGCTTCTTCAATTCTAATTTGTGTTAACCACATCTCACTTTTGAAACTGACACACTTTTCTCTAACAGGAATAAATGGGAACAAAGTCAATAAGTAATTCTAACTAACCAACAGCCCAGCAGGGATAACAGACATTAGGATGCTTTATACAACTAACAGGACATGTCCAAAACATATACCCTTCCTGCTAAAATAATTTTAGACAAAGGAAAGACTGCAACTATAGAGCTTCCATAACTAAGCCTACTTAATCCCTGACTATGCGTGCACTGGGCCAGAGAACAGCTACCCTAATGAAAACGACAGGACAGAGAGAACTGCAAGTGTCCTGAGAAATGGGCATAAGAAACTCTGTGATTCTCTGTGTCTTAAGCTCTTTGTCTCATTGCATCCCTCATTCTCCCTCTGCACACATAATCACACAAACACACAGCATCTCCAACTCTGCTGAACCTCAGGTTGACATTAAGCACAAATACAAGCACAAACCTTTGAATCACACCATGACCAAAATGTACTTTTTATATGCACCTTTAAACACTGAACATTTCAGCAATTTAAGACTACAGACAAGCGCATCTTGTATAGGTAATATTTTTTCTATACTCTGGTATAGAGTTTTTAAAATTCTTTTCTTAGCTACTTTAGATATTTCTCCTTTGTCCAAATAAGCACAACACACTGAAGACCCCTGAAGAGAATCTGTATGCTTTTGAGGACATACTGTAAGTATGCTGTAAGACCATTTATGTTTTTCCTTATTTAAATGAGGAAATGATCACATCTCTCATCACTCTGCTTTATGGTCAAATGTATTAAATGGAGCAAAGTAGCGTAAGGTTGCAGACACACAAAAAAATGTGCAGGTGGAAGCTGAATTCTTTATTTATAAACAAATACATAAGCATTTCATTTGAATAATGACCAACACATTCTACCAAGAAGAGCGCACACTCATCAGAAAGGAGCACACCCAATGAGCAAGCAAGTAATCTGCCAAGAAAGGTAGTACAGTGTAAGCATAGGTGTTATGCATGTGTTTCTCTCCAGAAACAGCATGGCAATCCAGATCAATGAGCAGCAGTTGAAGCAGACTTGATACGCTTTTGATGGAAAGGGAAATTCTCTTTTGGAAATTACCGGGACTGTGTGGGGTCTTCCAGGGTAAGACAGCCATTCTCTGGATAAATATTGCAGCTCAGGTAGAGCACTGGATTTAAATAAAGCTGCAATATTGCAGACATTTTTATCATACAAACCTGCAATCTGTGTGTGCTAAAGCTGTAGGATGTGTCAAAGAACACCAAACATTACTGATCTTGCCCCATGCATGTGTTAATGACGGAATGATTTTTGCTGAGATTTTGCGGAACACGAAAGTGACCGACGTTCCAGAATAAGGCAGGAAAAACTGAATTTTTTGTCAGCCGTAGCAAGGGAGAGCAGTGCTTATTTTTTCCATTCATTGACACAGCCTGATCTATGATCTATTTATGGCTTATTTATTGAGTCAAAAATACACTACAGTGGCATTACAGATCAAAGGTTTACAGTTTTACTACTGTTTATGTTCAGTGCCGCCATTTCTAACTCAGGGTATGCCGGCCTGCTCCAATTTTTTAGTGGAAAATCTGGGTTGAAAGGGGAATTCCTCAAAAAAAAATCCGAATGGGAACTCAAAATTTTAACTTTGGACTTTTTCAGGAACCCACCATAATCCAACACTCACGATACATTGCTTTATTTTGACATATATATCCATATAGCATGTCGCAGATGTGACAACAGAGTTAAGTTACGAAACAAGAAATGAAAAAATCTGTTGTTGCGATGTTGCAGAGCTTCCTATGTACGCTGCTGAATGACGACACACAGACGTTTCATTGTGACAAAAAACATAAAACAAAAAAAAGAAAATACAAAATTGTTTTAATACTGACTCTCAGTATCTTGATAACGTCAAATGTTAATAAGAACAGTAAAGTTCTATACTGTTTCATCAGAAGACCTGTATTATTGGGCAGGGATAGCTCAGTCGGTAGAGTGGTGGCCCAATGATCGGAAGGTCGGGGGTTCGATTCCCCTGAAGAGGTACCCCTGAGCAAGGTACTGTCCCTACACACTGCTCCCCGGGCGCCCAATGGCTGCCCACTGACTGAATGGGTTAAATGTAGAGAGGAATTTTCCCATGGGGATCAATAAAGTACACTTTCTTCCTTTCTATTGGAGCTCTGCTCTAATCTTTCAGGATAAGGACTCCATGACAAACTGCAGGAAGGAGCCAAAGGATAACACACTCAAAGCTTTGAGCAATCCACCTATGTCAGTTATGCGGTCATTCTGATAACATCTCCCACAGTCAATCCAAATAAACTCTTAGTGGCAACAATCAAAGCCATATCAGGCATCTGTTTTTGTCATCAAACAACTGTTAATGACACACAACGTGCATTGAATTGCCTACCGCAAACCTTCAGTAAAATCACTCTAAAATGAAAACTATCTGTCTTTTATCTTCTCCTTCAGTTGCAAAATTGATACTCCACCTCTTTAATAAATCTCCATCTTTACTACTACACTAAAAAGTGTTGACTGTCGAGAGCAACTCCAGCTAATTCGGCAGTTTTGTAATACTGACCATTAATTATCTTTATCGCCTGTTTATTTGGCTTAACTGTGACACTTTACTTGGCCGAGCCATTGCTGGCTCTGTCCTGATGGACTTCAGACATGGGTTGCAGGCATGATTAGACTTTACCAAACGAGGTATAAAAAACGATTACGAAAGCTCAAAATAAACGTAATCCTGTGTACTTGTTTTCTGAGTTTAACCTTCTACTGCAGCTCATGTCTGCACAGATACTAAGCAGCCTTCCACCTTGTTCATCATGGTAGCTCTCACTGTGGTGTGTTACATTCTTTCCCGTACAATAAAAAAAACTTAAACTTGACTCCTGGGATACCTTGGATACATGGACAGCATGTACCCACCCCCAACCCACCCCTTCACATTCACACTTGCCTCAATGTCCTGACCTGTCCTTTGCAGCCTATTTATCCTTCCTTCCTCTCTGTGTGTGTGTGTGTGTGTATCTGTGTGTGTGTGTTTATGTGATAGTGGAAATTTGTGTTCTATGTGGCACTATAGTTTCTTTGTTTGTGTCCTTTTTGTCAAACCCTGGTTGCCCAGGGAACAATTCTCCCACCAAACTATTCCGACCCTCCACCCGGTATTGCGCGCTCTCTCTCTCTCTCACAAACTCACACACGCACATGAACTCACACACCTACACACACACACACAAAGTTTTATAACTCTGTGCATGTGCATAGTGGAGTGGATGCACACATTGTCTTGGCTGGCGAGCTGGCTGCAACGGCAGATGCATTTTCAGTAAGAGTCCAAATTAAGAATGAATAGAAACACAGCAGTATTGACAAACTGCTGCTCATTTGTCATTTATGCAAACATCACAGTTGTACACCTTCACTTCATCAAACAATGCCTAATTGGTCCATGATGTTTTCACAGTTAACATTTTACAAAACTCATATAGAAATCTCATCATTCCTCCTGATCCTCAGCCTAAAAGTTGTTGCTGCGACTGTAAAATGTGAAAAGAACAGGTTGTGATGCAGCAGAAGCACACGCACAGGTAAAGACGCCGCATGTTCGCACACTCACACATAAGCAGTCGGGCCATAAATGTCGCTGTGAAGAAATGAAGGCAGCTGTGCTTTTATGGCTTCATCTGGCCTGTTATATTTATCTGATACCCCCACCCTCACCCCCCACCCCATGTGCTATCTTTCTCATACGCATCCATTGATTATTCCATCAACAATATAATATAAGGTCCAAAAGTAAGGTGAAGAATATTCACAAATTCCTATTTACAGTGAGAGGCTTTACCTTCATGGTCACACCTGGGAGCTGCCCACTGTTGCCCTTTTCCTGTACTATTGGCTGCTAAGCAACCGTGTGGCCTATTTAAAATCATGTGACTCATTATAAATCAATAAAGTAAACACTGGTAAAATCATACCCAGCTGTGCCACATATGTGCTGCTGAAAATGCTTAACCCCTCACAAAACTGGTCCTAATGAGCAATTTTCCTATTTTTAATGTTCTAATTTTATGCACACAGACAATTCTTAAGAAAAACCTTAAGCTAGCACATCATTAAAGAAAAACCTAGTGTCCTTGAAGCCTTTGATTATACTGCTAAAGCAGACCTTGACATTAATACCCTACATGTGCTGCTGTAGCAATCAAATTGCATTCATCTCCGCCTGCAGATATGTGTTTAATACAAAATATTTTATCACTTGACTTTCAAAAGAGTTGGAAAGGAAAGAAAATCCCAGCAAAGGTACAGAATGCTAACCAGGTGTCTAATATGCCTTAACTCCTGTAAATGTTGTGAAAGGGTTTATCTGACAGATTCAAGTGTTACTGTTCATATAGTCAAGATATTTTAATATGACGGAGGCCGTTTCTCCTTCATCTCAGTCAAGGCCGTCTGTGTTATGAATTTAACAGAGCGCTGAAAACTGCCGTGAGCACAGCAGCGGTGTGTGTTTGTTGCTGTGCACATGTAAAAGAGAGTGCTACCCTGACCTTTAACACCAGAGTGGTGCCAAAAAGCAGCTTGCTTCTCACTGTGTTTGTGAAATTCTTGACAAAATGCCAAAACCAAAATAAACACGGTACATGAACTTTATGTCATCGGTATTTTCAAGCATTATCATGATACAGAATAGTCCTGAAATAAAGGTGCAATCTTGAAAATTGCAGCAGGAGAAAAAAACCACACAACCCTAAAGATGTTTTCTTTTATTCCCGTAAAATGCTCACAAGATTTCCACTACAGATACGCATCCTGAAGTCCAGTCATCTCCTGGCCAGACAGACATACATCAGCAGAACATCAAAAATGTGCGTGCACACATACCCCTCAGTGAGCCTCAGAGCCTCTTTTGCCTCCTCACTCCTCTATCGGGTCCTCGGGGGGGAGGGAAACCCATGAAATGATTCCTGACATGTCAGATCACACAGCAGCACCGGTTGAGCTGTCTGATATCAACACTTTTCTGCCTGACTGTGGACAAGTAAGACAGGGGGATTTGCAATGATTTCCCCTGGCTATAGCTCTACTTGTATCTCCTGTGCTGACTTAAGTTGCTGAAGCTGCCCTACTGTGCCAGTTAACCCTGAGAAATTCTGTGTCATAGAAAAATAGCGATTCACTAACCTGTGTCAAACTTCAAATTCAGTTTTTTTTAGGATAGAAAATACATAATTATTAAAATTTGTATCTAAAAAAAACCTACTAGGTTTTCATCTGGAATAATATCAACTCGAACCAACCACTGTCCTTTCTGTGTCAGCTTGACAGGAGATGCCAAATTCCTGTTGAGCAATCATTTAGAAAGAGAAAAGAGTGTTTTTAATCCTTTCCCCCTGTCTTCACGATTAAAATTCACATCTCAGATTCACCTTGTTGTGTTACACCCACTGGCAGACTGTCACATTTACATCCATGCATGAACATACCCTGAAAGAATATACCGAGAGTGAAATAGAGAATGACTGAGATATTGTACATTTGCTCCAGCATCTCACACAAATGAGGGAGCATAAAAGGACGGGAATACACCTTCCGACTCCACCACAAAGCTTCCTATGCAAAGCCAGCCACATCCCATGAGTTTGCAGTAGTTCTGACATGAACCTAACTTCGTATCAGTGTCAAAACGGTTTAATATTATCGAAAGACGGTTCATTAGCATACTGGGGTGCTCACAGGTGTGAGCCCTAACAGTATTCTTAAATAGTGAGGCTTTTCCTCTCGCTGTTTGAGTTCAACTCATTATTTGGATGTTTCCGGTGAAGTCAGATCAAAGTTTTGATTAAATGAAGCGTCTCTCCCGGCTCGTCATTTTTCACCCTCGAGGAAGACTGAATCAGGTCTGGAAAAATCTATAAAGAATATCAAGGTATCAAACATTCTCATTATTTTTACCTATGTATCTATTTGGAGCTGTGGGGTGCACAGAGGGTGGGTGAGATATAAGAAGTTACGTACTTTAATACCCTGAGGACTATATCATTTGGCAATACGAGGAGTTTTTCTTCTTTGCATGTTTTGTAGTTAACTTCTAATATCCTGTCACTTTTTAGAGCGTCTTAACAGCAAAGCGGGCGCACAACAGGAGGAACAATGAAAGAAAGACTGAATTGGACAAAGAAGAAAATGTCAGAGTCACAGGATGTACTCGGATTTTTTTTGGCAACTTACCTTCAAGGATGACTTCTTTCCCGGTTTTTTTTAACGCTTGCACAGCCTCGTCATGCGTGGCCTCTCGTAAGTCGTAACCATTGACAGAGAGTATGGCATCACCAACATAAAGGGCCTCGGTCTGGTCAGCAGCCAGGCCTTTAAAGATTTTGGAGATGAGGATTGGCATCTTGTTTTCCTTGCCACCTGCATGATCGGACAGGAAAATCAAGTTAAAAATCATATGGAAAAATCCAACTTTTACCACTAATTAGCTTCACAAAGCAGTTTGGTAGTTCCTATTTGAACGGCCTATTGGCAGTATATAAAGCAAATCAAATTATATGTTTTCTTGGACGCTGGTAAATAAAGCACTGATAAAAAATGACCTTAAATTCACTGTGACTTCACCCCAGAAGGTATAAGTTAGAGCTCAGTCATAAAACGAAAAAAGTGTGGGGCTGGTTGGTAGTTATAAATATGAAATAAACAGTTTCTGTCCCTTATCACCTTAACATTAGTCACCTAAACTGCAGTTAAAAGAGCACATAAAAACTGATGGAGACAGTGATCGACCTACTGTACTATGGTCTGTGTCTCCGACTCTCCCTCCCTTTGTCTCTTTGTCACACAATGAAGGTCAACTAGTAAGTTGATGGATGCGCTGTAACTCTTGTGGTGGGCTTCCGCACTTCATGTGAAGTATCATCGTTAATGTCAGCTTAAAGCTGGACTTTGGCCTTCAGGCTAGTGAGAAATAGTCTTAAAGACGATAAAATGCTTTTTGTGTTTTGGGGTTTTTTTGCTATTTCTTCTGGGTGATCCCTCTGCGAGGATTTTTATCATGCAAATTTCTTTGGACGCCCAATGTAGTATTCTTAAAAATATCAAAACTTCTACACACGCCACCAGGACGATGAACTTATCCACTATTCTGAGCACCATAGCATCATATAGATGTATAATCAGAGGCAATATGTGGTCCTCACTGACTCAGTCACTGAATTAATGAGGGTGTTCCAGAAAGCTTAAAGAAAAGATAAGTTAATGTGGGTTTTAAAGCTATGTTGGTGATGCTATCTTTTATGTATATCATCAAATGTTTAATAAAAAATAAATAACTAAACTTATAAACTTGAGAAATTATTTTAGAAATATCCTGTCTCAGAGTGACGCTGAAAAACTAGTTCATGCATTTATTACTTCCAGGCTGGACTACTGCAATTCATTATTATCAGGATGTCCAAAAAACTCACTGAAAAGCCTTCAGTTAATCCAAAATGCTGCAGCAAGAGTACTGACAGGGACTAGAAAGAGAGAGCAGATTTCTCCTGTTTTGGCTTCCCTTCATTGGCTTCCTGTTAAATCCAGAATTGAATTCAAAATCCTGCTCCTCACATACAAGGTCGTAAATAATCAGGCCCCATCTTATCTTAATGACCTTGTAGTACCATATCACCCTATTAGAGCACTTCGCTCTCGCTCTGCAGGCCTACTTGTTGTTCCTAGAGTATTTAAAAGTAGAATGGGAGGCAGAGCCTTCAGTTTTCAGGCCCCTCTTCTGTGGAACCAGCTTCCAGTTTGGATTCAGGAGACAGACACTATCTCTACTTTTAAGATTAGGCTTCAAACTTTCCTTTTTGCTAAAGCATATAGTTAGGGCTGGACCAGGTGACCCTGAATCCTCCCTTAGTTATGCTGCAATAGATGTAGTCTGCCGGGGGATTCCCATGATGCATTGAGTTTTTCCTTTCCAGTCACCTTTCTCACTCACTATGTATTAACAGACCTCTCTGTATTGAATCATATCTGTTATTAACCTCTGTCTCTCTTCCACAGCATGTCTTTTATCCTGTCTTCCTTCTCTCACCCCAACCGGTCGCAGCAGATGGCCGCCCCTCCCTGAGCCTGGTTCTGCCGGAGGTTTCTTCCTGTTAAAAGGCAGTTTTTCCTTCCCACTGTCGCCAAAGTGCTTGCTCATAGGGGTCATATGATTGTTGGGTTTTTCTCTGTATCTATGAAGCGCCTTGAGGCGACTTTTGTTGTGATTTGGCGCTATATAAATAAAATTGAATTGAATTGAATTGAATTTTAAATCTTAAAAAAGATATTGGAATTTGTCACAGGACAGTTAAGTAACACGCATGACTATCAATACTGCTAGATATATTTTTTAAGGTTTATGTTTAATTAATGCCATTTGGAAAAGGAGCTGAAGAACTAACAACAAATACAGAAGCCAAAGTAGCTGGGTACCATGTTATCTGCCTATAAGCCTACAAGAGTCATTCTAAGAGAGCATTTTGTGGTTGTAAGTAGATACAACTAACTGGTAGAAATGATAGACTTCACTATACTACAATAGAAAAAATACTGCAGTTTTTTCTTTAGTGGGTGACATTGTAAATGGATATTGCATATTGTATATGGAGCGTGAGAGACTTCTACTATCAACGTTGGAGATCTACAGGCCACAGTCAACAGGACCAGGAAGGTGCAGGAGATGTAACCTGGGACAGTGTACACTGAGAGCGCAACCAAGTGGCTGGGATAGTGTGCAAGCACAGCTGTGCCACATATGGGTTAGAAGTACCCAACTCCCAATGGAGGACACCACAGAAGGTGGTTGAGAACAACAAGGCTAAGGTCCTGTGGGACTTCAAGCAGCTGCTGGCCAGCCAACCACACATAGTGATGGTTGACACGGAGCAGAAGACCACAGTGGTCGTAGATGTGGCAGTCCCAGGGGACAGCAACATGAGAAAAGGGAGCACAAGAAAACAGAGAAGTAGCATGGACTGAAGGAACAACTGGAGCAGAATTGGAAGGTAAAGCCCAAAGTAGTCCCAGTGGTAACAGGAGCATTAGGAGATGTAACTGGAAGAGTGGCTCCAGCAGATTACAGGCACAACATTAGAGGTCTAAGTGCAGTGCAGTCCTAGGAACAGCTAAGATTCTGTGCAGTACCTCAGACTTTTGCAGAAGACCCAAGGAGGAACACACACACACATATCATGGCCTAGCATGTTATATGCATGTTATATACCACTAAATTAACATTTTATTCATGAGGTAACAGGCACAAGATGGATGATCTGATATCGTCGTGTTGGTGTTGTTCCCAGATCATCATGAAAATGTTGTTCCAGGTTCAACATTGCAAGTGACCAATCACATTATTGTGATGTTATTTTTTTGCGCACCAACCCATTCGTGCATTTATGAAATTCCAATGTTGCAAGGACAATATCAATTCTGCTTAGCGTTTATTAAAGGGTCAGGGTTAGGGTCCGTTGATCGGCGGACAAAGGCGGTTTCTCGCAGCTTAAGTACAGTTTTTTGTTTTATGCCGGTTTTTCCCGAAGTCGCAAAAGTATGACATCACAACATTCTGATTGGTCACTTGCAATGTTGATCCTGGAACAACCTTTAGTATGATGATCTGGGAACAACACCAACACGAGGATATCAGATCGTGCAGCACAAGATAGCCCCAACTCATTGCATTCTTTAAATAAGTAACTACACTCTTGTACAAAACTGAATAATAACAGTAAATAAGCTAATCCAACCACATAATTAATACTGGAAGATCTAACAGAATTGCTGTGAATGGACAGAGTTGCAACAACGATTGCAGACAATATGAGTGAACATACAATAAGGCTTCATTAAAGTTGATATATCTCAAGATAACACAGTGCATATAACAGAGGATTCAAATGTAGTACAGCAGTTGCACAGTAGGCAAGAGAGTTTCTAGGATATAGTGATACTGGTTTCTAAAGCCATTTTCAGACATGATGAATGTAACATTAATGGCTTCATTAGTCTGTTAAAGTGGCGGCATTCAGATATAGGTCACTATCACTTTAATGTTCCACGCAGGTTCATTCAGACATGCCCAAGGCAATGATGGAGCCAGTGCTTTCTACCATAAAAAAAGGAGACAAGCATTGTCAGCAACTCTACTCAAGTGTGGCAACACTTTTGAACGTTGTCTACAAGAGCAACATCTCAGTGTGTGCTGCTCAGCACACCAGCATGTGGGAGACAGCAGTGGTAACATTACGCTATCCGCTAATGTGACTGCAGTTCAAACTTGTGTCGTTAATAAAGTTATATTTAAATGTTACTCGGCCTGGCCTAGAAAGATAGAGATCATGACTTTTACAAAAAAAAGTGAAGCTCGTTTAGACATAAGGCCAACAAGTTTGGAGGTCATCGGTTTTATGGTAAAGAGTCTGAAAAAGGGGATGATGAGGAGGGTGTCAGAAACACTTAGCGTTGGCAGAGAAAAGGATGGGGGCATGTCTAGAGAGTAGACATTTGAATCAATGAGGAGACAAGACGTTTAAGGAACAGTTAAAAATATTTTTTTCCCCACTTTCTTTACATTATAAAGCCTGACCTTGGAGGAGAGAGGAAATTCCCAAGGGAGTCTGAAGTTTCCCTCAAGTCTGAAATACCACTTACTGGAATGATTGCAGAATAAACATTTTTGACATATTGCTCTAAAAAAATAACCATTAATATGTCTGCCACTCCCACACAAACCTTTATTTCCTTCCTACCATTCTTGCAGGTGCATTTCATGTCAAATACAGTTCAGCACCTACAGCTGGGAACCTGTCAATCAAATATAAGGTGGGTGGCAGTGGTAGAGACAGGGTGGAGCCACAGAAGCTTCTTATGGCAGATTAGTAAATGGTACAATAGTGCTGTGTATCTAATTTATTTATTAGAATGCTTCTTCATCATCAAAAAATGTGCACGTCTGCACTTCAACTGTCATCAGCTTAATTCACACAGTGCTGGAACAATATATAGAGTCAAAACAAAACTTCAAAGTATTGTGGATTCATATTCCTGATGCAATTTTATTTATATTTTTGTTATGCAATGTTCCACTTGAGTCTTGCTGACTGACAAAAATAATGTCTGGAAAAAGTATGAGTTGGTCTGTTAGAGTTTCAGGAACCAAAACATGGTTTCATAATATTTGACCCGCCCAACTGGAATTCAACACACAGGGAGTATTAAAACAATGTCTGGGATGGTTTTAAAGTGAAATAATTGTTTTATGGTACTGTTCACCAACTGCCTTCTCTCAAAGTAGCATTCCCTCTGACTGTCATTGTGGTTATATGCACAGACCGCGCACCTCAGTGGCTCCAAAGAAGGAAAAATGTCTGCAGAAGCACGCAAACTTTTACCATTGGGCCTGTCCAGAGACCTGGAGTCTAGATTCCATGCCTCCCCTCTTAAATTTAGACGTGAGTTAAAGTTGCCTCCGTACTCTTCCTCAAGCTGGGGTGGGCTCCCTAAAATTAACACTAGTGGAGTACTCCACTCCCAGCCACATAGCTTTCATCTTTAGCCAATGACAACTGACTGCTGTGAGCTGCTTCTCTCAGCTGTTCGCAATGCGGTGTCAACTAGCCTACAAGTTTTTCTCTGTTCTTTCATTTGTTTCCCCCTGCGTTTCTGACACTGCTTCTTTTTTCTTTTTACTCTTTTCACCTCTTTGACCTCTTGTCCCATATACCATTTCATGTTTGGCCTGCTCTTTCTGCCTGCACCTTTCACTTTCAATCTTGTATACCCTTCCTCCCAAGACTGCCTCTGAACATCCAGCATCACAACAATGTCAAGCCAAAAGGCTTCTAGCTATGATTTGGTTTTAATAACATGCTGTCTGATTTTCAAACCCACCCATTTCCACAGATGGACATCACAGTTATGTCATTAGGGTTTGGCTTTGTTTTGTTGTTGTTGGGAATTGCGCGGGGGGACTAAAAATTAAGATGTCACCAGCGGCTACAATGATGAGCCATCTTTGCAACATGACAATAATGCAAGTTTACAATTATCTATCAAATCGACACTGTACATCAACCAATCGCCAAGTGATTTCCCGGGAAGACAAACTTGCCAGGAGGAAGCTACAGCTCACACACATGCAATTATACCCACACATGCTGCTTATAGATCCATGCCCGTTATTTATTACACCTTTTACTGCCTTGGCAGTCCATGCTTTACAACACAAGGTGACTTAAGGTTGTGAACTGACAATAATTCATTGATATGATACGTGTCATCACACAGGGGTTATGATTAAAAAATATAATTAGATTTATTGCGACTGTGCAAGAAACCTAATGAGATTTTTATTTTTATATGTAATTCTAGGAAAACTCTTCCAGTACATATTTACAACACACCACCAGGAAAATCTGAATTTAGAAAGCTGACTTTTTAGGCGAGAATTGTGGGGTCTGCATTTGCATTTATCACGACCCAAGCAAAATAAGAAACACAGTATGTAATACATCAGTCTGCAACAAACAGTGTTTATTTAAGTTGCACAAAAGAATCATAAGTTCACCACAATAACCTCAAACAATTCTCGTTAAAGCCAAGGAGGCGGAACCCCACTGTGTGTGGCAAGAATATGAAAATGACCACCTAATTACTGTTTCAATTATAAAGACACAAAGCAAGCTGTGTAAAAAGAAAAAGTGTAAATCTATCAGTCGCTACTAAATTTCAAGAACAAAAGCTGTAATATTTGTCCGTCTATAAAATATAATAAAATCCAAAACATTCCTAAAACTTTGTTATCACATTCCTGTCCATTTTATCTTTTATTTACATAGCTTCCCACTGCTCAACCTTCCTAATCATCGTCAGTTTGAGATCCCCACAGAGATAGGCTATTTTCGTGGAAGCAGGACAAGGAAAAGTCTTTTATCAGCTGCTGCAAAACACATGGCAGGTATGCAGGCTTTGCTGGTAAAATATGGAGAGATTACAACCTTTCTTCATTGAGAAGTCCCTGTAGAAACAATATTCTTGTGGCCACTATGTGCAGTAGAGGTCTCTGTGTCCATGTCTACTCCCGTTTGCTCATTCAAAAGCAAAGTTCAACAGCCAAAAAGGTCTTTGAACCACCTAAAATACTCTGTAGAGCGTGGATTTTACTCTGTCACATATATTTATTGGTGTTACAGCTTCATAATTAGACGTTAGATCTAATAAAACTGATGACACATTTGTGTATGTGAGTGTTGGTTGATAACGCATAATATTCAGGTTTATAACCTGCTTTGTTTGGTGTCTGTAGTCCATAAATAAATATGTTTAAATGAACTGCTGGTGTCGACACTGCTGGGTAATAAGCATCTACGGAAAGTATTCGGGGATTTGTGGAAACTTTTTAAAACCCAAATCGAGTTAAACAGAATCACGCGCCGTTTCCTGATTTCTCTGAATCCAATTATCCCAGTTATTTAAACTAGTGTTTGTTTTTTGTGTTTGTTTGGGGGCACACGGTGGAACCCAACGTTACATGACAGTAGCGAACTAATTACCGTCTCCGGTGACTGTGGTGCACTGAAATGGTTCCCTGTTGAGGAGAGAAACAGCTTGAGAAAATCACAGCTGTCGTTTTTTCTGCGCTAACGTCGGACCTAAACGTGTGAGTTATAACACGAACGGATATTTGTCATAGAGCAAATCGCGGAAAAGTTGCATTTTACGCACGTTTCTGAGAATTGTTGCACATTGTTGAAGTTAGGCAAGTTAACTGGCCGCTGTTTTCGCGGTGGGTGACAGAAGGTACGCTGTAGTCAAAACTTGTGTTAACTGACAGTAACTCGCCGTTCATGCGGTTAGCTATCTTTAAGATACTTTCGTAAACTATCTTACCTTTGATACTGATTCCGAGCCCGCCAACATCTTGCTTGGTAACTCGCACCGTGCGCTTCACGTTGGTGATGGTTTCCGGGACCGGGGACGAGCTGAGGTTCGGGGGGTCTCCGTTGATAGCACCGGCGGGATTCGGGTTTGGCTTCGCGGGTTCTTCGGTGCCCTCACCGGGGTTTAACGTGAGACTATCTTCGGTAAGTGTAGCCAACACCCGGATCCAGCGGTCCACGGTGACTCGAAGTTCCAGCAGTCCCGTTTTCTGCGCCTTCATCGCGGCAGCCATGTTCAACGCATTCCTGGAATAACTCTAGACGGGCTGGCAGTCCTGTAAGAGGGGGTAGAGGGCTGTGGTAGGGGGCATGCAGACACACACATTGAGCCCCCCTCCCTCCCTCTATTTTCTCCTCCTCCAAAAGAGGTTTATCCAGTAGTAGGCTAAGTAAAGTTAATTGAGGGCGATGCGATTAGCAGCGGTGTTGACACACACTCAAAGTTCAAAGAGCTTCTTGTTCAGCCCATCCGTTAATCAGCGATGTGAGGTTGAGCCACGCATAATTAAGTTTTGATTCATTATTTATTTCGAGTGTATTTCAACACCCAGCCTCAGATCACAGATCTCATTTCCAGTGTGCCCGAAACGCGCAAAATCACTGCGCATATATATATATATATATAAGTTCTGCAATAAGGAAAACAAAATCGATATGCTTTCAAGGCCAGAAACGCATTTCTAGTGAAGAGAGCTTATATCAGGAATGACACCCACTAAGCATCTTCGGCTTGGATTCTGCTGACAGAAAACAGTGGGTGTGATGTTACCATGAAGAAGCCTGCACGTTAATCAGAACAATTATATTTATTAGCTCTTATTCAAAATGGGTTTCAGGACAACAGGCACTGAAAGAGGCCATAATGCCCCTCAATACCATGACACTGATGCCCTGTTGCAGCAGCTGAGGCATAGTTAAAGTTGGTCAGTAACCAATAAAATGTTGTTAAAACCAGATACGTGACCAGTAAGATGTTGTACAAAGCATGATTAGCCCAAAGCTCTTCTCCAGTAGTTACCAAATGAGTTGGCAGCGTGGTGTTTGAGCATCGCAAAGGATGAATCAATACTGGATACAGACCAAGACCAAACGACCTCATCTCCCAGACTGGGAATTCCATGACAGTGAAGAAATGGGCTAAAAAATACATGAAAACTTTGTTGTTTGTGTTTGAAATTTTCTGCAGATAGAAAGTAGAATCGTGGTTTAGATTAGTAAACTGATTCCACCGGAGCTACTGCCAAAAATCCAAACTCATGGTGTTTCAGTTAAAAACCCAAAACAATCCTGCTTATGCTGAAGATTAGTGCCAGTAAGTGGAATTTCAGTTCTTTTCAGTCCACAATTTTCATGTTTGAATTTCCAGTTCAAACTAAAATATTTTTCAGATTTATTTTATTTCCTTCCTCGTTTCTTCAGTTCAAACTGTTTAGCAATCCTTTCCATTTCTTTTGTAATTTGCAGAAATCTACTCTGGCAGTCAGTTTTCTTTTTCATTTAGTAGTGAGTAGTAAATGTTTAATGAAAAATGTGGGAAAAAAACATGCAATAACTATTTTGAACTATTTTCTAATATGCCATTATTTCAGGAGTAATAAGCCAAGCCGTTCAGTCTCGGTCTTGACAGAAACTCAACATGGATAAGTACTGCACTGTTGTGGTGACTCAGCAGAGGTGCACTTAATTGTGCAGCATAGACATTAAGACCATGCAGGAGTCACTAAAACAAGCTGATGAAGCAGTCCTCATTTCCTATGCTCTGTTGCATCGGCAAGGTATCTGTCAGCCCTTCAGCTGTGTGTGTGGCACCCTGTGTTGCATCTGCTTCACAGCAGGTGAAATAGCACAGAAGTCCCAGCACTCAGGGTTGGAAAACACTCTTCTGGGTGGGCTATTGAGAGGCAGTTGCTCCCTTAATGAAAACAAGTTTGGAGCTTTGACTGAAAATTCCTCTAAACCCACACAGATGCTCTAAATATTCTCATTTGTCAACAACATTTCTTTATAATTCTAAAGTAGCTAATCAACTCAAATATCAACGCTTACTTTATTCTAATTGCTTCATGTTTACTGTAGTGAATATTGATGTAACAACTTTATTTCTAACAACTTGTTTTTTAAGTCATAGACCATGGCTCAGCTTCACACTAAATATTCAACAGGGAATTTCAAAGCTTAGATTCAAATCTTTTGTCTCCCTCTAGTGGTTAAAGGGCTCTATTACCTCTACACTGGAAACCTAATCTGTTTAAATAACAAAGATTTCCCACATGTCCTATAGAGTACTTTAAAAAAAAAATCTAGGAACAGCTTTTGATTGTTATGCAATGAGGTTTTCACTGTGATAGAAATAAGTAAACAGTAAAAACAGCTGAATTAAGAGAAACAATTTCAGACTTTACTAGAGTCTTGTTAAAGAAAACACATTTTGCAGTTATAAAGTATAGGCCATATGTATAAGGTTAAAATGCAATTACTGTGTCATTAACTGATATTAAACAACCACAGCCTGTCCCAGGATTACATACCCTTTGATTATTTAGTTCATATCCAACCGTATGTCTATTAGTATTCATGGATTTGTAGGCAATTAATGCCACATGGCACTCAAAGAGCAAAATAAATAAATACATTTTGACAATATAAACAAATATTGGACCAAAGCTGTGCAGCCCAATCACAACTATCATTTGGACATTTCAGTTGCCCGGGGTGACACTTTAAGGGTTTACTTGAAAATACTAAAGATACAACAATTATACTGTTTATGAACATACAAGATGGAGCTTGTTTTTATTGGCATAGTATCCATTAATATTATATAGATGTGATGGGGAACACAGTCTTGCAGTTAAAAATGTGGATTTTCAAATTTAAAGTGAAGTCAGATCATTCCTGTGTTTCCAAATAAGTCATACAAACTCAGCTATCACATCAACCCTGTTGTTTTCAGCAACAGCAAGCAACTGTTTTTTTTTTTAAAAAGACACAACTATGATGAAACCACTCTATGGCAAGTGTGCAATGTGAACACATTGGGGCATGTAATTAATGGTTAATGAACGAATGGATTTATTGGCCGGTTGCTATGATTTTGTGAGGTAGAAATAAGGTTCAGCAACCTTTTAAAAAACAAGCGCGTCCATGCTCACAGGTGTACACACGGGTGATCACACACACAAACTAAACCCTTTTTGGCTCCTACCTCAAAGCACACTGTGTGCTGTCGATCTTACGTGCTGCACAATAATGTTTAATATTTAGTATTTACTGTCATATTCCCATATATCATTGTGATGTTGTTTATTCTATTACTCTCATTTTCTTCTGCTTGTTTTCTTTTTTCTTTCTCAACAGGTGATCCAGGTGATCAATATATGTATTTTTTTTTCTGCTTATTCTGTTGTTTTTTGTTTTTTGCCCTTCTCCCCCGTCCCTCTTCTCAGCTGTTTTTCTTTCCCTCTCTCTTTCTCCCTTTTCTTTCCCCCAGTCAAGTCTGTCCCGTATTCAGCAAGTGAAAATAGAATAAACAATAAAAGGTGAATCAAATGGACCATTACGGCAAAGCTGGGATGGTCAATTTGGTAAAGTAAATCCGTTGGGCATCTTTCTTCGCCTTTAGACAATAATTCTGATGACAAAAGAGCCAAACGGGACAGGCAAAATAAATAAAAATAAAAATAAAATAAGGTTCAGTATCGGAGCTTGTTTTAGCCAAGCGGCAGTGTCCTGTTTTGTTCAACCTATGAGCGCACAAAAGAACAGCACCTGTAGCTCACCTGTCAGAGTGTGTACCCCATGTAGAAAAGTCTGTCCTCAGCTCAGAGGCCTGGGTTTGGTTCTGTTCCAGCTCACGTGTGCAGGGTATGTAGGATTATCACACCAATCTTCCTGTTCTAGAAGGCGGAAAACCCCCAAAAACAATAAACGTGTCGCCTAAAGGAAATGGCTATTCAGTTTCTCCAGTAAGTATATTTTAAACCTGTTTTTCAACATCTAAAATTAGCACCCCATTCAAAATCACAGTGAATTACAGATCCACCTGCCTAACCAAACTAGTTGGTGCTGGCATTATGTAAAAATGACCCACCTTTAAGCTCTTGTCTAAATAAAGCGTTGTTTCCTTGTTTGCATTTGTTGCAAACAAGGTCCGTAAATGATATAGTCCACAAACAGCTGGGTACTCATCTTTTATACATAGCCAGTGTGGTTTGAGGCTCAGTTACCCTTGCTACATTTAACATAATTAATGAAACAAATGATTTATATGAAGTTTATTGTCACCTTTTCTCATTCCACCCATAAACCTTATCCTCCTTTGTCCACACTTTTGTTTAGAAAAGGATACGTCCTTGTACTAATTAGCACATGTATAGAAGCACACATATAAATAGCACAGCAAAAATGAATGGGAGACTTCAACAACAGTGCTTGACTTAAGAAGTGGGTCTACATGGTGATGTTTAGCATTATGACAAGTAGTTGACCATCTGACCTCCAGTCTATGCATCTGTTGGTCTATTTGGGATGTGAGTGGCAGGTGGCCGGCCTCTTTCACAGTAGCACAGCTTAATATATTTGCAAAGCTTAGCTGAATGGAAGAGCAGGATTTGTAAGGATCTCTCACAGACTGATTGGATTGTTTGGAGTGGATCTAGTCATATATAGTATTGAAATTGTGCACATTAAAGTAGTGACTTGTTTGCAAGTGTGCTTGCATTTACAGTAGTGTAGGATGACATCATATTTCACCATTGTCCTTGCAGGATTTAACCAATACTGAGCACCGTCAAATTACACTAGAGCTTAAGTCAGCAAGAAGTCAAGAACTTGAAATTAAATCTGTTTTCTGTAGTGTACAGGAAAAACAACCAAAACGGTGAACGATGATTTGCACTAATAGAGTGCGTTGCATGAATGTATGTCATTGCTGATAAACCTAATAGCAGTGCAGTTATATTGGGCTTGCATGTAAAAATCAAGAATGATCGAATAAACGATGTAAAACACAAGATTTTCATTTAAATATTAAAAAAAAACCTTATTTAAACGCTTAAAATGACGATATGATACATTAAAAAAACAAAAACAATATTTCTTGGAAAAAATCAATAGCATGAACAGGGATTTGAGCATTCTCCATTAACTTTATCTATGGTGGCTGTATGTGTAGTTGACAATGTATTTAATTTTATCTTTGCTAACATGAATTTAAAAAAACAAAAACAAACTATTGTATAAATATATATGACTAAATGTAAGTTGAATAAAAGTTTAACATGTTAATGATCTATAAATGTCATTTCTGGTTTTCTGCTATGCTGAAGACCACTCACATTACCCTATAGCACTTCTCAACAACATCAGACTGCTATTGTATCTCTTGTTGTTGTTTAAGTAATAAGACAATACGTTTGAATAATAATGACAACAAACTACAAACACAATTTGTATATACAGAACACGTGAAAATTACTAGATCATTATTTTTATATATTTTTTTTATATATTTCAATTTAACAATTGCTTAAAACACTAGCATATGTATTGTATTTATGTTAAATAAATGAAATCAAATTAAGAACTTAAAGCATTATTTCCACATAACTTATAACCTGTAAAGGGGGCACTCTGCCTCTCACCCAACGCCAGCTGGGACAGAATGCAGCCCCCTTCCCATATCCGCAGTTGGATAAACGGTTAAGAAAATGAATGGATGGATGTACACACACACTCAAGCAGACAAACAGACTACAACCCCCCCCCCAACTTATCATCTCTGCACCCTTAGTTCAGTCAGTCACATATATGCATATCTCAACTCCCCAAAGACAGTGGACAGTTGGGGAGCCCTACTGATTAGTTTCAACGTCCCCCTGCATCCTTCTGCCTTCTCCTGCCATCCTCCAAGCATCTTTGCTTCCCTCCCCTACTCTGCTAAGGGCAACAGCTCCAGAGGTCTACCATATGGGCCAGTGTCTGAGCGGCTGACAGCCTGCCTCCCTGCAGCTTGCATGTGTGTGTTTTGTGTATGTGTTCATTTCAACCCTGTGCTGACTGTTTAGTCTGCCCCACCTGTTCCTCTGTAACAACAGACCAGACCTCTCATCAAGCCATCCATGACGGGCTGCTGGATGGATGGATGGATGGATAGATATCCTATCCTAAGGACATCTATATAGATAGATGTCCTTTAGATGAGTGATGATTGTGGCATTTTCATCTAGCAGAGCAACTGGGAATTATGTTATTTTTATGCACCTGAAAATCATTGAAAATGTTCTTAAAATGAGCAACAAAAAGGAGAAAGATAAAAAAAAAAATGGGGCAAAAGGCAGGAAAACAGATGGATAAGCTGAAGCAGACAGACAGATGAGGGGATAATAATAGATTAAAAATATGGAATAATTTATTCTTAAAAATGAATGACAGACTGTGCTGTGAACAGACAGCAGTAGACAGACATACCGCCCTGCTTCCCAAACACCCAAGGACACAGGATAACAATGAATGAATTTGGGGGTGATAATGAGAGGTCAAAGAGAAGAATAAGTCTCAGGCTTGTACACCTGTGGCCCACCTTCTGCCATCTAAACAACCCAGCAACCACAATCACCGCAATATTTAGTTACTCTCATTAAAACCTCCTGAATAATGTAAAGGTATATATGGATGAGACACTCATGCGGAGGAGAGGAGACCACACTGAGGGTTAGACGGATCTACATAATAGGAATATATCTCTCTCCATCTGCTCGTGTGTTTATAATCTTTCCCCTCCTCCTTCTTAATGCTGATCTATCTGTTTGATACCCCCACCCCATTCCCCCAATCAGCTTCTCTAACATCATGGTCTATATAGAGCCTGCCTTATTTTGCGTACTGAATGCGGTGCATGTGTGTCTATGCAAATGCATGCCTGTTTGTCTTTATCTGTGTATTTCAGTGTCTGTATGAGTTGATACAAGCACTTTGTGGTCTCAGAGGAATTAACCAAGCGTCTGCCACCTGACCCCGTTGACTCTGACCATCCTGGGCTCAGCTGATACGCGTGCCTTGTGGCCCCGACATGCGGATGACAAAAAAGCATGAAGAGTGGGAGGAGGCCAAGGACAGAAGGACCGGCAGGCAATGAATGATTATGATGACTAGGGCCATCTTGCTTGCCTCTGCAGCCTCCCCTCCACACCCCAGTAGAAATCCTGGACTTGGCCCTGGCTCTGGCTTACGCATGGACAAGTGATCTGGCTTGGGTCGGCGTGGGTGAAGTGTCACCACCAGGCAGGGTCTGGCCTGTCAGCTGTCAGGGATGACAGGAGGAGACTAGAGGAGGTGTGTACATAATAGAGAAAAATTGGAAAAGGTAAATAATCGCAAAAAGAAAATAGCTGAGGAGGGCGAATCTGTAAAAAGAAAGCTGAGGGAAGAGACAAAAAAAAAAGAGATAATTTTGGAGGAGCTGACTAAAACAATGGATGAAAGGGAACAGGTTTTGCGGAGGTGTCATATCTGCCAGGCCTTATGCAACCTACAGTGCTCACACAGATGGCACGACTGCTGAGAAAGTAGGGTAAACAGTACCAGCTAATGACTTGCCCCCTCTTGACTTTGTACAGTGAGCTGAGAAAGCACATTATTGGAAAAAAGGGCAATCTCTCATGTAAGAATCTGTCAGGTCAACCACTGTACAGTGAAGAGTGAATAGGTAAATATGGGGGCTGGTGTAGTAATGGTCAAAGCTTATAACTGAGCTCCGCAGAGTTTGGAGAAGCCGTACCCAAAGGCTCAACACTGAGAAGAAAAACACAAAAACCTCTAATCATTACCATGTCACAAAAATCAGATAAGAGCCAAATATCCTTGAGCAAAATATTAACCCCATGTTGCCCTCCGATGCATCCATCGGAGTGTGAATGCGAGTGAATGTTAGAAGCCTTAAAAACCTTAGATAAAGTGTTTGTGTGAATGGGCACGATTGGGTAAATGCACAAGTTGTATAAAGCGCTTTGAGTGCTCAGTGAGAGTAGAAAAGCGCTATATAAGAACCAGTCCATTTACCATTCTCTTTATACTTAAAAATGAAAATGCTCATGCATTAAGTCGAATGGTAATATTAGTCCTACAGTTTAACCGGGAGGGGGTTTTACATATTGTTAAAACCTTGTAACAGCTCCAAACACATTTGGCTAGTCATCCAGTCAGCTCATAGTTCAGGTCAGTGTATTTGCTGTGTAACAGTCTTGGTTTGATTAAAGAGGCTGTGACAAAGAGGCTGAAAGAGGTTCAAGGGGGAGCAATGGCCAGCTGTCACATTGAGGGACCACAATGGCCACTGAAAATCCTGCCACCATCTAAGCCTGTTTCTTCATTGACTCCAGTCTCCCGCCAACCGACTACTCACTTCTTTGTTAACCTGTCACGGGGCTAGTTGACAAGATGAGTTAGGACATTGTTGTCCCTGTCAAAGATATTGTCTAAACTTATACATTTAAAGGGTGACTCACTGAATTAGTACTAGATTAGATCACAGTGACTGATGGAGTTCCCTACGGAAATAATAACAGATGTACTACCATACAGGGACATTACAGTATTTCAGTGAAGCTTGTCTGAAGTAGTAACTACTAAGTAGTTAAGGTGTGCGCACAAGTGGTTTACAATTTGGGATGTTTATTTTAAGTTTACAACTTAACCCTTTAAAGCCGGTCGGAGCGGGCACGCTCTGTTTTGCGTAACTATTTTTAACTCCCGGTAGCTCTGCAACCACGTAAGCTAGCGCAATAATTTTTTTTGCATATGAAACCGGAGGAGTTGTACTTACATCTTGTGCCATCAGCTTGTCCTCGGTCACGGTTTCCTTCCACATATAGCTTTGCAAAAACTGCATAAAAAGAACTTGTAGCAACAAAAACATAATATTCCAGAAACACGCTTTGCCGATCCGATCAGCTGTTCATAACACTTCCTACATTGAAACAGACGCCAGAGCGAACGATCGCATGTCCGCCATTTCCTGCCCGAAACCGGAAGTGACGTCATTTTCGCGGAAAATGTAGTTTTTTACTTGTAGGCCTCGAAAGCCTATACTGGTGTTTTTATAAGTCATGTTTGACTTTATGACTTTCTGTGTCGTTTCTGGGATGCTTAGGACTCATATTGCACTGCTGGAAATAGTTTATTTTGATGCATATGCTGCTTTTTTGCAAATTTGCATCATAGGATTGTTTTTCGTTTTTCCTGCAGTGTATAAAAATTGTTGTATCTCAAAAATAAAACTATGAAGATACTCAAAATAAATTTCCTGTGGTGGGAAACTATTTTGTGCAACTTTTTTGTATTTACAGTTTTGAGGGATAAGCCTCTTAAATTTCTCCAAGTAGAAATATATGTAAAAAAAAACAAAAACGATTTTCAAATCTTTTGTAGTTTATTGCACTTTTTTGCAATTAGTGTGGTTACTATGGACTTAATGCAGATATATTATTAAAATCTGGGCTGTAATGGTTGTATTGATGTATAGCAACTTGAAATGCTCCCAAAAATGGCTCCACAGCATGTAAAAATATAATATAAGCTCTGGCGGACTTGGTTCTATGGTAGGTCTTAAAGGGTTAAACAATGAGTTGACTCATATAAATAGATTTGAATTCAATTCAATGTTATTTATATAGCGCCAAATCACAACAACAGTCACCTCAAGGCGCTCTATATTGTACAGTAGATCGTACAATAATAGATTTTTTGCATGCTCATGCCTGCTTATTTTTTGCATACTTCTTATATTGTTCAGTTCTGTGTTTTAACTGTATGTTTTCCACACCTATCAGGCCTAAAACCAACCCTATTTACCGGAACTAATAATAGGCTTCTTATGTTATTATAAAGAAAGTTAAAACGGTGTTACTCTCCTATAAGTGTAACTTAACTATTGAAAAATGCTGTCTGAATGTGAACAGTAAGTGCTCTAGTGAGTGGCAAATGCAACTCTTGTAAAATCTGAAGATTCTGAACAGTTTTATCTTAAATAATCAGGAATGTGTTGCGAATGTGTATTCTTTCATTGTTATGTTGCTTGTGAGAACAGCACAGTCAATAACACCTGACTTGCACAGACACTGACTGACACAGCATATTGGCTCATGTGTCCCCAAACTGTGACTCCCCCTGATCCCCTGCTTCTCATTAAAACGATTAGTGTCCCTTACCCCTTCTTTGCACATGAAGGGGGGAAGCACACAGCGCCGGTAGCTGATAGCTCTTCAAGTCTTCCATGGCAGGGGTAGTAGGTAATGACTCCTGCCTGCCACGGTGGACCTTAATTTGTCATTGTAGCACAGCAGCTGTGCAGCATGCTGCAGAGAGCAGGTGGCAGCCTGGCAGGAGTGGAGGATGGGGAAGAGGGGGCGCGGTTGCTGGAAGGGAGAAGAGGCGGAGGAGGAGGTGGTGGTGTGGGGTGGACAGGAGCGTGTGGCATATGTGGATGGGTGCGGGAGGGGTGGATGGAGAGCTGATGGTGGCTGGGTGTGTATATGCGTGTCTCGGGGGTGGTATAGTTGACAGCCTTCTCAGCCAGCATCCAAATATTATGCTGGTAAAGAAAAAAATAACACGTGAGACTCTGGATGCAATCCAAAACAATTTGTGGCTTCGACTCAACAGATGACACACAAAATATTCAACTTGCGTGCAAGTTTATTGTTCAAAGTTCAACATTAATTCATCCCTAAAGGGTAAATATCCACCATAGTCTTTGCTCGTTTCAGTGACAATTTGTGAAAGCTTTCCGAGCAATAGATTTAGGCTATGAAAAACAAAATCAATACACCAACAACAAGTTGAGGTCGTAAACGACTTTGCTCAAGGCAATGGAAGTGTGTCTGCTGTGAGGATTATGCGAGCTGAACTGGTGTCCTATTGTTGCCGCTGGGAGTTAATCATTACTGTTTCCCTGCTGCAAACGAGCGTTATTGGCTTTCTGCTTAAATGCTTACAATTAGTACCGCCCACTCAGATAGTCTCTGTCGCGTTTGAGAAAACATACCTGATGCCTGGCGTTGGACTGGATCGATTGTCTCCGGCAGATCGTGCTTCATTGTTTCTTCATCATTCTTAAGTGTTTAGAAGGTGTTTGGTTTGGAGGAAGGTCTGCCAAAAAATAAGCGAGAGAAAGTGCTTGAAAAGAAGCGCCAACCAACATTCCGCCAAGAGCGAGAAAACTCATAAAGACGAAGGGCATGGTCGGAATGCCGAGTGCTTTAACTTGTAAGTGAACCTTTAATGTATTTATTCCATATTGAAATGCATCCTGTGTGATTATGTCATCTTTTATCGGATATAGTGAATATTTACAGGTGTGTTCCTGATTTTTTTTGCACCTGCGCTCTTATGAATACTGTTGAACAAATGGCCGGTATGTCCTATTCTCGCGTTACATAATTAAGAATCCAGGATCTCAGTTAAAGAGACGTCTTTGCCTCCTAATGAAAATAAAGCAGAACTTTATTTACTTAATATGTGAGGGAAAGAGTATTGTTATCAGAGTTTCTCTCAGAGGGGAGGCTGAGTCTTCGGAAAAACACCTTTTGAACGTGTTACTTCACATTACATCAAATCATTATGATGAGCAAACAAAAACTCGGTTATCCTTTTGTCTGGTAAGATCTTACGCTCATTACGATCCATTAAAGAGAGTGAATAAACTATGCATAACACATACTCTGTTGGATGCATTATCCCGTATATATCCCCCACAACACGGCTATTATGCTCCCATTTGATTGAATAGCAGCTTGTGGTCTATGTGTCTTTTCAGTGGAGGATTTGGAGCCCTTAATCCACCAGACTAAGTTTTTTTCCTCTCTTTCCACCATCTGGAGTTTACAGCTTTTCAAGACAAAAACACCAGGCGGTGTGAAGCCAGGCTGGAACTCCTGCTTTATGCCAGGAGGAGTTTTTTTCCCTCTTTGTCTGTAGTTTCTTCCTGCTGTACTGCTGACACTGAGGGTCAATAGTACAGCCATGCAAGGCAGCTTGACTGTGGTGTGACTGGATCCCACTTGTGCATGCAAGTGTGGATTTGATGGGAATGGATGTGTTTAAACGCTGGATTTATAGCATCACTTAGTTGCTCAGTAGTCCAAATGTGAGAACCACAACAAAGAGTCTGGCATCTTCTGTTGAAACAATTGTGACCAGCATATGATGCAAGTGGGGTCAGCGGAGCCTGAAGGCTCGACTCTGGACATGTGTTTCCGTGACCCCCTGTGAGGACTCCATTTGGTCTCTTTCTCACCACAGAATAACAAATAATCAGATGACAAACACATCAGCTTAATAAGATGCTGATGTTTTGGTGGTGAGAGTGGTAATGATGATGACAGAGTTACAACGGCCACCAGGGAGCAGCAGAGTGTGTACTGTAACGCAAAACTACATACATGATGGATGCTGGATTTGAAAGTGATTATTGTTTTGGAAAATTTGGTTCCACTCTTAAATCAGAAAGGATAAAATGTGGGTACTCTTCTGTTTTACCGTAATTGCTGTTTAGTTAGAGTAATTTGATGCTCTGCAGAAAGCTAAAAAGCCCTCTGGGAAGGATGGATGTTCTAAGTTCACGGGGAAAAAATGTACTGAAGAGCATTTGTTTCAACATTGCTACACCATAGTTGATCATTTCCATTCTCTCTTGATTTAATTAACTCTACTTGAAAACATATGGATAATCTTCAACTCAGATTATTCTCCTCCTTCTCTTGTTCTCTTTGGGCTGGGGTACAGAGTCAGATTCCAATCCTCTGACATTAAAAAAAGGAAATAAACGACAAAGAGGCCCTGCAGGTTTGAATTAGAGACTTTTAATTGGTTTTGGCTTGAGTGGGTTGTTAGCATTGCCAGACGTGGGCCCTTAGTGTTTTGCCATGTGGGAGAATTTCCCCGTCCTGGAGGTAGAGAAAGGTGCCTGCAGAGCTTTCGAGTCACCCCTGCACTGTTTCTTGTTCGTGCAGACTGATAGCTTGCATGCAGTTGTGTCTGCATTATGTGTTATGTATCTTGTAATGTGTGAAAATATTTTTTTCCCGGTGTGTTATAAATGCTTGTAGCTTGTAAGGGTGTGTGTCATGCATGCGGTTGGCTGTGTTTTCATATAATGCATGTAGTTGGGTGTGCGTGTGTGTTTTGTGTGTCAGGCTGTGAGCCCAGTATCCTTCTCACTCCCTCTGGTCTCTGCGTGGGTCTTTTCAACCAGCACTACCACCTGTTAGTGTTTTACTCAGGCCCCAAGGCTACAATGACTGCAGAACCTTGCAGATTTGCTCATCAAGCCCATCAGATCGACTCCATTGCCTTAAATCTGGCTCCCATTTCCTATCACAGGGCCGTTCTGAGCTCGATTGCTTGCAGTTCAGCTGAGTCAAGACTGTAGGAAATTAAACAAGTTTGAGTTTAGTTGAGTTTGATTAATTACTTGTGAGCGACAACATTTTATTCAGCATGTTCCACTGCTGGATCACACTGGAGTGTTTGCTAAGTGTGGTTTTAGTGGTTAAAGAGATGTTTAAAGTCTGGATTTATCGGGTTACTTTGTAGCCCGATTCGGCAAATGTGTCATACACAGCAAAGATTCTGGCACCATCTGTCTGAGTAATAATCTGAAGAGACAATTTGAACAGACTTTAATTGCAAGCGGCATATATCTAGCGCTAATCGTCATTTACAGTGAAAATTGTAGTCAAAGATGGAAATGAACTCTGACTGTAATAAACAGAATTTACTCCCTTCTTACAGGAAATGAAAATATATCATCTCTGCAGCCTAAACCGCTGCAAACTGCATCATCAGTCCATTTAAACAGATGGGATTTGTCATGTTTTATGTTTCGTGAGACCTCTGAGCTTTTCCGTCCCATTGTCTGTTTCCAATTCAATCCTCTGTGATCCCATGTCTATTACTTCAGACAGTGTGGCAACCTGAAGCAAAGGTTTGAAAAAAAAAACAGGGGGGGGAAAGACAGAAGTGACCTAACAGTTAAAGGAACAAAACAGTGAGAGAATGGGAGTAGAAAGAGATTAACTGTCAGGGAGAATGTGAGGCTAATTGAAGCCAGTTTTGCACAGCTGTTTCTTGTTGCTGTGCGGTACTGCACAGAGCGGCTGAGACAATAGGATCCAGATGTGATCTTGCACTGAGGATCACCCGGCAATAACAATCCTCAGAAATAGAAGGCGTACAGGAGACGAGGGATATTAAGAGCGTCCGTGCTCGTCTACTCTTTTAACAAAACATCACTTCTCCACCTTTGAAAGATAACCCAGCTGTGCCTTTCAGTCTTGATCGCAGGTCTCAGCTTGGTTTCTGAGTGTTGTTAATACTCTCATTTTGTTATACTGCCAGCCACCGCCATGACCTCTGTACTCAGGTGTCACTGGTAGCGTAAACATCGCTTTGACACATTTGACTATTCCAAAAAGGCGGCTCGCGGGATTTGAGAGTGGTTTTGCATACTTGTCGTATGGCTTTTGAAGGACTCGGCCAAAAGGGACTAAAGCCTCTTTCTCTTTTGTGTGTTCATCTGTTAACAGTCTTTCCTTTAAATTGTCGTGTGAAAAAAAAAAAAACTCAACAAAAAAACCAAGCATCCTTTTTCATTTTTGAGGAAGAAATGCAAGTCCTGCGGTTGTGCGCAGGCATTTATTTGTTTGTCGACTTTAAGTGGAGGGACACAAAAGTGTCCAGTCACTTCAGAGCAATTTGGCCGAGAAAAAAAAGAAAAAGCAAGTGAAAGAAATGGATTACCACATTATGCTTTCTTAATGCCTGTCTCTCTGTTCCCACTTCTCATGCCTTTCACCCCCTTCCATCATTTCCCACTTGGCTCAGACAAAGAGGAGTTAGCATTGGTTACCCTTTTCTCCACGCCTCCTTTCTCACCCCCTGTTTCTGTCTCATGTTTCTCTCTCCTTCCATCCATCCTTTCTTTGTTCCCTCTCTTCCCTCCCTATGTTTCTGTCCCCTTTCCCTCTATTTATTTGGCCTTTTTTCCCCCTCTTTCCATCCGCACTCATCTGTCTGGTCTACTGTGTTGAGTCCAGCTAAACACAGCTGCAGCTGGCCCGTCACTGGCCAGAAGAAAGCTGACATCCAGCTGTGTATGAGTTATTATCGAAGACTCATGTGAGAAAACACAGTGCAGGGTCTGACAAGATGAAAAAGCAATATCGCAGCTTTTAAAACCAATCTCCTTTCCCCCTGTTGAATTTGTCACTTCTGAAACTTCTTTTTAATATAAATAAATTCCTTAAGTCTTGTTTTGTTTGTTTGTATATTCAAGTAATACATCAAAATAATCATTAATTGTCAGCTGTAACATGTGTAGTGTTTATGGTGAGCATGTGCAACAAGCACAGCGTGTGTCTGACCCAGTATATCACTTCTTCCCATGACAAATAGTTGAATGGAGATGATGTAAAGCCTTGGCCCGATATTCTTTTCATATTTGACGCACACACACGCATGCAGTGAATGCAACACTGAATGTGTGATTTTTGCCAAAGTCAATATAACTCTCAAGCTGTTCTTTTCCTCTGCGAATTTTATGAATTTTGTCAAGTTCACGTCACGCGTCCTCACTCTTTCTTGCCTGCTAATCGCAGACACATACGCAAGCTTGCATTGTAGACCGACTGTGCTTGCTCTCAACATGTTCTCGGCGCAACTGTTTATTATCTTGTCCTCAGCTGGTGTCTCTGCTTATTGTCTTTGCTTGTTTGTCCCAGCAGAGTACTGTAGCGAGATGTCATACCCGCAGTGAGTATGCAAAGCAACGGCAAAGCAGGTGATGCCACAGTCCCCCTATTGTTCGCCGGGATATTTAGGGGACTTGGCTCACAAGATTAAGCATGACGGTTGGGAAAGCAGGAGGAGGTTTGGCTTTGTTTGTTATATCTTTAAAAGAAAGAGAATCACACCGAGCAAAACTGTAAATACTACCGTCATTCTATTAGTCTTCAGCAGACACATTTGAAGATTAAACTGCAACATTGACAAGTCCAAACATCCCTGAGGCTTAACCTAGGGAAATGCCAACACATGCCCCTGAATGTGTGCGTGGGTGTGTGTTAGCAAAGCCAGCCGTTATCTTCCCTCAGCTTTAATTGAGCCCTTCAGAAATCCCAAACACTATTACGCACACACAAACACACACTGAAAGTAAAGCCTGGAGGCTCTATCTCAGCCAGGCCAGGTGTTCCCGGCTCCACTGCCAGATGAACCACCTGCAGATCACAGGTGTGGCCATCGCCAGGGAAGAGAACAACACAGCTGCTCCTGCAGCCTCGGGGAGGGAAAGAGAGATATAAGGTTCATAGAGAATGACCTGCTGGTAGCAGGGAGCTTCACACATCAGGTACAAAAACAGTCTAAAGTAACACTGAATCATAGGTGTTGTTGTCATCATATTCCTTATAGAAAAAAACAACTGTTCAGCTCAGCTCACGGCAGTGTGCATTTAACTGAATCGGTGATAGCGCTGACGTGTGGGACTGAAAACAGAGTGATAGTCATGCTATTTCTAGAGCTCAGTGAAATTGAGAGAAGGTTGCTAAAACTAAACCTTTGGACATTTTAATTCAAAGAAAACCTTCTGTTATGACAGGTTTTTGTGTATTAATGAGCAGAGAAGATGAACGGTTTGGAGGTTCAAGTTTGTCCCCTTGAAGTGACGTCCTTTGCAAGGAAATAATTACGTACTGGATCCTTTTCTAGGTGTTTTTGGGCTTCCAGTCAACACTGGTCTAACCGACCCTACACACTTCAAAATATTAGCCTTTACATCACTTTTGGCTAGACGTTGCATCTTACTCCTTTGAAAATCTTCAAAGCCACCTTCAGTTTCTTTTTGGTTTAGAGATGTGATGTCATTTCTTAAATTGCAAAAGATAGGCCTTGTGGCGAAGGGCAAATACAGAGAATTTTATCGTATCTGGGGCCCCTTCGTAAACTATTGCAAGTCATTAAACGCTCTACCAGTTGATTAACCCTTTAAAGCCGGTCAGAGCGGGCATGCTCCGTTTTGCGTAACTATTTTTAAATCCCGGTAGCTCTGCAACCACGTAAGCTAGCGCAATAATTTTTTTTGCATATGAAACCAGAGGAGTTGTACTTACATCTTATGTCATCAGCTTGTCCTCGGTCACAGTTTCCTTCCACATATAGCTTTGCAAAAACTGCATAAAAAGCACTTGCAGCAACAAAAACATAATATTCCAGAAACACTTTTGCCGATCCGATCAGCTGTTTGCAACACTTCCTTTGTCCATCAGCGCGAACTATCGCATGTCCGCAATGACCTGCCCGAAACCGGAAGTGACGTCATTTGCGGAAATGTAGTTTTTTACCATCAGGGCCTTATGAGCCTGGAGTTTTTAGAAGTTATGTTTGACTTTATGACTTTCTGTGTCGTTTCTCGGATGCTTACGACTCATATTGCACTGCTGGAAATAGTTTATTTTGATGCATATGCTGTTATTTTGCAAATTTGCACAATAATATTTATTTTTGTTTTTTCTGCAGTATATAAAAATTGGTGTATTTCAAAAATAAAACTATGAAGACACTCTAAATAAATTTCCTGTGGTGGGAAACTATTTTGTGCAACTTTTTTGTATTTACAGTTTTGAGGGATAAGCCTCTTAAATTTCTCTAACTAGAGATATATGTTAAAAAAAACAAAAGCGATTTTACATTTTTTGGTAGTTTATTGCACTTTTTTGCAATTTATGTAATTACTATGCACTTAATGCATACATATTATTAAAATGTAGGCTGTAATGGTTGTATTGATGTATATCAACTTGAAATGCTCCCAATAATGGCTCCACAGCATGTAAAAATATAATATAAGCTCTGGCGGACTTGGTTCTATGGTAGGTCTTAAAGGGTTAATATCATATCTCCCCCCCCCTTTTTTTTTGTGTGTGTGTGGTTTGGGGTTTGTTGTTTGTGTTTGTTTTGGGTTTCTTCTTAGGTTTTGTTTTGTTTGTTTGTTTTTTCAATTTTATTTAAGCGTGTGTGGGGGTGTGCCTGTGTGTGTGTATTATCGTATCTGTTCATGTAAGAAAAACGAAAAAATATGTGAGGGGAACAGATTGTATTGTCATTGTAAACTAATGTAGACTTGTCTCTCAATAAAAATATGAAAAAAAAGAAAAGAAATAATTATCTGAAATTCAAATATAAATTATGAATTTCAGATGTGGAAAAAAACAAAACCTTTCTGTTATTTGTTCCCTGCTTTAAACAAAACTGCCACTTAAGTATATCCTGTTGTCCTTAAAGGAATGTGCAGAATGTAGTTACTTACTGTATATGTTACGTCTGTGTGTGGGCTTGTCCAAGTTTTAGCAAGCACGCACTCTTTTAACACAAAACGTCTCCCAAACATGGAGTTGTTTACGAGAGCTATTCATGTTTATGTGCCGACAATTGGGTGAGGCTGGCAACGCCGAGCAACTTCTGATCTGCGGTATCATTTTCCAATTAGCAAAATTGCTGCATTTAAAGATTTAACTATAAGCGCCATAGATGGATATCCCCGACAGGGAATCTGCTACATAAGTTAAACAAGAGAGCAGCTGGAGAGACTTTGAAAAGTGTGCGGTTGTTGAATATCGTTTAAGCGGCGTTATTGGTGAGAAGGGTTTGGCGTCTGGCTATGCACTTGGCTTCGCTGTGTGGAAACTTTAGGAAGATGCAGCCAAGCGAGCGTGTGACCCGCCGCTCATAAATTTCAAGCACACATGCAGCCACTCTCTCGCTCTCCCTCATACCGACACACAAGCGCTTTCTCGCTTACTTTCCCTCTCACTCATAAACACACACTTATGCGTGAATCTCCCACTTCTTACACTTTCTCGTCTCCGTTCGTCTCCATCTTGTTTTGCTCTCTTAAACACACTTGTCGCACCCAAAGAGCAGCTTTGTGTCTCCCCTCCGTGCGTGGAGTGTAATAGGAGATGTGATGGTTTTCCGTGGGTGAGCAGGCGGGTCAGGCCTTACTTAAACTAATGGCTCCCAGCAGTGTTGAATAGCCAGACACAGTGGAGCCGAGGCCTGAGGTTTTGGAATGCCACTGCCGGCTCAATGCCTGCCTTTCATCGGCACTGAGTGAAGGAGAGAAAGAGAGCGAGTTAGAGAAAGGAAAAAAAATAAAAGAAAGCGGGGGGAGAAGAGGAGGGGAAAGAAGAAAATACGGGGCTCATTTGTTATGGGTGATATGAGGATGACTGAAAAGGAGGGCACAATAGTCTTTGACTGGAAGGACAGAGTGGGGTGAGGGCAGGTCCGTAGACCGGGGGAAGAGGTGAAGGGAGAGGCGTGTTTGAGCTTGTGGGATGTCAGGAGGGGGTAAAGTACCAGTCGCTAGTTGTTTTGTGTAAGAGCAACGTGGGAGCCCTCCTGACCAGTCACCCGTTTGTTCTTAATGTCTTGATGGATGAGCTTTGAACAAGTCTTGAGGGAGTCGGTATAGCCTTGTTCAAACTAATGCAGATAATTAAAACATTTCTCTTTTGCCTTTCATCCAAACTGTGTGACCATAACTGACCGACAAATACATCCCGTTGGAAATTCCCTAAAAACTCAATACATTTGAAATGCAGACAATGTGTATGTCATATTTCATATGTTCAGACTGATTTGTTCCTATATTAGGCTGTAAATGCACTCAGCATTTCACTCTTTACCACTTTAAACAATGCAGCATTTTTTAAAAGTTCACATTTTGTGGTTGTTCTCCTTCTTTATCAGGCAAAAAAAATCTGTAAAACTGTATCTGTGATGTAAGGAGCTTGAAAAGAAAAGCTGCTGAACATATTTAAGTCTCTAAGACTGGACTTAAAGTAGTCCAGTTGCTTTTCTTTCCAAGCTCCTTGGACAGACACCTCTTACACAGACGTACTGTATCTGTGCTTTGCATGTCTGCACATGATGCATCAGATAACTCGCTAAAGGGGTTCCCCTTTGTGCTGAAATGTGACAGAGAGGGAGTTCTTGAGCAAGTTTCAGTAATGCCATGAGTTGGGAGTGAAAATCTGTTGGTTCGGGAAGTTTTGAAGGGAACAGCTCTGTACGCAAACGCATCTGCAGCTCAGTCTAACTGAGCCATCTGTGTGCATAGCTTTTTTTTGCAAGAGTGAGTTCAATTTAGTGTTAAATTTGACCATTTACAGTTAGGAAAGACTTCCTGCTAGCACTACACAAAATTTAAGTCAATAGAATTATAAAACTGTCTCGTAGTAAAGTATTTATTAAGTCATGTTTGACGTTTTAGGTGGTAGTGATTAAAGCATGATAAAGAAACACATCACTTACACCTTCTTTTCTGAGGTTTAAGGGCCATACAATACTGCTGCGCAAATCAGACTATGTAATTTCTGGACAAATTGCAGTCAGACTGTTGCTTGGCCACAGGTGGCCCCAATAAAGTGGTCAAGCTTAGATAACTGATTCACAAACAGTCGGGGACACCAACAGAAGGATAGATACGTTTAGATAGGTTGGAAATGTGTACAGATTAGCCATTTGTCCAATTTTCTGAGAAGGAGACAAGGGACATATGGTAATATTCAAATGAATCAGTTCATCAACTGTCAATAGCTTGCACCTCAGCAGTTGGCTACTATGGGGATGGCATGTGTCTGTGTAACCAGAGAGGTCTGTGTAAAATTTCTCTCAGCTCTGCTGTTCGAGAAAAAGCTTATAAATTCAGAACCACGAGTTGTATCAACGTGATTTAAAAAACCATAAGAGTCACAAGAAGTTGCTGTTTTTTGTGTTCCTAGTCTTAAAAATGTGGTAAGGGAAGTAGAATGGAAAAATAAAAAGCAGCTTGTTTATGCTTTTCCCCTAAACTCCTTGACCGAATCATAATGGGAGTCAATTTGGCATTTAGATAGCCGTTCTCTTACTCAAATACCCCTAAATCAAAGAGTGTATATGTGTTAGCTTGGAGGAATGCATTGTTTGAAAGAATATAAATTTCCCTATGATCTGGTGTCAAAATGATGCTTGTAAAGTGATAATTGTGGGTTTATTAGCAGATTGAAGACACATTTTTCATTAAAAATTAGTCTTTTTTAGCCTTCTAATTCACTTGAACAGGGAAGGATTTGAGGGATTTTGTGGAAATTTTCAGTTATTTGAAACTCAAAACATCAAGAAAGCCAAAAAACATCATTTCACTGCAGGGTGAGTCAGTTTGGTGTGTGAATGACCTTTCTGTGACAAACAAGGAAGAGATCAGCTTAACATAAACTGGCACTCTTTGTACTTTGCACTTTTCGGGTGGCATCAGTTGTTAATTTTCGGTGAAAAAGTGTGTAATTATCATTCATCAACATTGCTTACAAGACACAGTTTTTAGATTGTGAACTTCCGTTTAACTAATAATGGAAGAAAATAAGGACTTCAGTGTTTTATTCAGTTTCCATAAAAATTAAGGACATTAAAACAGAAGTAAGAGTTTGTGTTTGGAAGATTCTGGGAATCTTACCATCCTCCAATACTTTCCCACTGTCAATAACCAACACATACGGTAAAAAGGAGCTTTGCACTGTCTGTTTTTTGTTTGCATGACCTTTTGTTTATCTGATCCCAAAGACAGAGAGAAAATAGCCCTCACTTTACCCTTGATTACTACCGAGAAGCATCTTATTTGATCTCTATTTTTTGCCTCTATCTGTATTTTTTTCTTTTTGTTATTACAGTAAATGGTCCATCAGATAGCAGTAGACCTTAGATAAATGTGGTGTAGACAATGTAATGGAAAATGCATTCTTTCAAGATCAGACAGGGAAATCTATGGCTGTGTCAAATTAGCCAACATCAGGATTCTGAACAGTGATCAGATGGAGGTATAGAGGGAAAGGAAACCGAGGGGGGCTGGTCCATGCTGGTAAGATGCGTAAAGAGAAGAGGGGCAGCAATGATGAGATTTAGCGGGAAAAATAGCAACAATATGGAAAATTACCCATAATTCTTATCAGCTAGCCTGGCAACTACCTCCTTTCTTTGCTGGCCTGACTAGCCTGATTTACAAAAAGAGACATTTGAGTATGCCCACACGAACTAACCGAGATCCACAGACCAAGAGGAACTGTTTTTACATGATTTTAGGATAATGTCTAGTGAATTAGGTTACATGATTGCTGCCCTTTTCATGTTTCTGACATGAACACAGCAGGAGATGGTCAAATGGCACGTCACTGTCAGAAATAATCTATTTGGTTTAGGTGAGGCTTCTGCCTGGGTTGAGGTTGATGCAGCAAGTACAACAGACTGGAGTGCTGAGAGGTTAAAGGAGGTTAATGTAAGATATGACTGTGCCGGGCTTTTGCATTTTCATATACACCTCACTGAAGCAGCGTTTAAGAAAGTTCAGGTCTGAGGTACATACGTAAAAATTACAAAATCTATATCTGCTAGGAAACTGATGGTGGAAATATTAAACATTTAGTGGGATTTCAATAAAAAGTTGTCATAACGAATATGGAATTCAGTGGGTGTAGGACCAGAATTATTATTATCTTGTAGTGTTGAGTAGGGATGGGTATCGTTTAGGTTTTATCCGATACCAGTACCAAACCGGTACTTTTGAAACTCGAACTAGTGCTTAAAGAATGAAGAACACACACGTTGTTCAAAAACCTCTCATGTTTAGCTGTTTTTTTGTAAAAAGATAACAATGTTAGCCTTTTCTGCAGCTATAGGGGATTTATGGTATCACTCTTGGCTGGAAGCAGTGCTTAAACAATGGAAAAAACACAAACTTTGTCCAAAAACCTCTCATGTTTAACTGTTTCCCACTTTTTCTTTGGTCATTTTAGCCTTTTTGGCCAGGGTGAAGGGAGTATCTGCCATCAAAGAAGGCAAGAAGAAGACAGCTCCATGTAACTACGACGGTGTTTGCTAGTTCACCTTACATGCATTAATGTAATAACGTGGTTAAACTACTCAACGTAAATTACACACGAACAACATTAAGCTACTCACGCAGAGAAGATGATGCTGCGGCCATCTTCATCATTTCTGCTACACTGACAGGGCTAGGGGCCAGGACTCTCCTCTTCAGGTTTTTGGGGGATGTTGCTAACTCCGGGACCGATAACAGGCACCACACCCGCAGTAGATGTGCTCGGTGTGAGGTCTCGCAGCAAGCTATCAAATACGGCGCATTTCTCGGCTTTTAAAAAAACGCTATGCGTCGCCAGGTGTTTCATCAGATTCGAGGTGTTACCTCCTTTGCACAGTATCACCTTAAAGCACTTGTTGCAGCTGCTGAGTTTGCATCTTTTGCTGTGAAGTACAGCCAGACTTTGACGCTTCGCCTTGGGCATTTTTAATCTGTAGCTCTGCTCTAAAAGAACGTACGTACCTGGACCCGCCTGCTACGCTTGCAAAGGTAAAATGATTGGCTGGCCTCAACATTCAGTTGAAATTCCTTAAACACTCAGAAATCTGGAGCCACATTACCCAGTAAATTATTTGCATGCACAATCAACATGTGAGTAGCCTCTAGAACCACTAGTATATTTGGATTCATTCAATTTTGTTAATGTGTCGGATTATTATTTTCTTTACGTGAGGCATCATACAGGCAGATTCCATTATTGTTGTATTTCTGCATTCCTGTTTTTTGTACGAGGACCAGCTATGTGAGTGTAAAAACACGGTATTCTACTTTCTGTACTTGCGCCACTTGTATATGCTGTTCAAAGAGCTATAAACATATCTGTCATCACAATAATGACCCATTAGAAAACAGTTTTCATTAGAAACACATGCATTCAGTGATCCAGCCGTGTAAAACTGTGTTAAAAATGATTGGATGGAATTCATTTCGGATTGGTCTCAAGTACTCAGCAGGGTATAATAAAGCAATCCAAATGAAGGAATAGACACATGATACGCTCAACTTTTTTTCTGTTCTTTCCCATCAACATTCAGCGGTCCTGAATGTGTACACACACACACACACACACACACACACACGCACACACAGAGGACCTAATGTTCCGTCTTGTTTACCCAATCACCATATTCCCATATATTTCCCCTTTTCATCCATCTTCCACTAATTTTTTTCTGGCCTTTCTAAAAAATGTTGTTTACTTTTTCTAAAAGTAGAAGTTTGGCTCGGGAGCGTGTGAACAGTAACAGATGCTGCACAGTCTCTGGTTCTGTCTCAGTCTCACTCTTTATCTCTCACACATACACACAATGACAAACAGCTGCAAGAGGCTTGAGCAGCTACAGTAAAAAGAACGCATAAAATATATACATGCACCATGATAGGTTTTTATAGAACTAATACAGGCTAACATAGAATATATTGTTTTCCTTATTTGGGACCCTTCTGGAAAGAGTTTTTGTGTGGTGAGTGCTTTTGTTATATAGTCAGTGACAACCAGCATCTCAAAATCTCAGCAGAGGGTTTGTTGTAAAAAGAAAAGTTGAACCATCACAGTGTGTAACAATGCATTGGACACTGTTATGTAAACCTTTTGAAGAGAGGAATGAAATTTAGGCACAATAAATACTATATGTGAACCTTTCAATGGTCGATTCAACAAAATAAAAATAAAGCACGTCTAAAAAGTGAAAGTAAAACAGAAATCCAAAAGGAGGTACTTGAGAAGAACTAGACAAAGATGGAGCTGGTTACAGAATATATACATATACACATACGCAGGGATGATTCGTGATTAGGCACTGGAGGTGGAAACAATCAAGCACAGCTGAAACTAAGGGGCGGGGCAGACGATAAGGATGGAAAGAAACAATATCAGTCAATCAAAACTAGGATAAAACTAAGATCAGGTAAAATGGATAGATAGATAGATAGATAGATATCCTATCCTATCCTAAGGACATCTATATAGATAGATGTCCTTTAGATGAGTGATGATTGTGGCATTTTCATCTAGCAGAGCAGAGCAACTGGGAATTATGTTATTTTTAAGCACCTGAAAGTCATTGAAAATGTTCTTAAAATGAGCAAAAAAAGGAGAAAGATTAAAAAAAATGGGGCAAAAGGCAGGAAAACAGATGGATAAGCTGAAGCAGACAGACAGATGAGGGGATAATAATAGATTAAATAGATAGATAGATAGATAGATAGCTTTTTGGGTAATGTAGCATGCAGCCTTGTATATTTAGTATTTATATGCAAATCATTTATCCTTCAAATGTCCTATTATGCTCATTTTCAGCTCTGTATTTGTATTATACAACAGCTCAAAGTAATCATTTTTCTTGCACTGAAACAAATCATTTCGCCTCTATTCCTTTTACGAACACTCTCGCCTTAAGAGAGCTGTCTTTTATTTGGCTAACCCTAGAAAAAGAATGTTTATAAAGCAAATGGCATACACTGACCAAGCTTTGGCTGTGTGTATTAACCTTAACATAACCTTTTTCTGAAAATATTTATGTTGGTCAGATTTGACGTTGCTTAAATTTGGGCTTTCAATGAGGACTTTCAAGCCAATAATGGTGGAAAAGACTAAAGACCATGTTTGTACATCTAAATCTATCACTGGCGTTAGCTCCTCCAGTATGTGCTGCCATCACGTACTGGTAACAGTATAGCTTCATATGCTTGGGCTTCCTAATTTCCCCACCTTTTCACCCCCTCTCTCTCCCTTTCTCACAACCACCTGGTCTTTCCTCTGAGCCTGCTGACTGACCAGATGCACCCTGAATAGAGCAGGCCTTCTACAACAGAGGAGCAGAGAAAGAGGTTATTAAGGGAGAATATTCAGTACAATTTAGGTTTTGACAGCCCACAGCAACATCAACGCCCCCAGTGAAGTCTTTTATGACTGTATAGTTTACTATAGGTACATTTCTTTTCTGTGTTTACTTGATCTTAACACAAACAACTGTGGATGATTGCTGTGTAATAATGTGGCTGATTTTGACTGCTATGTGTTTGTAGCAATTCTTTGATTCGAAAACTTCACAAAAACTTCAATCAAAAAGCCTTAAAAATCTAACATTTGAACCATGTTTCACTGAGAACATTAAATTTTGTCCTTTAGGGTCCCGTTCACTCTTCTGTGGACCAGGTAGATTGCAAATTGTTCCATATTTAGAAGTCGTTTGGGGAATGTGTGTTGAACTCTATTAGAGTTCAACACACATTGCCTTTCTTTGTGTATGTGTGAACATCCTTGGCTGGATCGTTATGTTCACCTGTCTGGTTTAAATGCACATTCTCATTATTTTGCCTGGTCAAATTGATCCAAAACCCGTAAAGTGGTTTAAAGTGATCTAGTTACATTAAGAGAGCACATTACACCAGTTTTATGCTCATTACACTGGCTTCCAGAACATTTTAGAATTCATTTGAAAATCTTAGTACTGATTTTTAAAGCTTTGAATTGTGAAGCTCCTCTCTATATTTCTGATCTTTTAGAACCTCACACTCCCTCTTGTTGGTAGTCCCCCGAACACGTTTTAAAACCAGAGGTGATAGATCTTTCACAGCGATGCCCCCCAGGTTGTGGGATTCTCTCCCTCCATCTTTACGTTGCCTGGATTGTATTTATTCTTTTAAACATCATCTTAAGACTCATTTATTTAGACTAGCTTTTAACCCTTTAAAACCGGTCGGAGCGGGCACGCTCTGTTTTGCGTAACTATTTTTAAATCCTGGTAGCTCTGCAACCACGTGAGCTAGCGCAATAATTTGTTTTGCATATGAAACCGGAGGAGTTGTACTTACATCTTATGCCATCAGCTTGTCCTCGGTCACAGTTTCCTTCCACATATAGCTTTGTAAAAACTGCATAAAAAGCGCTTGCAGCAACAAAAACTTTGCCGATCCGATCAGCTGTTCATAACACTTCTTACATTGGATTAGCCATCAGCGCGAACTATCGCATGTCCGCCATGACCTGCCCGAAACCGGAAGTGACGTCATTTTCGCGGAAATGTAGTTTTTTACTGTCCGGGCCTCAATGAGCCTATACTGGTGTTTTTAAAAGTTATGTTTGACTTTATGACTTTCTGTGTCGTTTCTGGGATGCTTAGGACTCATACTGCACTGCTGGAAATAGTTTATTTTGATCCACCTTCTGCTTTTTTGCAAATTTGCATTATAATATTTATTTTCGTTTTTCCTGCAGTGTATAAAAATTGGTGTATTTCAAAAATAAAACTATGAAGACACTCAAAATAAATTTACTGTGATGGGAAACTATTTTGTGCACCTTTTTTGTATTTACAGTTTTGAGGGATAAGCCTCTTAAATTTCTCTAACTAGAAATATATGTTAAAAAAACAAAAACGATTTTAAATTTTTTTGTAGTTTATTGCACTTTTTTGCAATTTATGTAATTACTATGCACTTAATGCAGACATATTATTAAAATCTGGGCTATAATGGTTGTATTGATGTATAGCAACTTGAAATGCTCCCAAAAATGGCTCCACAGCATGTAAAAATATAATATAAGCTCTGGCGGACTTGGTTCTATGGTAGGTCTTAAAGGGTTTGTGCTGTATGTTTCATTGTGCTGTGTTATGTTTATTGGTTTTATATTATTGTGAAGCACTTTGTGGTTTTCATCCTGTGAAGAGTGCTATATGAATCAATCAAAGTACAGTAAAGTAAACAAAAACAAACTAACTTTTGATCTTTTATTGAACTGATCATAGTATTTCTGATCATAGTATTTCTGATCATAGTATTTCTGATCATAGTATTTCACGTGAGAAAAAAAACATTAAAATGAACTGAATCCAGGTCATATTTGCTCTGGGTGTGTGTGGACTGCCCAGCCTCAGCTAGGCACAAATATCTTAACCTGCTACTTATGCTACTCGTGCATAAATCAGGCAGTGATTTAAGTTTAACTCAGTCAAAATGGAGAGCAGAGGACAAGAGAGTAGAAGAGGAGAGAAGAATAACTCATTCATGCTCATCAAGTGCTCCTCAGTCCATTTGCTGGCGAGGCGAGTTGAGCTGGCTGCATTAAGGAACTGAAGAAAAAAAAAAGGGGGCTACACCGAAAGGGTTGAAAAAGGGAGGGAGGGTTGTTAGTATAAAAACATTTTAAGGGGAGATCCCCACTTCACTTGAGGGGGTGGGAGAGAGTGTGCCCCCCCACTTCTACACATACACACACGCATGTACTTTTGTCTTGCTTGGCACAGCCTCTTGTTTAGCCTTTAGGTGCCAAAGCAATTAGTTATGTTAATTGCAAGGTCCATTGCACTGAATGCAGGTTGAATGGGGCCAGTCAGCAGTGGATGATTGGCCAGGATCCACAGGGGAAGGGGAGTGGGGTTCGGGGAGTGGGGGTTGTGACGTTGCTGGAACACTCGACCCATGAAAACAGAGGATGGGACAGTGTGTGGGAAAATAGGGGAGGAGCTAGAGCTGGAGAAGAGCGATTGAGAGGGTGGGAGACAGAGCTTGAGAGAGCAAGCGTGAGAGAGGACGGAAATTCAGTCAGCGAAAGAGGGAGAATTAAGTAAAGCAGCCGTGGCGGAGTCGGTAGCAGAGATAGTACGAGCGATAGAGAGAGCTTCACATGAGCGAAATTAAAGTAAGTAAGAGTGCGTGTAGTGCAGTGTTCGCTGGTCTGCTCGGTTATCTGTCTCCATCTGGGTGCCATCTGTGTCTTTGGCTCTGGCCTTCACCACACTGGGGCTCACATATGTGGGAATGCAAACACATGCCTGACATATGAAGGTGCGGAGTCACAAGAAGGGCCAAAAAGCAAAGGATAAGAAAGCAAAACCCCCAATACTGCAGCTGAGTTTCTCAAAGGACTGAGTGGACTCTACACTAGAGTGGAGGTAGGACTGAGCGTGTTCCAATATGAGTTTGTGCTTTGGGAGGATTTTTGTGTGTTTGTGTTTGTGTGTGAAAAATGCCTTTTTTTCACGAGTGAGTGAGTGTGGCAGATAGTCCACTTTATGTGCCTAGTTTGTGTGTTTCTGTGTGTGTTCCATCCTAAATCCCAGAGCTGCTCTGTGCTGTACAGATGGTGCCTCATCCTTATCTCTTCATCCTTGTTGAGTGAGGTAGAAGCCTCTTTTACCTGTGCACAGAAAATGTCTCCTGCCATATGGGCAACATATTAATTGCCTTTTAAAAAATACTAGTTTGTACTTATGTTTAGAAATATTTTAACATTTAACCAAGACTGTGTGGTTTGACTTTTCTTAGAGAAACTACACATTCACCATTCTCTTTCCTTACCTTACTAGTAAAATGTATATTGGTCCTATAGTTGTTTGTCTCAGTATGCAGGAAAAAAAAAGATAACAACTATGAGAAAAAAGTTGCAGCATTCCCCAAAATTGGTGCAATGGAGCCAAATGTGTTCTTCCACAAAGTTTAATCTAGCTGGATTGGCTGTGATTATCTGGAGCATACTTTTTTTTTTCCTCTGTGGGATTCATGTGTGAACAGCCAAAACGGCGACCTCAACCAGATTTCTTTTTAAAAAAACGGAGCAATTAGAGTGACTTTGTGTGTGAAAGGGGCTTATCTCTCTCAGCTGTCATTTCCTCAGATAGTAATCAGTTTTTCCACATGGCAAGCAGAGCAGAAGAAACTAGGTGAAGAAGACGTGTGCATCTGCTGTACAGTATCCCAGACATATGGGAAGAGGAGGGAAACTGCTGTGTCTGTCTTTCACGCTGCGCCTGCATGTTACACTCTGACATCAGCGGAGACGTTGATACTAGTGCAAATGTCACATTGTTGCATTGCTGGATATTTTGTCCGAGTTGGCCTTTTACTGTGCCGTGCAGGGGATGTGTTCATGTTTCTTGTGCGCGGGGAGGATCTGACTGGAGAAAGAGAAAAGGCAGAGAGACCTGGCCAGTGTCACACCAGACCAGGCCAGTTCATCGGGGAGATAGGAGCGACTAATTGTCGGCTGCACAGACTCAAACCAGAGACCCTTGTCTGGTCTGCTGGACTGTGTCATATTCCTGACAACAGGCACCGTGCTGTATCTGTGAGTTAGTGTATGTGTTTCTGCAGAGGACATTCAAGCTTCTTTTATTCAGAAATTTGATCCCACTTACATTCATTCCTGTTGAGCAGTTATAGTTTTTGTCTTAAATTTATGTGGCTTTGAAGTTTTCGATCGCACACAAGCGTACAGTATCTTTGACTCTAAGGAAGTGAACGTGTCTCCATGTGCGTGCCAGGTGTCTTGCAGACATTGTGTCTGCTGAACTACAAGGTTGCTCGCCTTACAGCTTTTTTTCTTCTGACCTCAAACCCAGCTGAGTTTCTCTGCCAGAAGCAAAGTAATACATAGAGAAACAGACCACCGTGACCCTTGCGTACTACAGAGAATACCCCCTGTTTCACCATGCGTCTATACACACAGAACAGAGCAGCTGCTTCAAGAGTTTGCTGCAGGAAGTGCTCTATTAGTTCCAGTGGCGAGGTCTGTGATATCTAGCCCCAGGGGTTCAGTGAGACCATGTGCTTACGAATGAATTTGAATGTTCTTGCTTATATGTTTACGTGTGTGGACGCGAAAGGGTCACATCATTTAATCAACCGAGACTATGCAGTCAATACAAGTAACAACCCGGAGTGTTAGTGGGTATCGAGAGACATTTTAGCATCAGTAGGCACCCACACTCTGGCCGTCCTTCCTGTTGCAGGCCAGTGATATTGTAACTTAGCTCACCTTGCAAAGTGCGTTATTAAGAGCTCTCCTCCAGTGGTTCACTGACCTGAGAAACCCAGTCGGTGACCCATGACAAAACCTTTATTCACTGGGCTGATGTGGAGACGAAGTATCAACATATAATTAATAAGCTGTAAAATGACGTAAGAGCTAGTATTAGTAGTAGTTTTGGGTTGATATATAGTGACTTTGAAAATAGAAGATTAACACTTGTATTTTCAGAGTTGATGAAAGAGGTGGCATGTTACCAATAGTCTGTACGTAGTGCAGAGGACTAAATCACTTGGCTCAACGTGACTGAAATAGGTGCCAGGTCAGGGTACGGCGCAGACCTTGTTTTTTGTTCAGCAGCATTACCTTCCTTCTCACATTGCATTAAGTCATTTCAGTGTTAAGCTATTATGCAATAGAGTCTCAATGCCAAGTTTTCCAAGACTTAACCATGAGGGCACACAGACGGACACCACTTTTCTACCCGCCCTTAAAGAAATCGGGTCGAAAAGTGGGCATTTAACTTGTGCAAATTTTATGGAAAGATTGTGTAATTTTCCAATTCTAAACCCAAAAGTCAAAAAGTGATACTCAAGAGAAAAAGAAGAAGAAATGCATTTGCTGTTTTGCTAGGTGTGTGGGTGGACAAGAAATGGGTGGCGTTGCCTCTCTCCGTGAATTGTCTGTCATAGTCATTATTTTCTCCTTCCTCTGGCTTTCCACCCCCCGTCTTTGCCTCAGTCTGAAGAAGTGTGGATGTAAATGAGAACATTTCACTAACAAAAACAGTCTTTTGCCTATTGCGATTTGGTTGAGACTTTAACCTACATTTTCCTTCCACAGCATTTTCCGTTGCAGCTACAGCACGCTGCGTATTTTCCCAAGATATATAATAAGGAATACATTGTGTTCTTACCCGTATGTTTGCTAAAACCCTACAGTACTCATACACAACAATCAAAACACACCTCAGCTCACACGTTTACCCATCCTCCATTACTATCATTGTCTCATTCTCCACATTGTTTTGAGCACAGCCGGCCTCTTTGTTTGACTTATCTGTCTCTCTCAGCGGCTGTTGAGCTCTGGTCTTTTATACAGCTGGGCAAAGCCTGCCCACAGCTCCGTGTTGTTGTTTTTTATGGTACTCAGCTTTGAGTGATTGGATCACCAAAATCCAAGTGTGAAAGATTAGTCATCTTCATAGTCAAGGTTTAGAAAAAAGTCAATTTTTACTACAGTTGTGCTGCTTTCAAGCATGAACTCCAGAAAATGTTAAGAGAGTCAGGTTGGGACATGGTCCAGAGTTGTCCTTTCTCACATGTCCCACATTCACTAGCTGAGAAATCAGTGCACTGATACTAAACGGTCCAAAATCCCACAGATTTTTTTCCTGGAAGCTTTAAGACGTTTTAATCTGGCTTTATATTTGTTTTGTAGTTTTTTTTATGGTTTGCTTGTGAATAAGCATATTCCTTCCTTTTCATGTGTTTGGCCAACAGTATGTTTTTGAAAGCAAGATCAGTGCTGATCCATTTCCTTCTTAGCATTTTAGGATTAATGTATAAAAAAAAATCCATAAGATTAACTTAAACATGAACCCCAATACTAAGCCATTGTGCCAGCTCTCCCAGTCTCGGTCAAAACCTGCAGTTTAACTTCAGCATGCCATGTGGTGATGTAACATCTGGTTGGACCTGAGCCGAGGCCATAAAGCCTCTGACACCTGGTCCAAAACAGGCCAGCCTTAATGTTAGCTTTGTTTTCTTGTGTCTAGAGCTTGTATTTTTGTTTTATGGATTACTGTAACTTACTAGTTCAATGTGTGCTTTATTGTGCACACGTGTGTGCATGTATGTTAATATGGATTTGAGATCATCATCATGAAACATGTACAGTGGGGGAGAAAAACGTAATTTTTATACTGTCATGCTTCCATAAATATTGCCGCTGATTATATTCCACTTGCTGGTTTTGAGTTTGAAGACTCATCAGTCGCTTGATGATTGATGGGCAAGCTAACCAATTAGTTACAGAGAGGTGAGAAGGGTTGTAACCAGATAGGCAGATAATCCACTGGGCTCAGAGAAGGCTGGCTGGTGTGTGTGTCTGTGTGTGTGTGTGTGTGTGTGTCTGTGTGTGATTGACAGATTTGAACTGTCCTTGTAGTGCCACTGTTGTTATTTGTGTGGCCATGTTTATATGCGCCCTGGGCAGGCAACACCTGGTGAACAGGGCTAATACACACACACACAACGCACGGACAGGATGACACAAATACACTTAGAGCTCTATACTTTGGCCCAGATGTGTGTCACATTCATTTAACCTATTGATTATGGAACAAAGCTCAAACGGTGTGAGTCTTTCCCAGATATACGAGTATTACCCTTCATGCAAGAGTCTTAAAGCAAAAATAACAATGTCTGAAAGTCAGTGTCAGTGTCTGAAATATCTGGGCATTAAATATTTGGGTTTTCTAAAATAACTTATACTGCTCTGTAAAAGGTGTTTGCACCACATTAAGTCAAAGGAGCTTGCAAAGAAAAGCGTCTGGACTTCTTTAAGTTGCTTGAAGACGTTTCACCTCTCACCCGAGAAGCTTCTTCAGTTCTAAGGTCAAATGTCGGAGAGTCCCAGATTCACCAGAACCTTCACAGACATATGCACCACATTAAGTTTCTGCCTTTCTGATACACTGCTATGTTTTAAAAAAAATCTAACAGCAATCAGTGACTGCAATGTGGTGTTTTCAAGTGTTTTTAAGGTCAGCAACTTCAGATCCCATCCAGTCAGTCTTCTCCCTGCGGTCTGACCTCATACACATGGACACTGTGCATATTGTTATCCAGCCTCTGCCAAACCGCCTCTGCTTCCAGCATCACGTCACTGTACCTCTTTTTACTGCTCATTCTTAGTTTTTATAGACAACTTCTGTCTGCCTTGCTGTCCCCTCTTTTTCGTTTTCCTTTTCAGTTTGCCACTAAGTATATTTCCATCCCAGAGTTCCTTTTTTTCACTATGTGGCACGCTGGATTACGGTGGTGTTTTTGCAATTATCTCTCTGAGTGATGAGGATATGCGAGGGCTTCTCTCACCATCAGCCTGTCATAGGGACATGTGATTAATTCACTTCGGAGACATGTCTGACTTCTTCATATGTGAGAATGAGAGTACTGTTTTGTCCAAAGTCATACCTCCTCCTTCTCCTTTCTTTGCTTTTTCCCTGTACTGTCAACCTTGCCACCTTCCTATCGTTCCCCTTCCTAGCAGAGTTGGAAGCAGAGTGTTGACATTGGGTTTTATCCAAATATGTAGTCTACGAGGCTGGAAGGTGGTAATGAAAGCCAAGAAAAACAGCCTGGCTCTGAGTCTAACAACCAGGCTTGTCCTTCTGATGAAACCAAAGGAAAACAGTATTTTCTGTCCTTGTTATTCCTTTCCTCCCATCCTACACCTCCTTTCCTCGCTCTGTTCTGTCCTTTTCTATCTCTGGTGCTTCTGATTCGCAGACTAATTCATTGTCTCCCTCTGTGCTTTATAAAACTCTGTGTGAAAATGTAACACATATTAAATTTTTTATAGATGTAAATTTTAATAGTCTAAAAAAATACATTTGTAACATGTGGGTCTGCGATTTGTTACATGGAAGCAGGGCATCTGTGTTGCTGCAACAGGAGGAGGTGTCAGTCCCAAAAGGGTAATAATGTAAATGAAGTTGATTAAAGCAGAGACGATGTCACCTGAGTTTCTTCATCTCTCAAACTGGATATTATAAAATGCAAAGTCACGTAACTCGTTGTTTGGCAACAGTATGGCAGTGAGAGGGACGTGGACTATTATCTGTTTTAAAAGTGGATGTGGCTGTGTGTGGGTGTGTATGTCGCTTCATGTATCCTTGTGCTGCGTGTGTGTGTGTGTGCTTGTGTTTGTGTGGGTGGAGGTCAGAACGGAGTGCAGGATAGAGGAACAGATGTGCGCTGTATTGTGGCTGTGTGCGCGGATGGACGGGGACCAGGTGCAGCCTTTGTCTCTCTAGCATTTAAGTCCACTCGCTCGCATTCAGCTGCCTCGTGCCTCCCCTCCCCTCTGTGCCCCCTCCTCCTTCCTCCTCTCCTTGGAGGGAAGGCAGAGATGTGTGTGTGTGTGTGTTTGTGTGTGTGGGCCGGGCTGCCTTGGCTTAAAGGAAGGGTTTGCAGCAGTCCCTTCTGCCCCCCCTTCTCTCACAGGTGACTGTTGGAGGTCCCAGCTGGCCAGCTCTTGGCCGATTAGATCCATATGGTACAGGAGGAGGAGGAGGAGGAGGAGAGGGAACCTGGTTAATTTTCAAATCAATTGCTTTCCTTTTTTTTTTTTTTTTCAAAGTGTTTCACTGGTTGAATACTAAGCCTCTGTCAGTTGTTTAAAGTATGTGTTATCCTTTCACTTCAGGACTTCGTAGACTAGAATTAGGATTGCAGAAATACGGCAGCATTTCGGAAGATATACTTGTGCTTGTGCGCTGTTTAATTAAGAGTTACAAATGTCATTTCGTGTAGTATTTTTTTAGCCATGCTTGGGACAAAATGTAGAAAAGGTTAAAGGAAGCTAAGCACTGAAGTTAGAGGAAAATAGGGTTGTAGTTACTCCGGTTCTCTTGCATCTGTTAGATCTCACCGTCACCACAAAGTCAGGTTCTCATTTTGATGAGACTTATAAGTTGCTATATTTATACTTTTTTTAGTCAGATGAGATGTGAGGCACTGTCGTGCAAAACTAGGGTAATAAGCTTGACTTTTTTTCTCATAGATAGTACGCACAGTTGGGCTAAACCTCCAAAAAACATCCTGTTGACGTCTTCTTGTCTGACTCGTGATAAGAAAACTAAATATTTGAAATATTTGACAGCATTTCTTGAAAAAAAGAATTCATAGGGTTATTTTCATGTGCGTGTGTTTGCGTTAACATGTGTGCGTCCTGACCCTACATACTTGTATCATTGCACATGCCACAAATTTTCTTTGTGCTCACTGATGAATTAGTTCGGTCTGTGTTACATCTTCTCTCACCTCATCTACGGTGACAAGACTGAGAGCAGTGTGGTTCGAGTACACACACCACCGCACACACACATGCTTCACAGCTGCCAGCCTCTCACAGGGAGTTTAGACTTCAGAGTTAAAACATGAGCTTAATAAACCCTTACACTGAACCCATTTATTTATACACCACATCAAGTGTGATTTATTTCTGTGGACTCGTTACAGCTTATCCATCCCGTCTTTATGTAAGGAGCTCGATAAATGTTCTCGGAAGTGTATTTGTCTTTTCATTTGCAATTTCATTAGTTAATGGATTGCTTTTACAGCGGTGGCTCAACAGGAATAGTCACGTTTCTCTATCCCTTTCCTCTCTTTCTGAGCCTCGTTCCGAATCATCACTCGCAGAGGCAGCAATTAAAGCCAGCTGAATGTTTTAATGCAGATGAGCGTCACCTGAAGCTGAACAAACAAGGAACACCTGGCTAGCAACAGCCATCACTGCAGATGCATTTTATTTTCCATCCCTGTGATAACAACTGTTGTAGAAAGCAAACACTTAAGGTCAGGAAACTTTCAAGATTGTAAAATTACGGATTATCTTATTTGTGCATGAAGACGTGAGACAGAAAAACAGCAGCACAATATGGTGTGAGTTTAACATGTAATCCTTTTTGGTTATATCCACCAGAAATGAGTTGATGGAGTACCCAGTTTTATATTTTAGTAAGCACTGGTAACAGTGCTATCTGCTTTTTTCCAAAAGTATTGCCTATTCATTGTGGCATTTCCGTGTAATCCTGTTGATGTGTGGTGAGGAGCTTTGTGTACCTTCCCTTTGTTGCATTAAAGCAAGGATGACAGGTGGCATTTAGACCAGACAAACACCCCACATCCTCCTCTAAGCCAATATTCACCTGAGTTAACATTAGGCCACTTTGTGCGCTCTGTGCATATGCGTTTTGTGGCTGCTGTGACAGCTGCCTCCTGAGACAGCCCTGTGACTATACCATGGACTCAGGTGCTCGCAAGCCAGATGAAGTCATCTAGCTATGTGTGCTGTCTAATTGACAAGCAGAGGCAATTCTCTAAGGGTTGTCAGGAGTACACGCACACACACCTGATGTCTCCTGCTTTGGCTGTTACCTCTGGCGTGGCTAACAGCAGACTGTGCCACATCTTAAGATTGCATGAACCCTGCTGCAGCTTTGTTTCTGTTGCATGCTCAAAGGTCATGCCGTAAGGAATATAAATACAATATGTTGCTATGTTTACATTCTGCAGAATTATGCATGCCTGCCCGTTAAATTCAAACCCAAAATGGTGCTTACAAGGATGGCAGTCAGTTTGGATCCAAACTACTGTTCACAGCAGCGGTTAATGGTTCATAATGTGTCAAAGAACTTGGGAATACACTTCAAGCTGAATTCTCCAATCCTGGCTTTTGTGTACGTATGAAGTTGTTTACTTGGTAAGAGTGTTGACACTGAGGCCATATGCCCCGTCGATTCTGTTATTGAGATGTCAGTCTAATTTCCTGGCCATACGGATGGAGTGTGCGGAGCTTTGGAGCCGGTGTGTGTGCGTGCTGCAGGCTGCTTCCTGCAGTGCACTGGCAGACCGCGTGTGTGGTGGGTACGGCAGTCCAAATGTCTGCGTAGATCCCTCCTTCCTGCCCCCTATGTTCGCGAACAGGTGGAGTGATGGCAGGCAGGCCACGGGGGCTGAGAAAGAACGAGATGGTACGAAGGAGAGAGTTTTAAGAGGACTGCAAAACAGAAGGAAGAACAGTCAAAGCTGTATAATGAGTTGCAGGCATGACAGATGAGTTGCACAGGGCAGATTGAGAAAGTGCGAGCATAGGATGCAAAAGAGATTTGTTGCCAAAACTTGAGGAAATTTGCACTTTTGCATTCAGACTCATTTGTTTTTGGAATAATTCTGCATGTTTTCACATTTTTTGCACTCACAACAGTATTTTTTATTCATTCCTTGGGCTTCTTTTCAGTTTTCTTTGAGTTACCTACTGACAGCTTAAACCTTTTGACTTAAGCCTTTATAAACTTGGACCTCGTGGCTGAAGGCCATCCAGAGTTCATAGCTGTGAAAAAGAAATAAAGGATGCTATTGAGTCCAAAGCCCTAAAACCATGAACCCACATTTAAAAGCTGCTTTCTGCTAACCTATGACCTGTGAGACCATGCTTGTCTATTAATTGTCAATTCTTGAAGCTGTTAGAAAAGTCTGATCCACTCTAAATGGAGACGGGATCCGGGACTCATGGTTCTCGAAAAGACAAAGACGGCTTCTGATCCACATCTCCCCACCACCACACCCCCCATTACACTTTCTCCATAGCCCTTATCTGGTGGTCTCATTCAACGTCAATAGCATATTGAGAAGTTGCATTTAACATTCAAAAGCTTTGTCGATCTTGTTAGTAAAGCGTGAAATAGCCCGTCCCTTTTTCTCTGTCTCTCCTATTTCTTGGGGGAGCTCAATGAGGAGGCTTTCTACTCCCACACAATGGCCTTCTTCAGCATTTCTTCTGTTATTGATCTGAATGGGTGAGAGTGAGGGGCTAAACTTCAGACATCTGGCTCTTTGATGGGGGCAGGGTGGTTGGTGCCCTGGCAGTGTGTGTTGTATCATGCAAAGTGGGTTGAGGAGAGGGGGCTGGGCATTGTTGTTGTCTTTTGTAACAATAGGCATGGCGCTTTTGAATTGATTTAAACAACTGAGCTAATGGGGGGTAAAGTTAAAGTGGTGCTTCTTTTTTTTTAATTTTTGTGGATGTCATAGCAAGTTACAGTTATTTAACTTTGGTTCACTCGTATGGACCTGCTGGTTTCTGATGCCCTCACCTCACCTGCCTTCTTTCCTCTTTGCAGACAGTAGAGAGAAGAAGAGCCCTGCCATGCCCGGTTCTCCTGTGGATGCTAAGACTCATTCCAGATCAGCCCCCAGCAGCAGCGCCAGCTCCACTATGCCACCCCTACCTTCTGTCAACCCCAGCGGCCCACGACCGGCCTCTTTTTCCACCACAGCATGTAAGAGTAATAATTAAATCTACACTTAAAGAATTTCTCTCATTTTTCAGCTTTGTCTTTTTGTTTCCACTTCAGTCTTTGTTCCTTTTCACAAACCAAAGTTGTAGAGAAGCTGGAGTTGTAACCACACTCAGCAGGGTTTATTTTGATTTCTCTTCACGTTGGTTTTCCGTCCTTCCCCAGTGACCAATGGGAATCATCATTCCCCACCAACACTGAATGCAGTGCCATCTCCGCCACAGCGTTACAGCAATGGACCGTCCTCTTCCTCTTCCTCATCGCTGGCTAACCAGCAGCTGCCAGCCACCTGTGGGGCACGCCAGCTGAGCAAGCTGAAACGTTTCTTGACCACACTGCAGCAGTTTGGCAACGACATTTCTCCTGAGATTGGAGACAGCGTCCGAAGCCTAGTTCTGGCTCTTGTGGTAAATTCTATGATGGCATACTGAAGAGAAAAACAAGTCAACATTTTATAGAAATGCATTTAAATTAAACCTTCCCTTTTCCTATCTTTTAGAATTCAACAGTTACCATTGAGGAGTTTCACTCACGGCTTCAGGAGGCTACCAACTTCCCCTTACGACCCTTTGTTATTCCTTTTCTCAAGGTAAACATGCCTCCACCCCCTCCTTTTCCCATCTTTCTGTATTTGCTTTGTGCCGTTCTGCATGGAATTACTTCGCTTTTCTTTTCACAGCGCTAGTATTCTTCCTCCGTTGAGTTAAATGGTTTTACACCTTGTGGTGTAAAGTTGCCCATCAGATAGTTGCCTGAGTGTAGTTTTGTTAATTGAATTGGCCATTTCAGGTTCAAAGTAACCGTCAAGATTTACGTGTTGACTTGACAAGCAACAGATGACTGTGTGTTAACAGCCTCTTGAGCCCCTCTGTAACCAGGGAAGTCTGCAAGTGTATACTTTTAGTAGCTCCTCGCAGTAAAGCATCCCATAAATCTTGTATAACTGGACTTCAAGCTATAAAAAGCGGCTTTTTTTTACACTTACTTCTTGGTTATCTCTGGAGCCCTTCCGTCTGTCTAAATCCTTGATTATACTCTCTTGTGGACAGCTATTCATTCCTTTTATACTTCTTTGAAGTCCGCTGCCTGGGGGGCATACATAGTTCGTGCATTGTGATGTAAATTTTACATGGACGAGTCTGCACAGTCACGAAAAACAGGCAGGCATTTGGACATCTACATGCACCATCGCACTCAATAGGTGATGATAAAAATGTACATTTCTCAGACGTTTGCGGACAATATCTTACTTGCGAATGGGGAAAAAGTGAATCAAGACTTTTGGTGGCTGAGACAAGAATGCTCTGTTTTTGTTGTTCTACTGATTTATTGCAATGATGTGGCGTTCTCACTATTTAATAACTGCTGGAGTCTCTCTTAAGAGAGAGATGGAGCAATTGGGACAAGATCTGTAGAAAATGTAGAAAAGACAGAGAAGTGGATGAGAAGGAGAGAGGGAAAAGTGGGAACTCGGAAGTGTGAAACATGCCTATAAAGTGTTCCCTTCTTTTTTTATAGTCTCCACTGCGCCATATGGAGCCGCTGTCCCGTTTAAAAGAGCATTCAGCTGCCAAGGCGCCGCCAATCTAGCATCCGCCCTGCTGAAGCCCAGAGAACCCGATGCTCAACTGACACATAGCACATGTGTCCGCTAGCTGGGGCCCCAGGGAAAGAAGGGATGCAGAGGAGCATGGGAAACAGAAAAAAAAGGAGAGCCCAGGGATATTATAGAGAGGCGATCGTAAAGCAGAAGTGCCTGCGCCTATAGGGGGACTACAAGCGATACTGTAAGGATCAGCTCACTGAGGCATAGAGGAATGTTTGTTTCAATGGACAAAAAGATCTAGGTCTTTGCAGAGTAGTAAAGTGATGTTTAACTAATGCTATATGTAGTTTCAAATACTAAATAATAATAAGAGGTCAGTCGCAAAATGAAAACGGATGGTTGTTTAGTTGGTTGCTCAAGAAGAGGGAGAGGAGGGAGCAAGGAAGTGGTGTAATTGCAAACACACTGAAGTCTGTTCCTAATTAGGGAAATGCAGGGAACAAAAGAGAGATGGAAAGATTGGATGGAGACAGTCCCAGATAAATACAAAAAAAAAAAACACTGAGGGGATGAGGAATTAGGGAGAAGTCTGTGTATCATTTGTTTTGAAATGTTTCTAAATTTCTAAGCCTCTGTATCATCACGCATACCTTTGCTGTGACCAACACATTATGCTCTGCACACATGCTGCTTGCAAGAGGTTCATAACCAACATCAGTTGCAGCTTAGAAAACTCTGATTTTCATTTGAATTAGGAAAGCCGCAGCCTCCTTGGAGGCAGCCGCAGAACAGCACCCAGACACACATCTAGCCTTACAGCCAGACCCCAAGGAGTCACTGCCCCCCTTAAAACCAATTTTCTTCCAGCCAGGCGTCTTCCCCAGGAGGCAGATCTGCACTGTATCTGTTGGCTCTGTTGCAGCATGAACGTAGTCTGTCTAGGATAGTTCTGGTCTGTTTGCTCCAGATCTCCCCTCCTGTTTGTCACTATCAGGTTTTCTGGTGTTTCTCTCTTTCTGTCTGCGTTCGTCTTTGAATGAGTAAAATCAATGCTCATTGATATAGGAGCGAGTAGTGGCCAAAGTCTACTTATACATGGGTTCATCTGTGCTCTATGAAAATAACTTTACCTGCAAATCATAATCAAACTTAACAAGTATCATTTCTTTCTTGTCAGGCAAACCTCCCTTTGCTGCAGAGGGAGCTGCTCCACTGTGCACGGGCAGCCAAGCAGACCCCAGCTCAGTACTTGTCCCAGCACGAGCACCTCCTGCTAAGCACCACTCTGGCATCTTCTCCAGACTCCTCTGAGCTCCTGATGGAGCCTCCAGAGCCTGGAACCAAGAGACACAGCCCAAGCAGGTTAGATAAATGCATAAAAAAGACCTCTAATATATAGAGTATATAGGTAAACAGTGAGAGAGCTACATTAAGTCCCTCCTGTCTCCCCCTCAGGGCTAAAGAGAACGGTTTCCGTGAACGCCCACCTGTAGCTATGGAGCCTGCCGCAAAGCGGATTTGCACCATCAGCCCAGCTCCCCGACACAGCCCTGCTCACCCACTGCCACTGACCGCCCAGCTTCACCCGACCCCTCCACCCTTGCAGCATTACGCCCTGGATGACATCGCAGCACCTCACATCCTGCACCGTGAGCACAGCCAACGTGTTTTGGAGATCCGCGAACTCAAAGACAGGCCACGACTTCCTGGTATGTGATGCAAACTCAGTGTAAGGATATTCCTGATGAACTTCCTTTCTGAAGTTGTTTCCCGTCTACACTGTGGGTGATAAGGTGATGCATATTCAGTCTCAGTTGTAGGCATCCTTGTGAACCAAATATACAAGTGTGTAGTGTCAAACTTGTTTGCACATTTCTGTAGAACATCCGTACAACAGAACTTTATTGGCTCTTTACAGTAGTTTGAATGCAAGTAGCTGCTAACCGTATTTAGAAATGAACATACTTGCATGAAGACAGATGCACACAAATATCATATTCTATATGTGATAATGGGTGGTCTGTGTGTTTGTGTAGGCAAGACTCATATATCTCAGGAGTCCACGTATGTATATAAACAGAGCCATACTGTCCAGGCAGGGAGAGCTGGATGTACTCTGGTGTATATCTAGCCTTCATTTGGGGCTTGTCAGCACTCAGTGGAAACATCGGTAGCACACATACACACATACAGACACACACCTTGATATGTTCCTGGTAGAGGTGCTGTGTTTATGAGTCCTTAGTCCCCTGTCTGACAGCCTCCCGACCGCCTGCCGCCACTTAACTCATAGGCACACACACTCACGCATAAACACATCAGTCCACACACTGGTGGCTTTGAACTGATGGACACTGATGAGAACCAGAAGTAGCGAAGATGTTGAGAAGGCAGTGTGCATGAGGGTATCATTGCTCGCCTAAACAACCCTTGTGTGCAGGGTCTTGTTGGCTCTTTCTTACCAAATTTTTAAGCGATTGTGGTTTGCATCTTTGTAGACAGCGTGGGTCTACTTGCAAGAACATGTGGATGTTTTTTAGCCTCTGTGTGAGTGCAAACGCTGATTACTGTTGAATGTATTTGGATATTGCTGATGTCACAGTGTAATGACTGGATTTGAATCAGATTAGCTTTGTTTTTGTGTGTGTGTGTGTGTGTGTGCGTGTAGCCGTAATAGTCTACAATGAGTGTCAGAACGGCTGGTTGTGTTTAGAAGTGGAGCCACTCCACTCAGCCTGAGTGTCTCCCTACTGGAATGCTGTGAGCTCCAGGAGGGGAGGTGCTAAGGGAGAAGTTTTGGGTGTATGTGAGTGTGTGGTTGACAGCTGACTTCCAGATGTGTGCAAGCTCTGGAGCTCTGGGCGCTGGGAGTCTGTTTTATATCACAGGGGTCTCTTTTTCACTTTCGCTCAATCTTTGTTTCTCACTGTCCCTTTATCTTCTTGCCTCTGCATGTTCACCTGCCCTCAATCAAGGCATAAACAAAAAGAAAATAAATAAAGCTCCTTTTGTCATCCTTAATTGTCGCGTGTTCAAGTTTTAGCCAATAGCCTCGATTTAGTACTTTTAAATTTGTTTAGTTTCTCGTGGTGGGAAATGATAAAATTGTCTTTAAGTTTAATGTAAATGTGTTTTTTGTAATTTTAACAGAAGCACTTATTTACCATATATATACATGCGTAGGTGTTTTTGACTTACTGTCACTTGTGGCTTCTCTTGCATTAAGAAGAATGTTAATCATGATGGCCTGTGGTTTGTCTTGTGTGTGATTCAATCAGGCACTAATGGGGGCTACCGTGAGGAGCCAGTGGACCACAGACTGACAGACAGAGAGTGGGCTGATGAATGGAGGCATCTGGACCATGTAAGGCTGCGGACAGGCACCACTGGTGCTGTTGACTTTTGATACAGAAAGAATGTGATTTGTTTTACTGGGGTTTACCACTAAAGCAATCTATCACAGCTTAAAAGCACACATAATCGGTAGGCCAGAACATTCTGATAAGACATAAGCTGCAATTAATTTATTAGGTATGGGTTCAAACATTTTATTGGGGGTTCATTATTAAACTTATTATTATTATTATTATAATAAGCTGTTAAGGGGAACTTAGACTTGCCATGATGTAGGCAAGACACTTTGCCATAGGTACCTATTGAAATAATAGACTGTATGATTGTGTTATTTATTGGCAAAAAAGGCTTGTAGGTAATTTGAAGTAAAATATAAATATTAAGTCAAGAAAGGGTTATGCAATAGGTCTGTGAATGTGGACGTTAATGAGTTTCTTAATGGATTGTGATTAAGACATCCTGAACTACCTTTCCAGGAGATAAATGGTCAGGTTATTGAAAAGCTTACAAGAAGAAGAAACATAGAAAAGACACAAAGGTTTGCTGGGAAATTACAGTTATTAACATAAGTCAATGTGTTTTAGGCATTAAAACAAGGTATTTATGTTTAACTGCTTACTGGGATGAAATTCTACCAAGTCAAGGAGATGGTTTGTGAAACTGGTTCTTGATTGGATGATATAAGAACTTTTTGAAACTTCAGACATAGCTATTAAATGATGTAAGATTTAAATAATTCCTCAAGTAGCTAAAAGCGATCTCAATTAATAAAATGTTGTTTGTCGTCATCAAGGTGTTGAACTGTATTGTGGACATGGTAGAAAAGACACGGCGGTCAGTGAGCGTTCTCAGACGATGCCAGGAGTCAGATCGCGAGGAGCTTAACTACTGGAGACGACGTTCGAGCGAGCAGGAAGACCCGCGCAAAGGAGGACCGGCATCCGCTCCATTCTCCAAGACGCACAGCCCTCACTCTTCTGAGTCGGGTGGGTACCGCTGTTTTTTTTGGGGTTTCGCTTTCGTCAGGGACCAATAACTTTTCATTGTTTACGCTTGCTGCTTTACTACAGCAAATGTTTCATGATTTTCAGAAAGAAGCCAAATTTATATAATGCTTGATGTTGCACATGCTCTAAACTTCACATTTAACCTGCTAGTAACATGCAGAAGCCCAGTTTTTTGGGGGGTTAATTAATTAATTATCCCTTAACATCTACTATGTTTTGGGTGTTGGAAACTGCTTTAAGCATTAACAGTTCAATTCAGTTTAAAAGACGGATGTTTCCATTTCCTTTTAAAAGTGTTATTTATTTTGAGATCAGTTCATTAAATTACCTTTAGAATGGGTAAGCAAATGTCTTTTCTAAAGAAATATATCCATGGGTTGTTCACTCTGGGATAATGATGCTAGATAAACTACAAGCATTGTGAATAATAGCACATAATGATCTGGACATCCTGAGATTAATTTAGGCGATGCAAATGTCCAGAGTCATTTCTGTTTCATAGTCATTACATCATCTAGTGGTCATTAATAGAACTGCGCCGAAGTCACACGTCAGCGTGTTAGTGAGTCCATCCACAGTTAGTCCCTCAGTCTGCTGTGTACTGGCAGTGTTCTTTCTGCGTGCCAGCCTTGCCATCCCCCTGCTGCTCCATAGTCACAGACAGGTGCCAGGATTGGCCTCCGCCATATCGGCCACAGAAGGGCCGTCCTGCCGTCCTGCAGGCACAGAGACCCAGAGCTAGCTGACTCGCCAGAGCACCATCTGGGCTCCCAGTCGGAAAGCCTGCCTGCTTGCCTAGGCTTGGTCTGCTATAGTGGGGGTGTATAAAGGCTTGGTGGAAGAGAAGGGATGTAAATGAAGGCAAAGAGAGAAAGAGGTGGCGAGATCAGCTGTGAGTGATGGAGAAAGAAGCGGGAAAAGGAGATAAGATAGGCAGCAGTATTAGAGAGGCAGAGCCCAGTAGTGAGTTAGGAATGAATTACGATTCAGGGAGACAGATTTGAGGGAAGAAACAGAGTATTGACACAGCTTGATGGTCTGCATTTCTCTCCAAGCCAAACACATTCCTTTCTGAAGCTGTCAGATCGCAGATCCGTCCAGGACTCTGATAACTAACAATAACATTGGTTGTGTGGCCTAGATATTCGGAATTGTTTGCACCAGTGACAGAATAAATGTCAAGATGACAAAGAAACTATTACTGTCTGTCTATCAGGCCTTTTTTTTATATGCCCCCATCACCTTCAAGGAGTGTCAGCCCCAGTATAAATAAATGAAAATAAATAAATATATGAAGTTTCAAAGCCCCGGCAGGTGCTAATTGCTTCCGTTTCTGCCTCCCCTGCAGACTCTCAGCGTGATTTTGCTCCACGGCCAGGCTCAGCATATGTCACAGATGAAATCTGGAGAAAAGCTGGTAAGAACATGAAACAAAATTAGTATAAAGACTCAACCAGTTGTTGCATTTACAAAGTGATATTTTGACACACTTAGCAGATCGCTGTGTGCTTTACTTATGCAAGTGTGCACAGTGAAAAACAAGGTGAGCCCCACCTAAATCTCTTGTCTTCTCTGAACTGTAGAAGAAGCGGTGAATGAAGTTAAGCGTCAGGCCATGGAAGAGGTTCAGAAAGCTGTAGCAGAGGCTGAGCAGAAAGCATTTGAGATGATTGCTGCTGAGAGGGCCAAGATGGAAAAGACTGTGGCTGAGGCCAAGCGGAAGGCGCAAGAAGATGCCATCATGGTCATTAATGAACAAGAGGACTCCAGTGAGGTGAGCAAGAACTGCAGAGAAACTACAGCAACAAGATGTGTGTGTATATATGTGTGTGTACATATATGTGTGTTTTGTATGTATGCATGCACTTAAATGTCCAAGTATACATCATTTAGAGTTACAGTCTTTTGGGCATTTTTAATAGCAATTACAGATTAATAGTGTAATAAAGCAATAACAGTGGTGCAAATGAGTAGATTAAAGTGGAAAAAGGCACTGTGTTTACAGTGATGATTCCACACATGGATTTTTCTGAACATGCTGAAGGGCCTCACATGATTTAGTAAAGAGTCCACATGGGACTCGGTGGGAGGGCAGAAAAATTACTCAAAATGAATGCTTTAGTTGCTGAATCTGCTGAGACAGCTGTATGCACACAAGTTCACAACGATTACTCCAATCCATTGCCGCGTTTGCTTCTGCTGCCCCCAAATGGTCCAACAAAATCACTGTAGTTTTGTTTTGTAAGGGGTTTATTTAAAAATGAAAGAATACAAATGCAGTTTGTACAAGTGAGAGATAGAGATGAACTATATCTTTCCTTTCTCATTAGTGTTGCTGGAACTGTGGTCGCAAAGCTAGCGAGACGTGCAGCGGCTGCAACGCCGCTCGCTACTGTGGGTCTTTCTGCCAGCACAAAGACTGGGAGAGACATCACCTCATCTGCAGCCCAGGACTTCAGGCTCAACCCAAACCGGTATCTGCAAGCAGAGTGGCCGCCGTGGCTACAGCCGCATCGGCCGCCGCCGTCGTGTCTCCTGTTGGTCTGGCTGGGGTCAAAGTTCCTGACAGCGTGCCTTCAGTCTGCAGTCCAGGTGGGGAGAAGGCTTCAGTCGCTTCGCGTTCATCCACTCCCTCCACCCCTGCCTCGGCCCCTGAGACGAACGGACACTAGGAGGCAAAGGACCTTGGCGGTGCATGTGTCACCTACCCCTCTTCAAAAACCGGGAAGAACTGAAACAGCAGCATGAGGGAACTATTTGTGGGTTAAGTTAGGATAACAGATTTTTCAACATACTCTTTGGCAGATAAAAAAGGACAGATTATGGATGACTGTTTGAGTGATATGTCAACTGGGACTTTGGCTTTGGCAAAGAACAGAAGGACTCCTCTTGAATGCATTAATTGGATGAACAGATCTCCCTAGCAGATGGAAACGTGTTTCTCATCGTCCAAAAACCAAAATCTTGGATGTGCGAGGGGTGGAAAAAACACTGATTGATCTCCGTTTGTTCTCTGGTGGCAGCGTGGAAGTTATGAAAGGGAGGCATACGAGAACAAACACAGGAGATTAAAGGACAATGAGGTATAAAGATATTTCCCCCCATGTACCAATATCCTCACTTTGATGTGTATAAATCTAAGCGTGGGAGGAGGTGGCGGTAATTGTAAACAGTGTAATAGTACCAGCGCTAAAACATCTGTCTTCGTCCTGTAGGAAAAAATCTGACCGTAGACCACGGAAGAGCCGTCTCCGCAGCTCCGGTGTATACATAAATATTTGCTCGCCAACTTCTTGTCAGATTATCATACGTGTGAATGTGTGTCAAAGAGTCGTGCTGTCGGTGAATATTGTAAAGCATATGATTATTTTTGTCAAAGCAATACTGAAATATTGTTCGGGTATTTCAAGACCTTTGCATCACCAAAGTCGCTAAAGAGAAAGTTATTGTAATTGCTCGTAACTGTGTTTGTGAAAAAGAGATAATACTACACTAACGCCCACACGTCATATTTACTTTAAAAAAAAGTTACTTTTTTTTTGCCATTTCCAATCATTAGAAGGAACACGGGCAAAGTGATGGTGGTGGATCCAGTAAGCACAGAAACATTCAGTTTGGGCTTTTCTCTGGCTGCAATTTCACTTTGGCACTTGTTCATATCACCAGCTGTGTACGGCAGGTCAGATGTTGCTCAGAACACCTCCACCACTGTAGTATTTGCATCAGGGGACAGGAGTAGCATGCTTTCCAGCACCGTTTCCAACAAATACAGGTATTAAGCTATGAAAACGAAATCCGTTTCCCTTCAGCTGAAAGTTTCACTGATGCTGACAACGCCGTGGTGAAGGTGCAGAGCGCTGACTCTGTCCCACAGAGAATCTCAGGAGCTTAACTGTATTCGTATGTACAGACCGTTCTTGTTCTTTTGTAACAATGAAACCTTGTATAACTTGACGGTTCGGTGAAAGTCAGATGTTTAGTGTGGAAATTTGATTTATGGTACTCTGCTGTTACAACTGAAACTTGCTTGTTTCCATTTGTTGTAAGATGACTTTGTAAAGAATATTATGAGAGAATGCCTTTATTTTGTGAGCCACGATTTTTCCTCTTCATTCTTTGAACATGTTTTTTTTTTGTTATGAGACATAACTTCATATGGAAATCATATCTTGACATGAAGTATGAAATAAAGAAGTAGAGTTACTTCAAAGCGTTTCCCTGATGTTTGTGCTCATTTTTAGAAATATGCAAAAAAAAGTCTTCCTGGTAATATGCGATAAAGTAAAATGTGTCGATTAATACAGGTGTCATATATACTCGGTTGACACTGAATTAAGAAATTCTCCTTTTTTCACATAATCACAATCAGCTGCAAACGTTAATGTACGATATTGGAGAGTAGTAGTGAATAAAACGGCTCCTATGTATAAAATATGACTACATAATGTATTTGGTCATGATATAATAAGGTATTTTTCTACAATTAGTCAAATAATAGAAAATAATAGCAGTAATGAAAGTGCTAAACTGGAGTTCTTCTTTCAAAAAGCTGCATGGCAGTGAATTTTACATCCTCTTTGTCTCTTTATTGAATCATTCAGTGAGTCCAGTTTAAAAATGCAAGACACATCTTTGAAGTCTGAAGGTACAAATAATGAAGTAAGCTCTTGGTGCGAGTGGACTACTCTAAAGTGGGTTGAGTTAAAGTTCTGTCATGTATTATGTATAATGTTTTCCACCTTTGAATTCGATTAATATTCTAGTGATTTTACTGAAGAACAAATGCTGTAGAAAAAAAAGTGATCACGGGAGATTCAACGGTTTTGTCATTGTCACGTTTAAAGAAATGCAACTAAAAAAAAAGGAAAACTGAGATTGATGCAATAACACACATTACCACAAGGTGGCAGTGTAATCCTATGTTGATAGTGAAGCCTCTTGATTTCGGTTTAGAAGATTCGGTACGTGGATGAGTCCATTGCAGAATTGTAGTTGTTACAAAAGTATCAAAAAAACGACTAAAAACATGCAAAATGTTGTTCGATATATTGCATATTACTAGGAAATAATATTTAAGGCCTAGAAGACAAAATGTCAGTTGATCACTGCTCTCTCATCTTGTAACTAAACTCACTATTTGCAAAGCAGCTAATAAGCAGAGTAGCTGCAAGCAAGCTTAAAAAGTATACTTTTAATCCCACCACATTATATAAATCATATATTTCAAACCTAAAGCAATTGCTTGACTGATGCTATGATCCTTATTGTCAAAGTAGCTGCAAGAACTAAATTATAGGCACAATATAATCTTCTTAACTGCTGACCTTCCACTAAGCAGGGATTTCTGTTCGTTTGCCTTGTCTCACTGACTTTTAGTATTAGTAGTAATAGTATGATTATAAAGAGATTTTGTTGCTCATTAGTTGAAAGGAAAATTAAACATTACCTCATCTGTACATGTAACAGGATGCTCAGCATATTAATTCCCAGTATAACGTTTATGTGTACTGTGTAAGAGCGCTCCCTATTTAGATATGAAACTGTTCCCGCTGCTTCTGTAAATACTATTCTTTTGTTCTGTTTTGCATATCCAATGTTATTTTTGGACTAATTTTCCATGAGTTTCTAGCTCTTGCACTACAAGTATGCTAGAAGAAAAAGTCGAATCAGCAAGCAATCACAGTTGTGATAGTGTCAGACTGTTTGTGTACATGTGCCAGTCTTTGTTGTGGATAGAGGGGCATCTCTGTGGTTAGCTTGCTTCTTGGCTCTCTCGCCACACTGTTGTAGTGCTTGTGGGGAGATACTGGCTTAATTATGTGTCTGGTTTCTGTCCCAACTTTTTGCTTGAGGCATATTAATAGAAGTCACTTAGGATTCATCATCTTTTTCAGAACTTTCCTTAGAGACAACTCACATTCCCTCCATCATAGTCTGTCTGCCCTTTGACAAAATTTGCTAATGGTTTTTGACAGCACGCTATTATCAACACTTAGTATTGTTCAAGGTCAGCGGTGCTTTACAGTAATCTACTTGGAAACCCGTTTTTGCACTTTGCTAGTGCTGTGCTTGACCTGCATCAGCCGCTGCATGAAATTTAGCTACATATCTTAATCTATGTAAATCTAACTGCATGGGCTAATAAATTCCACTCATAGCAGAACCCAAGTGAGTATGAGTCTTTACGTCAACGAGGACAAGTGACTCAGTATTTCAGAGGCAAGATGCCCTCTGAACACGTTACCTCCCACACAATCAAGTCTCCAGCTTGAAAGAAATGGAGATACTGAGGCATGAAATGGGACAACAGCTGCTGCATTTTCAACTTTGGCCCCAAGCCTAGGTATTTCTGAGCAGGTTACAGCTCAAGACGGCAGACATACACAACAAATGTACAATGATTGATGTATAAATCTGTGAAGACAATACTTTTATTTTTATGTAGAGCTTTTTTTGTCTGTTTATTTTTATATTTCTTTTTTTTTTTTGGGGGGGGGGGGGGGGGGGGGTCCTTGTTAGAGATCAGGTTTCTAAGAGAAGACACATTGGCAGACAATATTTAAAATTTCTGACAGTCACACCTTTATTATTTTGCGTTGACAGTGTTTAAACTTTTCTGCTATCCACCATAAACCAGAAGGGAAAAATACAGAGAGGTGGCTCAGGATTTGACTTAAGGTGCCTTTTGAGTGTTGCCTTCAGCAAAAGAACGTAACATAGGTGGGGAGGGGGGACTGAAAAGAGAACAATGAAACGGGACAACAGATGTCGTTTGGTCACCTTAGCCCTAGCCCTTGGCTTTTTGAAGTGATGAGCTGTGTTTGCACACATCAGAGCCAAGGGCACCTGCCTGAAAGAGCATAAAAAGAACCTTTTTCTATGCTGCTCTGAAGGAGATGAGCACGGCGGCAGCGTTATTCGGATTCAAAATAACAGTACAAGGTTTTAAATTTCACTTTGGCTATTCATTGATGTCCCTTTCAACACAAAGAGAAACATGTTTCACAACCTGGAATTTAATTAAATTACTAGTACTTTAGTAAAGAAATGATAGAGTACATAAATATGTTAGAGCTCACTGTCCATCTTTTTGTTTATTAAAACCATTGCAGTGAGTAATATTTCAAACCAGAAATATATATAAACTAAAACCTATTAAAATGAAAGAAGCACTCTCCAGCTCATGTTATTTCTGTATCATGCTGGCATGTGTAGTGTGACTGCAAGGAGAAATCCCCTGATGTTCAAGGGTTGTATTCTGAATGAATAACACACACCCCTGTGGTTTCTGTATATACATTGCTCATCCACTGCGTCTGCTTGCACAGAATCCCAATTGTCTGTAAAAATGGCATAGGCTGGGACAATCCCTGCTGTACCTCAAAAATAGACAATAAATAAGGTGACCTACCTTATTTATTGTCTATTTTTGCATCCACTGTCTGTGCAGTGAAGAATCAGCAGAACTCATATCTCTTGTGCTGCAGGAGTTAAAGAGGAGCTGGGTATATTCTGTTGAAGACTGCAGAAGAAATGCGGATACTATCTTTAATAAACCTCAAAAATGCACAAATCAAACCCCTTGCATATAGTGATAATTTTGGCCAATTCAGTGTATTGACTTTTATTAATAAGTTAAGTATTTCTACATCTAATATTTGCCATGGGTCTTCAATTAAACTAACACAGAATATCCAGGGGGCTAAGGGGGACCTTTTCAGTTATGTTAAAGAAGAAAAACCCAGAAACCATCACTGCCTTCATCATCTGGATAGGGAACTTCCCAGACTGGAATTCGAGAATGACAGAGATGTTGCTGAATCTATTGTACCTGAAATAGCTGGGTCATGGAGGAGAGCTATTGGAGTTACGTTCCAAGCTCTAATCTGAGCAGCTATGACCCTTGTAGGAGTGAGGAAAACTCCACCCAGCTGACTACCCAGTACTCAGCTGGAATATCCTTTCATCAAAGGTTACTCCTGAAACAGGCAGGAAGGTGCTGTTTGCATAGCTCAAGGCAAATTGGTAGCTGTCTTTTGTGTCCAGTTATCTTTAGTTGTTTTTGGTCATTTCTGGTCTTTGTACTGTGAGAGCTTGGTTTGTATGCAGCAGTAAGTCAAACTGGGCAGAGGAGGATGCATTTTGTCACAACTTCTCTCTCTTTATGGATAGAATTTCTATGTGCTGTCACTGGGTAGAGGAAGGAGGCTTTGGTGGTTTCATCTCGGCTTTTTGGAGATCATGCAGTTAGCTTCATCAATTCATGACCTTCAGCTTGTACTGGGATGTTTTGCAGCTAAGTGTGTGGTTTTTGTGCAGATGAGAATAAGCTCCTCCAAGTCCAAGATAATAGTTCTCACTGGAAAAGGGTGGAGTGCCCAGTCCAGGTAAAGGATGAGTTGCTGCCCAAAGTGGAAGAGTTTAAATATTTCCTCGTTCATGAATAAGGAGAGAGTTGAACAGGAGATTGACAGATTGGTGCTGTTTGCAGTAATGTGAACACTGTAATGGTCTGCTGTGTTGACCAAAGAGCTGAAACTGTCGATTTATATGTCAATCTACATTCTGACTTTCAGTGATGGTCACAAGTTCTGGCCAGTGGCCGAGAACGTAAGACTACTGATACAAGCAGTAAATGAGCTTCCTCTGGGTTATCGCTCAGCCATGAGGTGAGGAGCCAGAGTGAGGTGGTTTGGGTATGTGACCGGGATGCCTCCTGAGAGCCTGTCTTGTGTCTTGTCCTGGGAAGAGGTGGTGAAAAAGCCCCAGAGCAGACCCACAACATGCTAAGAAGATCTGTGTGTGTGTGTGTGTGTCCCTCTCTAGCTATCTTTGTGAGGAACAAAATCTGCATTCTACTATACTTGTGAGAACCAACAGTCACTTGTGAGGACACACACACCAGTCCTCACAAGTTTGAAGGCCTTTTTGAGGCTCAAAATGTGGTTTTAGTGTCAGGGTTACAATTAGGTTATGGTTAGGTTTAAGGTAAGGGGCTAGGCAAACCATTATGTCAATGAAGGTCCTCACTAAGATAGCTGAACGGGGTTGTGTGTGTGTGTGTGTGTGTGTGTGTGTGTGTGTGTGTGTTTATTTCAATTATTTTTTACCAGTATAAAAATGACCCTGACTACTTTCATCATATAAATACGACACAGAAAAAAGTTTACTTGAAATTACTGAGAACTGAGTGATACCAGAATCAAAGAATGTTAAATAAGCTGATAGGCCAGCAGTCCATGAATATAAAATACGTTGGTACCACTTCAGTCATTCCAATTACTCTTTGCCCATGCTATATCATTTTCTTAACATCTGAAGAAAAGACACAGCACAGCATTTTATAACAGTTCTATTAAAGATGCATACAGAGGCTGCAGTTTTTGCGGGAGAATTTAAAACAAGGAAAAAATAGTATTTGCAGATTATCTTTCACTATATGTAAAAAAAGTGTATTCTGTTTGGGCTGACACTGGGAAGATGGAAATGTTTCACTTCAAACATCAACGTGCTTTGTTTTCTGTCATAACAGCAATTTTTTAAAACGCACCCTTCGCTCGCTACCATATAACAGTGGATGTAGTGGTGACACTCACCCCTCGGCATTTTGAAAAGCTGAAGTGCAATAGGGGGGTGGGAGTGCGTATCCTCTGAGCCTACATATTCATTCTGCCTTAACTGCAGACAGCCTGCCTGAGAGGAGGCTTGGGATGAGATAGGGCTTCAGTTTGCCAGCATCAGTCTTGCAATCAAATATTACAGCCCAGCAATCAATGCACGGAACCTTTGAACGCATTTTTGTTCACTTACAAGTATGGCACAAACATTTTCCACAGTTACACATTTGTGTTGTAAACAGACACTGGCTGAAAGGAAGGTTCTGGACTTTGATTTTGATTTAGAGCTTATAATAATCTAATTACAAAGGAAAAGGAAGCATAGACATTACACTTCTTTTAAACTTTCTGTGTGTTTCTGTGTAGATTTAAAATACTATTTTTCACATGTAAAAGTGCATTGCTGTTCACACCTTGATTAAACTCAGTGTGATGCAAGCTGTGATGAAGCAACCACATGTAGTTGGAAACCACTGGAGTGAATTTTGTAGCTTAAACGTTTCACGTTTGGATGAACTCGGGTCGGGTAAGTTTAAATTTCAAGTTCTGCCCTTATTTCAAATCACTGCGGGAAGTTCACAGTTCAGGGAACACTGATAGTAAAATTATTGCCAGAGGTAGAGTGAGAAGTTTGGATGCTCCCTATTTGTAAGCCTCACAATTTCCCCCTCTTCTTGTTAGATTACCATATGGGTTATTTGAATTCACCTCAGTTATGTTCAGACATATCTGTTGTCTGCAATCAATTCAGACACAGTGGGGTGTCCGGCTAAAGCATCATCAATCGATGTTTTTGGATCTATCGCTGAATCAAATTATGACAAAGCAATCGCAGAGAATTTCTTAGCCAATTAAGCCACTGACCTTTTCTTTAAAGTGAGCAAAGTTTTGTGTGTTCAATAAGTTTGCTAACCTGTCAGCGTGTGTTGTGTTCTTGTCATCTTGCTGGCTGCTATAAGCTGGTGAACCTAAAATACCACATCATCAGAAATCAATGTCATCAAAGTTCATGTAGTTATTTTTCACTCATTTGTTCCACTCTTTCAGCCAACATCAACTCCTGATGGATATATATACATACTGCTCTTTAGCTTCTTCAATATATTCCCTATCTAGGCTTATTTCCACTGTTAAGCCAATTTAAAGACCTTTCATATTGTTTTTGTTTATTTATTTTTGGTCTGGTGCATTTCCCCCCCTCTTTCCTCTGCAGATCTATGATCCAGCCATTTGAGAATTAATGAAAAAAAGCAGTTGTTATCTTTCATTTTTATTAAAGTTGCTTTTCAGTCATTTAGCTGTGTACATTGCCAAACCAAAGCACAACATAAATATCAATATATGTAATTTCTATATGTACAGATGGCATAAACTCCACCATCATCAAAATAAATACATGATGCATTAAATACATTTTTTTCTTTTTATAACTTAGTGATACAATGAAATCTTCTCACAAAGTATTATTTATTTTAAATATGCACGTTTTAAGATATTTTTACATTTGAGACTGATAATGTGTCTCAGACTGAAGAGATGCACTGCAACTAATAGCAGACCACTAGTACACTGTATCTAGCAATAGAGAAATGTCAGGGCAGGTGTGGTAGTTTTAATAGCATTTTTGGCATTCTGTGCACATAATAGTAGGATAGCAAAATGAAAAAAAATAATAATACACTGCTACACTATAATACAGCATGTACAGCCAGGATGCGGCCACATCAACATGCATGTTTAGGCTACAGTAACCTTTCATCTCCTCATCCTCTCTGCTTTTTCATCCTTATCAATTGTACTCAACAGTAAACAACTCATCAAAATACACAAAACCCTACTGGTATTGTAATCTCATTCCAATTTGGGTGTGCTCTAGTAGCCTACATTAGCGTCTTTTTGGTTTCCTTCCATTGGCATAATATCAGACAAACACTGCAAAAAAAACGGAGGCCATACCACAATTGAGACAAGGGGGAGAAAATTCATAGAACGGGTTTTGCGTTGCAGAGAATCAGTTACTTTCAGGTCAATAGTAGCTAGTGTGTGCAACTATCCCTTTTTATAAAGCGGCACAATAATGAGCAGTCCAAGACAGGAACATGAAAAGATGCTGCTGGAGAATGCTGGATGACGCCATTGTCTCTGTCTCCTGTTGATTTCAAACACGTGGATGTCTTTTGAAATGTTCTGTATGTGTGTGTGTGTGTGTGTTTGTATGCGTGCAAGAGTACATGTGGGTGGGTGGGTTGATGCGCCAGCGTGCCTTTGTCCGTGTGACAGTGTAGGCAGTAGATGTGACATTCTGGATTTAGTTGCTAGTTGTTAGTCATAATCCACCAGGAAGCTGGAGAAACACACATAAATCGAGAAAGTTTAGCCAACTCACACCAAAATGATATACAATAAAAGGTCAACAGTGTGCAACAATCAAACAGTCTACTCCAATTTTTGTTGTGTTGCTGTTTCAAACTGTCCACTGATTTTATGTTTCACCTGGTGAGCTTTTAAGTCTATAACTACTTAAGATGTAAATAGATACCTAGTTGTAAATCAATAAAGTCTGGCAGTATAACTATGACTTTCAGACAACTGACCTAAGAAAAACAAGAAGAAGGAAAAGTGCAGAGAAAAAAAACAGTTTTTAGGGTCAGCAGATTGTTTTGTTTTATATATTTTTAACTTTATTGATTCCTAGGTCGATCCCTTCCTCCTCTTCTTACATTTTATAAACTATCCTCTCTCTTCCTCTTATCATTGCCATCTGCCCTCACAAGAATCCCCCAGCAACCCACACCTTAGAAGCAGCTAACAGCTACTTGAATAAAAATACTTTTCTTAACCCAAACACACCTCTTCACATAGAGTTACATATGAAACATTTTTTTTCTCAAAAGTAATGAAACAACAGTAAAGAAAAGTTAAGTAAAAGAGTTTAATAAAGTGCAGTTATACACGTATTAAATACAATCTTATTGCTAACGTGTGAAGACACATTTCCCAATGGCCTCTTACTTCTACTCATCTGAACCATTTTCAGTATAAATGATTATGCCTGTTTCCAAACCTCTGCTCTAGCCTCAAGGCATAACACAGTATTTGTACTGTCACCTCAAAGCAGGAAGGCCCTGGGTTCAAATTCACCAGCTACGGGGAGCTTAATCCCCCTGTGATGCTTACCCACCAGGTTGCCCTAGCAACCTGTAGATGTGTACTCTACCTCCTTCCCCATGACAACTGACTCAGTGGCCACAACAGTTTCTTTACTGTTGTGAACCTTAAATTCGAACCCATGCTTCTGAGCAGTGTCATTTTAAAACTGGTCTTGAGCTACAGTTCTTCAGGCTCTCTGAAGGTCGTTGAAAGTTTTTCTTTGGACATTGGCTGCTTTTTTCACTCATTTTCAGTCCAGCTCTTTTACCATTTACAGAGGAGTGTTTTTTTTCTTAACACTAACCTAAAAATCATCACACAGTTTGAGAGGCATAAAATAATACTTTTGCACCCATAGGAGATTCCCAGCGAGCTTTAGCCAAAAAGCTGGCATATCTCAACATGGTGTGCAGAAGAAAAAGTGGCAGGCCTAAAAAAAAGAGAAAATATCTACAGCAGATGAACAGTTACTGAACATCATGTCCTTAAGAAACTTTTTAACATGACAATGATCATAAACTTACTGACAATCCAATTAAATAATACCTGAAAAACACACAATGGAACGCTAGGACCCACTGACAGACCTCCCCAGAGCCTGGACCTCAACATTACTGAAGCAGCGTGAAATCATCTTGACAGAGAACAGAACAAAAAGCAGCCAACATGCAAAAAAGAGCTTTGAATGTCCTTCTAGAAGTCTGGAGAACTGTTCCTTAAGACTACTTTAAGACATTGCCAGAAAGCTTACCTAAGAGAGTTCACACAATTTATACCAAATATTGACTTTTAAGCTTGTTAGAATCCCTCGGTTTTCCCCTCATGTCATGTATATTTGCACATTTCAATAAACCGCTGAACCTACTTTTCCTTTTCCTAGAAAAATTCAAAGAAACGAGGGGTGGCTCAAGATATTTGATCAGTACCGTAAGCCTTTAATAGTCAGCAAGCTTACGTGACATACCAGTCAGAGATGTGGATGTAAACAACTGTGTACGGTAACCTAGTAACAAGCACAACCCATACATCCCACACAGTTAAATCAGCACTGAAATGGAGCTAAGAGGCAGAAATAAATATTAACAGCATTGGTTTCTGAAGAATTTTTATTTGTTTCCTGTAGCTAGTTATTCAAATGTGAAGACGAGAGAAGCGATCAGCGATGTGATGACGAACAAAGTAAATATGTGCGTCACACAGAAAATCGCTTTTCTAAATGTGTTCATAATTGACTTTTTTTTTTATTTATTTATGCATGTGTCTGAAAGAAAACAGGCATATGATAATAATGGATTGCATTTATATATTCATTCACTCTCACACACTGGTGGAGATAAGCTACAGTTGTAGCCACAGCTGCCCTGGGGCAGACTGACAGAAGTGAGGCTGCCATATCGCGCCATCGGCACTTCACCGGTAGCTGAAGTGTTTTGCCCAAGGACACAACAACCAAGACAGACAGAGCTGGGGATCGAACCAGCAATCTTCCGGTTACAAGATGAGCTTCCCAACCCCCTGAACCATGGTCACCCCAATATATCTCGCACTTACCTTATCCTGATTTCTGTGACTTGCAAACATGTTATCTAGTGTTTGTATCTCCTTGAGGCTAGTTATAAAAATCCATTATTTTCCATTATTTTGCACTGTAAATGAATTATTGCATGGAATTATGAATGTGCTCACATATGCATAGGGTGACACTTTAGTGCACCTTAACACATTTAAACCTAATGTATTAACTTAGTAAACACCTTTAGAGTGATTAACACAGTAACTAAGCTTAATTTCAGCTAATGTTAAATGACCACAGTACTAGTTACAGGGATACCAGATACAGGGGTGAATAGTTATCTAGTATGTGCACCTCGAAAAAATATTTCTATTAGTTAGCATCGTCTGTTCGCGCACAACAGTCGCGCTAGCACAGTGAAAATCATAAATAAAATGTAGGTTCACTTCTGATAAACACAACACCAGTAGCAACTATTTGAGTTTTGAGGGAAAATGCTTCATTACTCCAAACACTATTAAGCTCCAATCACACTGGCCTTTGAAATGGTTGATAAAAAAATCACATATATGTTGCCTTCTAAATACACAGAAATTCACATTAAACTTAACTATTAATATTAACTATTGACATAGCTGCTGCAGGACAACCATTTAACTGCAAATTGACATAGAAGCTCAGCAACCTCGCTTTTATATATGAATATAACAAGAATACAACCACTTGAGGTGAGTCCCCAAGTGCAAAGAGACTCATCCTAGATGTGTTGTTGGTGCAGACTAACACAAATTGCCTGCAGCGTGCACTCTGGAGGCAATTGTAAATTATTTCTAAGCCAATCTCTCTGAAAGTGATAGCAGTCTGTCCAAACTGGCCTGCAGCTGTTTAAAGACTCCCATTAGGTCCTGCCTCCCTGAAAATGGTGTCCTAGAGATCAATGGTGTTGCACAATCAATGTCCAAGCAACCAGTTAGTCGCCAAAATTACTTGTAATTGGTCGCTATATGCAAAAAAAATTCAGCGATTAGTTGCAAGGTGATTGCCAAACTATTTTATTCTAGAGTGATAGATCCTTTGAGTGCATTCATTTCTTGTATACTAACTGCAGAGCCAGGTGAACGGTGTGAATGTTTCACTTGTTACAGACAAAATGACTGCTGACACGATGAACACCAAGTCTTTAAAGCCATGCAATGTAACCTGGATACTAGGAGCACAATATATGATTTACACTTCTCATATCCAGGCAGATTATTTTTCTAGAGAAATCACTAAAAAAAAAGGGGGAAATAGGGAAACTGTTTGAGTAACCTGGCCAAACATCTGCCATCAGAAGAATGACAGATCATAGAACCAGTGAGCAAATGGATATAAAGAAAAGCAAGAGCAGCTAGCGCTCTCTCAGTTGGAAAAAGTCTAAAATGCATCTGCTTAGATGCCAAAAATGGACTTATGAGTCATAAATGGGCATCATCATCAAGCAGCTCAAACATATCTTGATGTATGTAGACTATAAATATCTTCAGGGTATTTTTCTAGGGACAAGCACACATATGAATCAGATTTAAACTGACAGCATAAATATATGTGGCTTTCATACAAATATTTTCACAATTTTGGAGGTTTGGCCACATTTTTCATGCACTGATTGCACATTAAGCAGAGATTGCAGGTTTTCTAGAATAGTATCATTTTAGTTTCACATACACTACAAATCCTGCTCTCCCAGTCACACATATACAAACCTGGGAGCAACATAGTGGACACTACTTCAGCATCCTCCAACATATCAATAATGCAGCGTTGGAAGTCTTTACTGCTGTTAGACTGAAGATAGCTGTGGACACAGACAACAACAGAGCAAAACAGACATGTGTGTCAATCAGCTGTTGATTTCTGTTGAAATACATCGTGGCAGACTTGATATTAATTAAAATATCATTTTTAATCTTACATATTAGCAGCAAATAAAACAACAGTTTATTGATTTTCTCTGCGACATCATGTTTTAAAAGGTTTCAAAAACTGAATAAATATGAGCACGTACGAAGAAAAAAATCCCTTATTACCAAAAGTCTTTTGGATTTTTTTCTTGAAATGTTCCAACTGATAAATTAATATATTCATTGATATGTGTGCAGCACAGATACCCTTTAAAGCATTTAAGCTGCTTTCTCGTGTGTGTGTGTATGTTTTAGTGCGTCTGTGTGTCTGTGTTTGAATATGCGAACTGAGGGCTGGGCCATCTGCTCATCTTCAGTGGTGGGGAACATTTCCATCAAAAAGTTAAGAGTGCCAAACCGTCTGCCAATATCTAACACACAAACGCACACGCATGCACACACAAACACACCATACTGACCTCATCCAGGAGAGGCGGTCTTGCCAGAACTCATACATTATGTAACACGACTTTCCTGGGAGCTTCTGAACGGACACACTGACAGCAAGATCGAGACGAAAAGTAGAGTGGGGCAAGAAGAAGATACAAAGTGAAACAGAGTTTGCACTCAGCAGGGATAAAGTACATGAAAACTTTGAATCTTTTGAGGGATGTCATTAAAATTAAGCAAGACAAAAGCACAACATCAAAACCAAGTTCCAAAGTCTCGTTTTAGTTATGTAAGCGATATAGTCACTTTTTGAACCAGTAAATCGTTATTACTTTAGATGTAACTTGTATTATGCTGCTCACAGTTATGGACCACGTATACTGGCAATTGCTCAGTACTCCAGCAGTTTTCACAGCAGCAGAGTCCCATGCTTTGAATCAAACATGCATTGCTTTTCCTGGAAACTAGCAAGACACTCACTGCATGTTGTCAGAGTGAGCTGAGGTGGCGTCAAGGTAGCTCTTTAGAACTTTCCGGAAATTGTCCAGATTGACATCAGTCACTGACATCTGCCTCTGAACCAGCAGGATATTCTGTTGGCAATAAGACATCAGACAGAGGAAGGGATAAAAAAAAGAGATTAAATGACCAAAGATCTCACTCTGTGTGTTTGTGCCCTTGTATGTCTGTCCTTGTGAGGACCTTTTTTGAGATTTGCACGTTTAGGATGATGACATTTGTTTAAAGTGGTCAGCTCTTTGCTTAGGACTTAGCGTTGGGGTTCACAATAGATTGTTAGAGCAGACGTTTATATTAGGTTAAGGGTAGGTTAGCATTTGGATATGGGGTTTAGGTTATAGGGGTGGGGGAAAAAATCGATACTGCGTAGTATCGTGATATTTTGTTTGCTAATAATGTATCGATACAGGGACAGCAGAAATCGATATTTTGTTACAAAAAGGTTTTTGTGGACTGGAACATGCTCTGACTTCAGAGCACGTTGATCCTTTTTCTGAGCAAGAATCCTGACATTCCTTCACTGTCCAAATGTGTTTAACTTTTTTTTTGGCAGCAATAAACATGACAGTTTATTTATTTTAATTTAAGACATTTAAAACTTTTTTATTTAATGTAAAATTATATTTTGTTTTAATTTACTTTCAAATTCTTCAGTTGCTGAAGGGGCTGCATAGTTTTCATAAACTGCATAGTTCAGAATAGCTATAATTGTACCAGATGGTTGCGTTCAGTTAAGTTGGACTAGACTGTAATACAAACCGTTCAGTTTGTCAACAATAAAACTGAAATGAGAGAAAGACTGAGTGTGAGACTTTGTTATTAGATAAAACGAATATTGATAAAGTTTACCTTTATGTACAGAATCTGAATATCGCAAAATATTTAAAAAAAATTGCAATAATATCGTATCGTGGGATGTATGGTGATTCCCACCTCTATTAGGTTATGCAGTATGTGATACATTTGGTTACAAAAATTAAAAGTCAATGCAGGCATGAGGATAGATGGCATCAAGATGGATACTTTCAGCGCAAATATGTACTGATATCACCATCCATCACACCAGATGACAAACAAATTCAAATAGATAAGTGTTATTTCACTTAGCATTACTCTCACTTCAGTAGATTTGGTTGTGATTGTGAATGTTACTAAAATCCTGGTTTTAATGAAATTCATAGACATTTCACAATTGAAAATACCAGAAAGTGATTACAGAATACTGATACTAGAGCTGGGCTACAATACCTATGTTGCCATGACTCCTCAGTTTTGATTTTCTCAGTACTTTGCCACTTTCTTTATATACTGACAACAATAGCTGAAGGCTTTTTATTCTGAAAACACATCTCAAGTTTCTTAAATGCTTTCCACGGCAGTCTATCGACTTTCAATAAGAGAGGAGAAAAAAGACAAAAAAAATCATTTTTGTTCCTTAGAGATTGATGTACCTGGGAACAATCCTGCAAATGGCAGCAAATCATTCTGGGCTTGAACTCAGGCCATGTTTACCATTTGGTCTGCCAGCGCACTGAATCAACATCCTCTCCACTTTTCTCTCCCAGCAATTTGAAGTTACAGTGAGTCCATCCTACAGCTCAATAAAATGGACGAATGTACACTGAGACATACCTTAATTTGAAATGTAATGTGCATCCAGTCAATGGAGGTTTTTTTGTCACTACCCGAGTCAGATGGAGGCGGATGGTATTGCCTATTATATAAGTTACAGTGCTCGTAATATTTAAAAGCGGATGACGCATACAGAATCCTTGTAAAGTAATTTCATTGTATTATTTTCTACCAAATGCAATTACTGCGTTTTTTCATCGTTCAGAGAGCAAAAGATTGCTCTACATTGTCAGGTGAAAAATTATATTCAGCTCTAAGAGTTAACACATTAAAAAAGGTGAGAAACTTTTGTGATTTAGGACTAATGACTAAGACTCTTTGAACTTGTTACAAGCAGAAGATCTAAACTCCAACACTAAAAGAAGTCAAAAAGGAGACAATCTGCCAATTATACATCTTACAACAGACATTTACCTTTCTATTATTGTTATAAAAATTCTTATATAACTATCACCAGCTAACCTGTAACTAAAGGTTAAAACCTCATCATCTGTGCGTGTTTCTCTTATCTATTAATTGGATCTGGAATCAGCCTTCTTTTGTCCAGATGTTACCTTTTCAAATCAGACAATTTAGAAATGACTCTCTCTTATTCTTGATTCAATAAGAAAGTGTTGAGAAAACAAAGCATCACAACTTGCCTTTTAAAATTTTTCCTGTATAACATTTTATCAAATACACAAAACGATACACGATTGATTTGAATGACTGGTAGCAGTTATTGTAGTGTTATAAACTTGATGAGATGAGATAGAGAAAAAAAAATACAAGAACATGATCCAGTTCTGTATATCCATGTATTGTGTTTATGTTGAGTAATGCACATACGAGAAAAAATATTTGCTATTCAACTAGAGCTGTTTTAATGAGCAGAGGTCAATCAAGATACTGTTAGTATAGACAGAGTCGTCCCGTAAAGCTGCAGTGGCTTCAGCCACAAAAATATCATATTTCAGAATTTGTGGCCAAAAACAGTATGCAAACTGGGTTTTTTTTATTGTTTGTTTTTTTAGTGACAAAAACATAAAACTTCACCTTGAAGTCCTGTACCAGCCTATAAGAAGGTCACAAGAAAAATACAAAAATTCTGCTTCAGTGCTGACTTACAGACTTGTATGTACTGGCCAGTGTGTCCTCCTTAAGTGGCTCCAACTTGGGACTCTGAAGGAAGAAGGTAACAGATAAGAGAAGAAGTTAATGTCTCTCAGTATCAAAGATCAGTTTAACTTTAAAAAAAAAGAAAATCAGAGTGATACTTGAAGCAAAGCTAAACTCCCATATTGTATTTACAATAAATTCCTAAAGGTTACTTTGGCATTTTTAATTATATTGTTATAGTTCTTAATTATATAACAATGCAGAAGTTATAAAATAATAAAAAATACACCGAATAACCTCTTTTACACATTTATTTGCACAGGTGTCTAAGAACTGATAAATAGGATACTTTTTTTTTTTTCCACAGTGCACGATCTGATTTTTCTTTGGTTTTATGTAATTTGTCACAATCTTTCACAACAGCTACTTGTCCAAAACAGGGTAATAAAGGTAACAAGTAGAGAATAGAAAATCTATCACTTTCAATTTTTGGAACCATATCCTAGTGATGAATGTAGTCTATGAGAGTATTACGTTATTGATAATAAAATACAATAAATGAAAAAGAACAACAAGCTCTCTGTGATAAAGGTTACGGTTCTTGTGTGTGCACATGTGCAAACACAGAAAACATGACCTGTGAAGCACAAACTCATTCTGCTGCATTTGAGAGAGCAGCGAATATGAGGGAGATGGACAGAAGAAGTGTGTGATGCTGGCAGCACTGAGGTGTGGGGATGGATATTGCACTCAGTACATCCTGCAGGTTATGAATTGCTTTGATATTGCTCTCTGAGTCTCTCTGAGTTGACAAAACTGAGGACAGGAGAGAGAAAAATGGTCCAAGTGAAAGGATGAACATTAGAAACCGTGAAAAACAGGAGTTAATAAACAAAAGAACAGACAGAAGAAAGGAGATGGAGCATAAGATGAGGCAGTAGAGCGTGAAAAAGGGTTTGGGATGATGTAGTGAGAATGGGTCACATGATGAGAGCAATGTGACTTGTGATGTGATGTTTGACAGACAAAGACTGTAGACTTCCATTTAGAAAAGCAGTATTTTATCTTGCAAGTCTAACCATTTTCTTTTTGATCACACACACAATGAATATATAAAAATGTACAATAAACATCATAATCAACAATTCAGAGATGAAACATTTCTGATTGAAAATATACTCCATGTTTAGACTGGTTTTCCACATCTTTCTTGAAAGTAGGCACCAGGTTGCATACTGATAAAAAAAAAAAACAATATTAAATGGTCTAGTTGTCGTGGATTTCTTTGATGACATGTATAATCTGAAATCATTTATACTTGTATATACCTATATACCGTGTACAGCTGCCTTGAACCTGGCACTAGACGTGTTGTTTTTGGAATTGACTTTGGCCATAAAACTGTCAAAAAGGACTAATTGAAATGATGGATGATAAAGGTCTGGGAAGAAAACCTAGAAAGTTATGTAAGACAAGTCCCGACGATCAAAAAGAGAACAAATATATGTAAGATCGACATGGATTGTTGAAAAACACTGACAAACATATTAAATTGATGTTTGTAAAATTGGGAAAATACAAATACTTTAAATTTAAAACCAAATTAGTGAAAAGACAAAGTTACCCAGCAACAGGAGGAGGGGTTATGGTCACCTATAAAACAAGGGTCAGATATGCCTCCCTCCACCTTATTCTGTCAGTCTTTGTGTGTCTCTGCTGTGTGTGCTCTGTGGTTTTCTTTACTTGCTTTGCTATGTGTTCTGTTCTGTATACTGTGATGTACTGTTTTGCTGTTCATATGATTCTGTTCAATAAATTCTGCTTCAAGAATTCTACTCTTTTCTAGAGGATCTATTTGAGTGGTTTTATTTTAATTGGATCTAAAAAGCTGGATCTCCACGTCACTGGCTGGATAATGTTTTTCATGTTGGCTTTAAAGTCCTGTGAGTATTTTATAGATGATGCTACAGAGACAACCACAAATCTAAAGAGCCGTTTTATTTCTCATTATAAGGGCTAATATTCTGTGGCTCGAAGCAAAATCATGTTTGAAAAAGGAATGCATTAGGGATTTCTATTTTGTACATTCTCTGCATAATTCATCACCGGTTGTTTAGTATAAAACATGTTCAGAAAAAAGGAGTGGGAAGGGCTTTATTGTCCGATATATTATTTTATTTCTTGGTTAATTCCATTACCGGTTCAACAAAGTTAATGGATTCAGTGATGATGATTGCTCCATATTTGTATTCACAGGAAGGTTATGCATTCATTTCTTCTGTCGGTGAACACCAAGACCAGCATAGCACAGTATGAAGGTGTTTTAGTCTTATTTGTTTAACCTTCAGAGAATCAATATATTGTCATAACTAACAAAGTGTTATTGTTCAGTAATTTTTAAAACAATTATAAGCTGCTGTCCAAGTTAAAAGACTTTGTAATGAATATAAAGAACTATAGAGATGATTTGGACAGTAAAAGACTTATTACTGTGGTATTATCTACATGCATGCTGCCTCTTCTACACTTCGCTGTTTAGACTCTGTGTATCACAGTTCTTTGTTTTTCTCCTCAGTTTTGTTGTCCAGTACAGATCACTGTGTGCCTTACAGTCTCGTTCCTTGGGAAACAATAGCACTGGTATATTTTTATGTATGATATATGCACTTTCTTCTGTGCCATTATTTGCATATTGTCCACCATGTTAGATATGATTGCTTGAGAGAAATTTATAATAGACTTGATACAACCACTGGCCTCAAGGGAAAATTGACCAGTTGGTGAATAGTTTCTGGAGGTTGGTGGCTGTTGCTAGGTGATATATAAGGTGCTGCACCAAAAACTTCCTTGTGACTACAATTTGCCACGGTCATCTGTAGTTTACATGTTAACTAATTAGCAAAACTAGCAAATTGTGATGCAGACCGGAAACAGAGAAGGTTCGCCTTCAAAATAAAAGCTGTGGCACACAGCTGTAGGTATGTGTAGGTCCTCAGTCATCCAGGTCATGGTAATCTAAAGAGCTTGGAAAGGAAAGCGATTGGATTTGGAAGTTTCACGAAGATGTTTCGCCTCTCATGTGAGAAGCTTTTTCCAGTTCTATATCTGGGACCTCCTTAGATCACAGAGTTCTAGCCAACCACATTTCAAAAGGTGCAACTGTTCTTTAAAGGCAAACTGTTTTCATTTCTGGTTTGAGTCACACTTTAACAGTTCCACTCCCACTCGGAGAGAAGTTGGTGAGTGCTTGCAGCCAAATTGGCATCTTTCATGCTAATTACAAGTAACTGCAGCAATGAAGCAATTACTAAGAGGCTTTTGCTAACTGGTCAAGGAATACATGTTCTTCTTGTAAATGGCCTGTATTTGTATAGCGCTTCACTAGTCCCTAAGGACCCCAAAGTGCTTTATATATCCAGTCATCCACCCATTCACACACACATTCACACACTGGTGATGGCAAGCTACATTGTAGCCACAGCCACCCTGGGGCGCACTGACACAGGCGAGTGACTGGCGGTTGTCAGGGTCTCTCTGACTTCCTGAAATGGACCTCTGTACTGTGTTGTTGGTGCTGCTTTAATCAAACCTGATAAAACTATTGTTAGCTGTGCAGACATTTTTATGAACAGAATTCCTAAAATGTTTTCTTGCAAACCAAGTTACCTTACAGTCTTATTGACCATGTGATCACATCCAGCTCATTAAAATGGAAAATGCAAATTTGAGGATTTAAAATAAGTTATTAAACAAGTAAATGACATGACTGTGGCTATACAGACTTATAGTTTAAGCTAGCTTGTTGCTTGGCTATGAACCCACATGCATCATGAGGGCAGAAAATCATTAAAATGCTCAAAAGATCCGTTGCACAGAATTGTGGAAACTCAAGTTTGTGTTACTGAGATTTTAGCAAAGAACTAGAGCTAGTCACTGTGGGAGCAAATAACATACTTCAAAGTTTGAAAAGTGTTTTGCTGTCCACTCTAAAATATAGCCTACATAAGGAAAGTTCTCCTACCTGACACTCCAGTTTATCCAAAAGTTGCTGCAGCTTATTGATCTGAGAACACCAGTTCTCTCCATCTTCCATGTTGACACCTGGAAAAACACAGTGCTAAATCATCAGATTGGTTTTTGAGTAAGTGCATAGCTACATACAGTAACATATTTATCAAAAACAGATTTGGATGGTCTGTTTTGTACTATAAAATTGGGTTAGAATAGAGAATTCAACATTCTTTCTGTGTTCAAGCCTTTCATTCCTATAGGAGAAAGACATCTTGTCAAAGCAAAAATAAAGCACATTAAGGCAAGGTTGTTGTAAATTTGGCACCTCATAAATAAAATTGAATAGAAATTCAAAAGGATGAAGGATTCAGGATGCAAAAACATTTGAAAGAAGGCATAATACACCCCTGACATTGAAAATACTGTATCTGAAAACAGAGTAAAGGCTTGCTGTTTATTTTAAATCTCATTCTGTCCTTTCAGAATCACAAGTTTAGTCTATCAATAATAGTGAATAAGAAACAAATGAGGGCAAACCTAAAGCGTTTACCTCTAGAATTTGTTAATATTATCTTGGTCGGTGAAAACTTGAGGGAATACTCACTGTCTGCACTTATTATGCATAACACAAACGGCAGTAATGAGGATAATACTTGTCTACAACACAGAGCACAATGTTCCTCAGGTACAAACGATACAAAGTGCACCTCTTTATTGTTAAACTTTTGTAAAAACTATAACATTTATACTGTTGCTAAATTACTGTACTCTGGCAGAGTTAGCAGATTTCAAGATAACCTTGATGTATTTACAGCATGTAGCAGATATTAAAGAAAAAAACAACAATATTTTCCAAGATGTTGTTTTTTCCAAATCCTGTGAATATGCATAAATTCTGCCTGATGACAAATGTGTTACAGTTAAACCCCGTTTGCAGCGTTTGCCAATATATTCCATCCTCCGCCCCGAAAAAAGTATTAACACGCATCACTGTGTGTTTTGGTATTGTGATGAAAAATCTTTATATAGAATCAGTCATAATACAGAACTTCCAACTACTGTGCAAGCTTATTAGAAAACAATCTGTAGCAAATTATCTTCTTTTTGGGGCTGCTCCCATTAGTGGTCGTCACAGCGGATCATTTGTCTTCATCTCCCTAGCATCCACTTCTATAACACCAACCCTCTGCATCTCCTCCTTGACTATATCCACGAGTCTTCTCTCTAGTTTTCCTCTTTTCCTTCTGCCGGGCAGCTCCATATCCAAAGTGTCTACTGTTCTTCTACATGTTCAAACTATCTTTGCCTTGTTTCCAAACCACTCAACCTGATCTGACCCTCTGATATATTCATTTTGAAAATCTTAGCATCTTCAGCTCTGCCATCTCTGGTTCTGACACCTGTGTTTTTGTTAGTGTCACCTTTTCCAAACCATACATCATGGCAGGTCTAATGACCTAACTTTGCCTTTCACTCTTGCTGCTATCGTTCTGTCACATCTCCATCCACCCAGCCTGCCCTCTCGTGTATTCTGACCACCTTCAATACTTCTACTCCTTGTATTGTCACATTTCCTTCTCATTCACACTCTCATCTGACTTTCCAGTTCATACCTCCATCTCTCCAGGTCCTTTTCTACCTTCTCCCTAATCTCAATAAAGATCACAATGTCATCTACAAACATTATAGCACATGGAAACTCCTGCCAGTAGTCATCTGTCATCCTGTCCATCACCACTGCAAACAAGAAGGGTTCAGAGCTGAACCCTGATCTAATCTCACACTCTTCTTGAACTAAACTGTCACTCTTACCGCACACCGTCCTGCTGTTCTCATACATTCCTGGCACCACCCTCACAAATGTCTCTGTCACTCCTGACTTCCTTATGCAGTAGCCTACCACAGTTCCTCTCTGTGGCACCCTATTGTAAGCTTTCTCTAGATCCCAAGAGACAGAAAAGAAACTATTTCATGTTGTTTGAGGAACTACATAGTTTATAGGTTTTTGTTCTTTTGATTTTTTAAGCAATTCCACAAATACATGACAAGTTTCAGTTTTAAGTAAAAACAAATTGGTCTTGTGTTGACAGACATAACCAGAGTAAATGAGAGCAATATTGTTACAACCCCAGCAGGACCTGCTGTAATATTGCCCCCAGTGGGTGGGCCTTGCTCTCCAGCCTTAGGTGCCATCCTTGAGTGCAGCTGATTCTACTCAGCAATTAGGCCAGAGTGCTTAAGGCTGGCACTAGAGAGGAGAGCCCTAGTGACAGTCTGCCTTTTTGTTTTGCAGCTTGTGAGCTGTGTATTACTGCTGCTTGCTTCTGTTCTGTAAAGAGGAGAGTTATTGGTCATTTAACCTTTTTTTACTTCTTTAATTAGTTACCAACATCTGGGTTTTGTAATTTTTTCTTTCCTTTGATGGTGCAAGAAGCTTGTCTGTCTCTTTTAGTGTAATTATTAATAAAATAATTTATTTTGTTGCCAATTTTGCCTCTTTGTCTCCTTTTTTCAGTATGGTTACATTGTGTTACATTCCCACATCTCTTGGTTATTTAAGAAGACATAAATGTCCAAGAGATTATTGTTCGGATCTTTCAGCTGACACTGAAAGATCACCTAATACTTTGTTGATTTTGTTTTATAAGAAATTGTTATCATTATTATTAAGTTACAAATACTGCACCTAAGCGCTGGTGGCAAATGACTGAGAAAAAAAGGAAGCCGATAAGTTGACGTCTGGTGTTCCCTTCTTTTGCTACAGACAACAAACAATTTAAAAAGACCGTATTTCACTTTTAGCAATTTAAGTCTACAGGGTGGGCCATTTATATGGATACACCGTAATAACATTGGAATGGTTGGTGATATTAAAGTCCTGTTTGTGGCACATTAGTATATGTGAGGGGGCAAACTCCTCAAGATGGGTGGTGACCATGGTGGCCATTTAGAAGTCGGCCATCTTGGATACAACTTTTGTTTTTCCAATAGGAAGAGGGCCATGTGACACATCAAACTTATTGGTAATGTCACAAGAAAAACAACGGTGTGCTTGGTTTCAATGTAACACCGTGGTCACCACCCATCTTGAGGAGTTTGCCCCCTCACATATACTAATGTGCCACAAACAGGACTTTAATATCACCAACCATTCCCATTTTATTACGGTGTATCCATATAAATGGCCCACCCTGTACTTTGTTATTCCTCTTACCCATGGTCAAGATGCCAGTGCAGGGATCTGATGGAGAGAGGCACAGGTTATTATGGACCCTGCGACCACAGCGCCTGCCATTTCTCTGTATTGCTGTCAGCTCTGGCGCCTTTACTTCTCTCCTGCCATGACAGCAGTGGAAATCCAGCGAGACAAACATCAGAGAGAAAGACAGCAACTGTCAGAGCAATGTGGAAAAAACCTCTTAGAATATAGCAAACAGGGGAAGTCACATGGGAAAATATGAAGCATATAGAGAACAAAACATTGGAAGGAATAGAGAAGATTGAGGGGCCAGAGAATGCAAAGAGATGAAGAAAAATATGTGGAGAATGATACATTAATAATTGATTCCAATCAGAAACTGAGACACAGCATAGTCAATGGCACGAAGACACACAAAGAGACATCCAGAATAGAGGTGAAAACAGCTTATTATCCCACAGGGTAAAGATTGAAGGGGGACAAACACTTACACCTTTCCTCAATCACACATATGCACACACACACACACACACACACACACACACACACACACACACACACACACACACTATCTATATCTCTGTTATAGATGGAAAAGCGTTTGCTGTGCTAAATGCAGAGTGTCAAGGGCAGGATGTTAAGCACTCTGTAGTCATGAGGGTGTGACAATCGAGATAGCGTGTCTGTGTGTGTGTGTGTGTGTCTGTGTGAAGACTTTGATTTAGTTATGTATGTGTGTGTGGCTCTCTGTGTGCCTAAATGCTTCTGCGCATTTGTTTGTACTTGGTAGTGTGAGCCAGTGTCTCCCTCCTTTTGTTGTGTTGTTATGTGTGCACGTTAGTACGTGTGTCTGTGTCTGTGTCTATGTGTGTGTGTGTGCAGCATCATGCTGACAGCGCAGAGGGAGTGCATTGCTAGGAGGTTATCATGCTGAGAACAGCCTGGAGCCCAAAGGCCACTGCAACCACCATAAATCTACTGCAGTGAAGCAAAGGAGAGAGAAATAAGCTGTTTGTTGCTTAACTCAATATGTCTCTAATTCTGCCACTCACACACACACTCACGCACTCACTGTGTCTGTCCAAATCTATATCTGCTTGAGCAATATTAAAAGTGTCTGACCAAAAAGCTCCGCGTTGTGTTCATTTGTACAGGCCTCCTTTCCTTTCTCCAATTCATCTTAGGCTCTCTGCATCATTCTGCTATCCACTTCTTTTTTCTGCTTTGCTTTCTCTCTCTTAGTGAATTACTGTCTATATATGTCACTGCTACCAATATCATCCTTTCGCCTTGTTCCCTTGCTCTGCCTCCCCCAGTCAACTCTCAATAATTCACCCTGGCTATAATCACTCTATTATCTTCAATAATGCCAGCGTGGTACCCAATGGTAAGAAAGAGACAACCCAGGCTGCGATTAGCGCTACCAAATTATTTAGCCATGAAAAATGTAGAAAAGTATCCTTATTATTTTTAAATGAGAACAGTTAGTGTTGCCAAAGCATTAGTCATAATCTTGACCTGTGCTGACACAGACTTCTACTCATTAAATGCGTAGATGGATCGTGTTTCTGAACATCTTATATGGTACATTTCCTGCATCAAAGATATCCAGCAACCTTGTTGAGACCTTTTAAGAACTTTAGATATTTAAATAGTAAATTTCTGAAAAATGCGTACGGTAACTCCAGTAACTGGTGGTTTGCCAAATTCTTAATTGGTGACAGCAGTTTAGCTGTGTTTTTATTCCATGACCTTCATTTAGATTTAATAAAAGCATTAAGGTCTTTGACAGAAATTCTGAATTTCAAACAGTCTACCTATTAGTGAGGCATCTGTTTGAAAGCCTGTGAGAATATAGTCAATTCAAAGCTTTCTGCTCAAAGGCATGTGTTGAAAGAAAGCTTCATGATACAGCATTGATTAAGTGAATTTCTTGCTTAAACGTATTGCTTAGACCAATGCTAACTGTTTTGTTTTTCATACCTGGTTGTGCTAATAATGAATTATGGAAGTTTTCTGTTGACACAATTTAAAAATAGTACACGTGTGTGTATTTCTTGAAGCAGTTTGCATTAGCAGTAGTAGTCTTGAAATGCTGTGGTTGAATATTTTTTAAAAGAGAGATTATAAAGTGAGATATTAGTAAAACATTGTTGAATGATTACAGAGGGAAAAACATTCAGAGTTATTATGGTGCACTGTAAATAAAAATATAGGATTATTATATTAAATTACACAGAGCTTCATGCTACGACAGAATGCAAAGTCTAGCAGAGAAATCATCCCTCCAGCATGAGTCATTTTTCTCCTTCAGCTAACAAACACGCTGGCTTATACCACACCTCACTAAGCAGTATGAACATACATGCAGCATTTCCTCTGTTAGATCCATCATTACTACACTGTATAGACTGGAATGAGTTCTTAGATGTGTTTTATTCATTTTAGTTTGGACTGTCTGCTGCACATCTCAGTTGGGCTGAACTTATTTAACCACTGCATTAAGAAAAACACAAACAAAAAAAACCTTTAAATGTTCTCCTTTCCTTTAGTGTAAAAATCATTCTTAAAAAACAGCCGAGGAACGTCATAAGAATGATGCAAGCTCAACAAATTCTAAACTCTGAAAAATCAAAGAGAAGCATCAGCACGTCCCCTCGGCTCAAGCAGCTTCTATGTGTTGTGGTAAGTGAGAGGAAAAAAGTAATACGCTTTTATAACTAATGAGGCTTCAGGCTTCTGGCTCACATGTAATTAACAGTTCAGACAACAATTCTCATAGTGTGATCCACTCTGCAATAAAATACAGTGTCACTCTCAAAAGTATGCACTGTGTTTCTACATACTTTGCAAATCCATCCAGTGGGCAACAAAAGACCCGAGTTTAGGACTAATTCTGACAACTCTGTCATACCTAAACCACCGACCGTGTTCCAATCTACGTATAAAAGTAGAAGCAGAAGCCTTAATTAACTGAAATTAAAGATATACAACAGTAAAATTACATTTAAAATATATGCAGCATAGAAAAGCATGACTGTACTCCCTTTCTGTGCAGTGTTGCAGCAGAATTTTAAAGTTCTAAGAGTTAAAATTCTACATTTTCATTAGAACAGCATCTATGAAAACAAAAAAAACCAAGGTAATCCTTATACCTGAGTTTAGCATTACAGCACCAGTCATCAGAAATGCTGTTGCTCATAAGTTCTCTACTTAAATTATGACTAAGACTTTAATAGTATGGAAACAGTGTTGAATAAAAATGTAACAAATAACGGATAACACAAAATACTGTATCACATAGTGTACTAACGGGGCAGGGCTGCTCTGCTCTTCCACAGCCTCCATGGCACACTGCAGGGACCTCTGTAAAGAAAGCAGCTGACTGGATGTCTCCCTTAGCATGAATCTGGTGACAAACTGACCCAACACGCTGGCACCTTGGTACTCCTGAGAAAGAGAGCGACAAACAGAACAAAGGGTTAAAGGACAAACTGCTCAAACCAAAGCGCAAAGAAAGGAAAAGCAGCTCTGAGACAAGACACACCGCACAGAGAAGGAGAGAGAGCGATCATGTGATAACTTCTCCAAAACAACTGCAGGCACTTGTGAAATGTGTGACAGCTGCAATTAAATGGGCTAATTAATTCTCAGAACACATACATTATTCAGAAGTGCGTATTCAAATTCCAAGGTGGAAGAACTTTAATAGGAGACATAATTGCTGCTCGTGTCCCCAAACACAAATGTGATTACGCATTCTCAAAGGAGACATAGTCACGCAATGTGCGAGTGAAGTAACATTGCGTAGCTCATTGTCAAAACTTGCGATGACGAGCCTCTACTGAAAAAGCATCATGGGATTAGCAGTCCAAAGCACTGACAGACCACAGCTGCTAACCAGTGACTGCACAATCGTCTGGGGGTTTACCCACTTCAACAGCTTTAAAGAAGAGGCCAAATAGAGGAGTTAGGTGATCTAATTAAGGCAGGTTCCATAATTATTCAGAACACATTTTTTCTCATTTAACAACTCCTATTAAACTTTAAATCCCTGACTCATAGCTGTTACCTCAAGCAGTTTTAAAACATTTTGTCAGCTCTAGTTGAGCAACATAATAAACAGGTACAGAAATGCTAGGCTGTGCAAAACCGGTACATATTATTACATGAGGTTTTTGGGACACACACACTGTGGGACATCAGGAGTATCAAGAGAATATTTGTAGCAGTTAGGACTGAAAATTGTAGACTGAACAAGACTTAAGGTCATGGGATTGCACTGCACTGATAGTTCATTGGTGCTACTCAGGACTTTGCAAAGCTTCTTTTTGCATAATTTTGTAGTGTCACTTGGTGACACTACAAGAAACTGGTGTGTGCATTAATCCTGATTATGGCATGTGTGGTTGTTTTACCTAATAAACACAGAACATCTCTGCAGTCAGGCCAAGTATCAAAAACAACGAAATCTCTCAAGTAAAGTCATGGCTTGTGCTTCTTCCTCTTCATGGAGAATTGCCTTCCTGCTCTATCTCTGTCTCTATCTCTTATTAATCTAATAGAACCAAAAAACTAAAAACCATCGCACACAACCAGACTACCTTCTTCCTGTTGCTCTAGTCTAAGCACTAAGGTACATCAAAACATCTTCTTCCTGCAGCAGTTTCTCATTAACCACTCACACAATTTATAAGTCTCCTCATTTAATGCTCAGGAAGAGAATGTGCATCCCACTATAGGCAGTGTTGGGGAGTAACGGAATACATGTACCGCCGTTACGTATTTAAAATACAAAATATGAGTAACTGTATTCCGTTACAGTTACCGTTTAAAAAGGTGGTATTCAGAATACAGTTACTTTGTTGAAATAAATGGATTACACGGCGGTACTTCCCTGTTTCATATTGTCGCGAGTCAGGACTGTTTGGGTTTTGTTTGACAGCTACGTTCTGTTGTTCCAGGCGGCAGCGTTACGGTTGCCATGGTTACAGGGTGACGCTCTCTCTGCGTGTTTCCTGGGTGAGAGAGGCCTTTTTGTTGTTGTTGTGCTAAGCTAATAGGCAGAATGCTACAGGTATAGCTCTAAAGAATGTAGCATCATAGGCAGCGTAGTCCGTGCTGCAGGGAGAATGGACTGCCATACACGTTATGTGTCTGTGAGCGAGGGAGGGAGAAAAAGGAAAAGTACGAGCTGTCATCGAGCAAAAACGGGAGCTGGAAGCATGTAAATATAATAATAACCACTGCAGCCAAGGAGAGTGCCTGACGAGCCCAGTTGTAAGTAAGCTAATAAGACTCGACTGTACACCGTGTTCGTGTTTTCCTCCAAAAACAATAAGTTCCGTTGGAGCAGCCTTTCAACGCCTCTCTCTGTCTCTCGCTAGCAAAGTTGACCCAGACAACAAAGTAAAGCTATTTTTCGGCTACGAGCCCGACGTATTAGCCAGAGGTCCCTTTACTACGGTTCGGAGCCGCGGACCTTCAGTAACAGTAATAAATCACAGCAATAGTACATTCATGTAGTTGTAAACAGCATGATAATATATTAAGTAATCCAAAGTATTCAGAATACGTTATTCTCATTGAGTAACGTAACGGAATACGTTACAGAATACATTTTGGGACATGTATTCTGTAATCTGTAATGGAATACATTTTAAAAGTAACCTTCCCAACACTGACTATAGGAAGCTACTTTCTTAAAATCAAGCATACTATAATTGTTAAAAATAAGACTGATTATGTAGATGGATTCTTCTGCTTGGACTGAACACAATCAAGGCCCATGGGACCCGCAGAACATAGGTGGGCAGACTGCTGGCTTAAATACTAATCAGTATTTAAGCAGTACTATAGCATTGGGAGCAGTAATTGCTGCAGCAAAAAGGACCAAAAGTGCTGTGCTGCTGGACAGGAACAGAAATGTTAAGAAGTTCCCTGGAGTAAAAAAAGGGCAAGCAGTAACAAGGGGAAGTCAAGTCAACGATTTTAGTTACATGTTAATGCTGGTGCAGTACACGCTATAGCTTTGACATGCAAAGTTAATAAACAGAAACAGCATCACAGTTGTGTCCAAAGTATCGGGTAGATTATTGTGTTATATAGGATATCTGTGACTCATTTATAGTTAGGATATTGAGACAACACTGCTGTGTTTTGTGCAGAACGTATTAAGCTATTCTTGGGTCAAACTCCCCATCTGATTTATTTCCCAGCCCATCCCTGCCTGAAATATTTTTTTTATCCCTCTTTTGTTAATTCATCACTTCTGGGAGACTTAGTGCAGCAGTAGCTCCATCTGTGTACACGGGGGCTTCCTCTAATAGACAAGAATCAGCACAAAACTAAACACAGGAGATTTATAGCACAAAAAAACCTAACTTGGTGAGCGTGTCTGTGTCTACTTGTATTACTTACACTGGTGGGGATTGGTTTGGATACTCACGTTATGTAGGCCCACCTCCTTTAAGGTAAAGAAATGTCCCCTTAATGCAAATCAGTATATTATAAGGTGAAGACTCAGTTTGAGGTTTTAATAGGAGATAGAATAAACCCCGTCAAAGTGTCCTAACCTTGTTACATAAAATTTGGTAAATATCCGTTCACCGACTCATTCAACATTTTTGTGTTTCGGGGTTTGGCGGTATTTTCCAAAGTGGGACCAAGGATAACGAGACCACAGGTAATGTAAGTCAGTGTGAATCATCTGAATTGGTAAAAACTAATTGCTTTCAGCCCTGAGTTTTTCTTGCTATTACCTGCATGGTGCATGTATTACATTTGAGACTACATCCAACCTGCCAGCTCTTAAGTACAAAGTCTGTGTGAAGCCCAACTTCCAATGTGAGAATAGTGCAGTCATTTCAATAATCTGTTGAATTCAGAGCTAGCGAGTGGTGGCCATGTGGTCTGCCAAAATTAAGACAGATTCACATAAAACTAAATGGTTCATAACATAGCTTCACATGCTTTGGTGAATTCTTACCTCTTTAGTTTTATCCATTGCCTTTAAGATGGCAATATTCAGGCTCTCCAGAGCTGAAAGGACATTAAGATACTCTCCAAGGTGCTGAGAAAAATAGTCTAACAGGGAATAGCAAAAAAACTGTCAGTGTCATTACAGCACGGAATATGAACACGAATAGTCATCAAACATTAATTTTAACGTTTAAAAGTTGGAGACAAGCTCTAATATGTTGCCATGACAGACTCCAATTAAGAGACGACGATGACTACAGGAGTGAGAATATAATGAATGCACAATACGTCAGCAACACTTAGCGCTCCCCATTCCATGAAATTGAGTTTTTTTTTCTTTACTAATTTTAATAAGACAGTGTTATAAGATATCTCGTTCACTCCTGTAGTGTTAATGATAGCAAGCGTGAAGATTCGTTTCATACCAGACAGCACCGGCTGCTATAACAAAACTCCTACACATTTTAATGTTTATGTCACAAATGAGCTCACGTAACTGCAAAAGCTTTAAATACCGAGGCGTATTTAAAGTGTCACGGTAAAAAGGCTGCGCGAGGAAGGTTCACCAAATTATATATGATAGAGCAAGAGTAAAGCAAAGAAAAAGCTCAATAGTAATTAGCTCTTGATTCTTAATTAAAAACTTGATTTTACACTAGCTGAGAGTACGAGTGATATGACACACAGTTAACAATGTGATCCAAGGTGAATGGATTGGTGGCAGCCTTTACATTCCCCTCAGTTACATTCATTTATGTTGCATTACTGGATTTTAAACCATTAATCAGAAACAATTTGGTCTAAAGAACATAGAGCGGTGGCTGACAGATGTTCACTGAACTACATATGAGATAAAAGAAGCATTCTGTTATGGAAAAACAGTCAACTTCTGTTGATGTCAGATGCAAAAGATGCCATTCCCATTCAATAAATTATGCAGAAGTTTTATTCTGGGTACAAGTCGTATTTACCGGTCTCTGTCCTAGTTCTTAACTTTATTCAGGTCATCTGACACACATGTATTTTTAAAGTGATTTAAAAAATAGGCCAATAGATCACTACTATATATATCACTACTACTATGTACTATATAACAATATCGATATTACTCTTACTGTATGTCTGTAAATTTTAGGATACCAGCACCTGGTTGACTTTCCACACAAGAAGGTCTACTAATAAGGAAACATGACTGTTTACCAGATTTTGCTCAGCAGTACCTAAACATGTCCGACGACACATTCAAATCAAACTAAATCACAAATGCTTTTGATATATATAATTTAGTTGTGTTGCTTGTTTGGCGTGCGCAGAAAACACAGCAAAACCTGCTGCCTCTAACTTTATACAATGCTTTCATTGGATAATGCAAATTTCCCAGAGTTTTTAAACTGTTGCTATGAAGTTACTCATGAAAACTAATAATAATTAAAAAAAGAATCTAAGGATAGGGTAACACAAGCACTTGTCAGTAACTTTTATGATAGGAGTTATACAGAAATCAGATTAAGCACACTCCAACCAACCTGATAGCTTGTCAGTGTCCAGATTGCTGCGGAGCAGAACATAAGAGAGAAGCAGGGAAAATACTGAGAGTTAATTAGGAAAATTCAAAGTTACGTAGCTCTTCATTTCTGCTTGAGGGGTTTGGTGTGACTTTGTGTGAATATAGTTAATATGATAGACACACACAACCATTAAAACCATATAAATCACACATGAAACAACCTGAAATGTTTATTCTCTTTAGAAATGATGTCTTCTGCATTTTATCATTATTTAAAAGCTTAGACCATTATCTTTTTTACTTCTCCCACAGTGGCAAAAACATTGAAATAAATACGTCTTTGTTTACTTTTCGTAGCAGAAGGATTTACATTTAATGAGAAGTTATTCTCTTTGATAAAGACCATTACTATGTGAAAAATTCCCCTGTTGTTTTAATGACATTTTAAAGACTGAATCAAACTGGAAGTGAAGCTGGTAAATAGCTGCATTATTATAATGCTCACACAGCTCCTGCAGACAACAAAAACAAATATCTTTTTGGCAGTCGCTGTTACAAATCTGCATTTGGATGGTGACAATAAGCTCCCACATATCTCTCTTTTAGGCTATCAAGATATAGCTAATGTGATCATTCTTTTCCCTTTGCTTTCAGTTCCAGCATTTTCTGTATAACTTTAAGCATTATCAAGCATATACAGGTATTCCTATCACCACTCCATTAACTGTATTGTTACATTGAGAATAAGAAAAACCTTTAATTAGACATCAAAGCACAGTTCATGCCAACTGCCTCAAAGCTTGGAGGGTGGTTAGAGAGGTCTCGAGGCTATTGTTTCTCATCACAGCGGCAATACTAGCCTAGCAGCATGTTCAAAAGCAATTTATCACACAGTGATGGAAGAACTGGCACCACAACAAAAATAAATACAGAGTGGTTACTGTAGCCAAACACTGTATTCACTCTAACTAGTTAGATGCAAAAAAGGAAAAAAAAACCCAAAAAACACATATGCATCTATTCCCGTCTGTTTTTGTGTGTGAGACTGGGCCTACTGATGCATTTCAGTGATTTACCAATCATGGTTAATTTGTTATATCACCTGAGATTTTGAAACCGTGTTAAGCCTCAGTGTTGGCACAGAAGAAAAGTTGCAAAATGCCTCATGAATACAAATACCTGATCTGCCAAAGGCAATAAAACACACTGGCTTTAGGTAAGGATCAGACTTAGATACATTAAATACAACATGACAGGGGAGACATGGTCTTTTTCTCTGTGGCTAAAAGAGTTAAGCGTTCACTGCAGTGCGGTGATTTCAGCAGCTACCCTGAGGCTGATTTCCTTCATAGTAATTTCAGGGAAGTAGTCTAGGTTTTGAAGTAGCTGGTTTAGTCCACAGTATTTTATGTCCAAAGGAGGGGGTAAACATCAATTCTGCTTGAGTTGAGTTTACCGAGGACCTCCCTCCAGCTGTGAGACATTTAATCTGTGGCTGGTGACTTGAAAAGAACACATTAACACTGCCTTTAAGCAGGGTTTTATTTTGCCCTCTTTAAACAGTAAAAGCACAAAGTTTACGAGAGAGAATCTATTAAATATAACACTAGGTCAAAAACTCACTTATTCTGTTGGCCATCTATGGAATAGAAAAGCTCCTGTAGCTCCTCAGTAGTCAGGATCCCATCAGCAAAGTAAGTATTAAACTCTTCAAATGACAACTTGCCATCATCTGAAACAGAAAGAAAGTTTACTGCACAAGGTCGACAGTCGACTGTCCTCTTGCTTCTACCAAATCTTAGTTTCAGTAATACTAAACTCAGGAGAAACATCTTGCCTAACATTAAAGAGAAAATTGAGCCACCTGATTGCATCGTACTTCCCATGGATGTGTTTACATGCTGGATAAGACACTACCACCTATCTTAGCTTGGACTTTTTACATAACTCATTACACATGTGGTACTTAGTTCTGGAAACTATTCCATTTAATCCCCTTTTAATCTCAGTGTAAAGGCTCAAGAGCTTCTGTAGCCCTTTTCTGCTTGTTCCATTGTTTTACCACCTTTCCTGCTGTAATGCTGGAAAGTCAGTATTGTTTTGTAACTACCACAGCTGCAACCTTTCATATTAATGATAATATGCATAAAGAAAACAAAAAAATGAACTGAATGACTAAAAAGTAATAAAACATCTTATTTTCTTGGAATGAACTGACAAAATATTTCAATATCTATCTATCTATCTATCTATCTATCTATCTATCTATCTATCTATCTATATATATATATATATACATATATATATAGATATATATATTATGGTTTGAATTGTTGATAAAGTAATAAGTCATATTTGAAAACAATTGTCACTTATTTAAACATGTAAATATGACGCGTGTCTGTAAAAAGCGGGAAAAAAAGCAACTATGAATGTTCTAACAGATAAAAATTTAATTCTAATACTATGCATAAGTATTCCACAAAATAGAAATGTAAAAGCACTACAGATGGTGAGCACATTGAATTTTTTCTCATTCTGCTCATTCTGAGTTTTGTGACAATGCACAGGAAAATCAATAGCAGATGATAAATAGCTTGGTTGTCATCTGTGAAGAAGTGTTCCTTTGTGAGCCTTTTATAAATCAGTCTGCAAGCACAGATTACACAGATCAGTCAGCAGTTAGACTGCCAGAAAGAAGCTGCTAGATGTTTTTAAGTGCAGCTGAATAAACAGACTGGGCATATTTATCTAAAAAGGGAAGCAAAAGTACACTCGAAGGAGTTGGAGACGTAGTTAATCAATGCAACTGAGTAACATTACAATAAAGAATGATGAAATACAGCTAAGACAGTTATATGCACAAATAAGTATGGATATGGATAAGTCATATCAGGGCAAAATCAGGGCAGCTAAGAAACTCACACTTTCACACTTTTAAAATTTGGCTTCTAACCCCCTGAGTAATCAAACCCTGTCTATGCAAAGACAAGGCAAAAGGAGAGTGGTTTAATATGCCATGGAGTTCCACTTGGTTGGCTCAGCAAAGCTGGCAATTCAAGGGCAAGCTGGAAGACCATCTGTTCAAGTGGACCCATACTGACACTGTTCGACATTACCTCTGACCAGAATGTGTAATGTGTTGGTCCAGACAACAAGCTGCCCTCGCTGCTTTGGCCCAAATTTTTTTTTCAAATCAAAATCCAATCTTCTTTGTCACACAAAAAGTGTCTTTTGTTTTTTCCAGTCTCTTTCACTGCCTTTGTTTTCTCTGTCAAAATACAAAGAACTCTTACGTACTATAAATCATTTGGATCACCACACATGTACTAGTATCTTGGACAATTTTTAATTCATATTAAAAACCACATTTTAGTTGATGTGCATGTTGAAACAGTGATTGATGTTTTCTTGGTTAGAAAAAAAGCATGACATATTAAAAGCCGGCCTTCTTTTAATAGATTTTAATAGACATATATGCTGTTCCACTTATATATACTTTATGCAATTTACTTATAATTTGATGCCGTCTGTGATTAGTATGTTGACTCAGAGACTGTAGATCCTGCCACATGTCACAGTGCTGTACTCGGAAAGATTCCTCTTCATTGAGTGCCAAACAAGACACACAGCAACAAGGATCAGCAGCAACACTTCTCCATTTGATTGCCAATTGACAGCAAGAAGCAGTCTCCTCTGTTCATTTTGACATTTCTGGGTTAAATGTCTCTATCATAAAAGAAAAAACCCAGACAAATACACAAGCCTGAACATCATTATTTTTCAAAGGCTTTGAGTTGACGTCAATGACATCCTGACCCAGGGCACAGCACTACCTTGACTTTTTGACCTGTCTTAGGAGACATGAGAGTATAAGTTGTAAAAACATGCAGATTTGCATCTTTAGATTACAGCTATATTTGCAGCATTAAATTAATTAAAAAATCAGTAATAATCCTGACAGAAGACATCAAAAGATTAAAAAATATGTCTAAGCGTCAGGAAACATCTGGTTCCATCCTCATATCTGACACATCCATCTCCTCTGATGGATGTAAAGATGAGAACAGTGGATGCTGGAGCACTTATTTGTAAAATGGGAAATTCTTGTACAGTCAAGTGTTACTCTAAAATGATGTTGATCCTTTATGATACATTATACAGTTGCATTGTTTGCCTTGAGAGCACTTAAAGAGCAGGAAGTATTGAAGGAAATGTCTTCTCTTCCCCTCCTCATGGGAGAATAAACTATGTGAACTGCATTTTACATGAGTACATACAGTATAACCTAGTTTAAATTAGCATCTTTCTCACATTCCACTAAAATGAATGAAGTCCTCCAGCCATTAATCAGTGTTGAGTTTTATATAACAGAAAGGGGTGCACTAAAATGCCACTGACCATTTGCTCTTTTCATCCTCTACAGTCCTATTAGATCAAATCAAATTAAATTCAAATTTTATTTGTCACATACACAGTCATGCACAGTACGATATGCAGTGAAATGCTTACACAACTGCTCGTGACCTAAAGAAAAAACAGAAAAGGCTATGAATAAGATAAATATGAAAATTAAAAAGGGTAAATTTAACTAGAAAGGAATAAAATAAAATATAAAAATTAACGTTAAACATGAAATAACTGTACAACAACAAAGTAGAATGAAAGGTAAATTTAACTGGGAAAGAATAAGATAAAATATATAAATTAAAGTTGAAAATAAAATAACTGTACAACAAACACAATACACAAATAAACAGTATAGAAATATATAAGAATGTATGAAGAAATATAAATATATATATACAATAAGAGCAGCTGTACAAGTATTAAATGGAAATGAAGAAATATAATGTCCAGTTTTGTGCTATCCACATTTGTAAGTGTCTTGTGCAGTGCAAATATGCTTAAAGTGATTTAGTGATGAAGTGATTCGATTAGATGACCACCCATCTAATCGAATTAGTGTAAACAAAGTCCAGAATGTCCAGTGTGTGTGTAAGAACCATATGTGTGGGTCAGTACTGTGTGGTGGTGTGATTGAGAGACCGTATCGCCTGCGGGAAGAAGCTCCTCCTCAGTCTCTCTGTGTTGGTCTTCAGGGAGCAGAATCGCTTCCCTGACCTCAACAGAGAGAACAGTCCGTTGTTGGGATGGCTGACATCCTTCACGATCTTCCTGGCCTTGGTCCAGCACCGCCTGCTGTAGATTGAGTGCAGGTCAGGGAGCTCGGAGCGGATGGTGCGCTCAGCTGATCGCACAACCCTCTATAGAGCACGTCTGTCCTGCATGGTGCTGTTCCCAAACCAGGTTGAGATGTTTCCCGTCAGGATGCTCTCTATGGTGCACAAGTAAAAGTTCCTGAGCACCTTGGAGTTCAGTCGGAAGTCTCTCAAGCGTCTGAGGTGGTAGAGACGCTGTCGGGCCTTTTTCCCCACAGTGTTGATGTGACAGGACCATGACAAGTCCTGCGTGATGTGAACTCCGAGGTATTTGAAGCTGTCCACGTTCTCCACTGGGCACTCGTTGATGACAGGGGTCTGGTAGTTCCTCTCCTGCTTAGTGCTGAAGTCCACTATCAACTCCTTTGTCTTACTGACGTTTAGAAGGAGGTTGTTCCTAGATCAGCTACAGTCTCTAGCTACTAAACATTCACAAGCCGAGTATCAGCTGATGTCCTTAAATTAATAAATCACGCATGGCCCACTGGCATATACGGTGTCTAAGCAGATCTCCCTTCCTAAAAAACACGACTTCTGAGCCTTTGTAATGGTCATGTTTCCAGATAATGTGAAGTTAATGCGATTTTACAGCAGCCAGTCCAGAAACGCTTTCAGAGAACAAACTTTGAGAGAACAAACAATGACTTTGATGTTGAATAATTGAAACCACAGTCTGCAAAATGAATCACTGTCTGCGTGTTTTTTGACCTGGTTTTAAAGAACACACGAGCTGCCTGAAACAGACAAAATACCTTCGATGCATTTTACATGAGGCATGATACTTTTAACTTTTTATTCGTGTAGTCAGGGTGTTTTTAAAATAAGACATTTCTGTTCAGAAAGTAAGGACAAAAAGACTACACGGAAACTATGCAAGGATTACAACTTGCTGACGAGGGAGAATCGTAAAAAGAATGTGCATTACACGACCCGAACACACACTCTAACCATTTATCACTGAAGCAGTTGTCAGTGCAGCTGTTTCATTTGAAAACAACAAATGTGTTGAACAGAGATGTGGAGGGGAATATTCTAAGCTGAGCGTGTAAAACAACCCTTTAAAGTGAACCAGAATTTAAATAGCTAAAGCCTCCATTTAGCACTCCGTCGTGGAGAAAATTCCATTATAAAAGGAAGCGGCTTTAAATCATGCTGACGGTTGGGGCAAAAGCAATATGCATATATTGTTCTTCATTAGAAAAAAAATCACTTAGGAGTTTCAAGATGTAAAAAAACATGTTTCCAAAGAAAGAAGTGCTGCTTTTTAAAAAAAAAAAAAAGCTAATGGGACACGGCCTGATCATATATAACATTTTCTCCTTTACTTAAGTTTATAAAAGTCAGATTACTATAACAAAGTGTTCACAAGACAAGAGTAAACAAGAACATGAAAGTGAGTACGTCCTGTAAAGTAGGGCACAAAGTAGGGCACATTCATATCTTTCCAAAGGTTAGTCACATTGCAGACTCTCCTAAGAGGTTTATAAATTCCCCATGAATGCATCACTTCAATAGCAACAAGCATGACGAAGAAAGATGGGTCTTGATTCCTTTTGGTAAACTTCTATGCACTAAAATGCCCGCATCATTACAGATTGTGGTATTCTTAGCACAAATGCTCTACTTAGGATGTGTTCCACCTGGCCACCTGTGAGAAAGTCTAAAGCTGCTCTATATTTTCCATATTCCAACTTAAGTTGCTTTTAGAACAAACAACCTATTGATTCTCCACTTCAATAATAGCATAACGCTGACAGGTCTTATCCACCGCAGAGCAGATGTTAGAAGAAAGATGAGGTTTCATCTTCAGTCATAACACTGCAAGTGTGATCTGCTGAATATGGAGGAATAACATTTTTCCATAAGAAAAGTTGGGGTTATTTAAATTATTCTTAGGATTTCATGCACATTGGTCTCAGAGTAGTCATTAAAAGCAGGATGTAGTTGCAGTATAAAACTTTTGAATCATGATTTTAACTTAAGTTAAAAAATATAAGATTTTTTTCTCTTATATTAGACAGCTATTCCAAATTAAGGTCCATAAATTATTCTTTTCCGGAGTAGTAATGGAGAGAACGTTTTATTTATATATATATATATATATATATATATATATATATATATATATATATATATCTATCTTCAAAGTCTTTACAGCATACTGTTTAACTAGGTGTAACTGCTTGAGCTACTTTCGGATTTTGTTTTTCATTAAATCTGGTTTCTGTCTAACCAAAACGTGCCCAATATTCGGTCTCATTTTAGCTTTTTTTTAACCATTTATTCTCATTTTCTATTATTCACTTCATATGCACAGAAACTAGTTTTTAACGTCCAGGAAAGATCATGGTGTGGGTTAAAATACACCTCAACTATAAACAAATACATAACGCATAGTATATAAAAATATACTATATAAAAGGTTGTATCAGCAGGTGTGATCGAAATACAATTGTTATCCCATATGAGCTATGACACAAGACACCATATATAAGTTATTGAATAATATTGTACATTTATTATACATCCAAGACAAAACTAAACATGAATTATAATATTGCTAATATTTTTTAGATATTTACACAGAGACATTCTAATAACTATTTACTCAAGTTTATTATCCATCATTGTTACTGTAACCATAGTAACACTTTATAAGTTTTACCAAGACAGGACGTGCTTCGTAACTACCACGTTTCTATTATTCAGTGCATTCTGATGGTGTCATCATATTATATTCTCCACCTAATTCCAGTGGGATTTATATTTCAATTACTAATGAAAAATAACTAGCAGGAGTTGTAGGAGAGAATATTTTCTTTGTGTTTTTCTGTCATTATAACGAAACAGAGAATACATTTGGCTGGAAGCAACAGAACAATTCATAATGTAAAATTCCTGCCACAGGAGATTGTTAAGAGCTGTTGAGAAGTAATTGTTGTGTGGAGGTAGACCCTGTATACGCAATAATGTCCTACTGATGTGCACTTCTTCTTGATTTGCTTTGGCATGTTATTTCATCTGATGTTAGAAATAAATATATAAGGGTGCTGAACCTGCTGTACATGTTTTTTTTTCTTAATCATAGGGCTCTGGTGACAATCTATATGCCAAAAAGCATTTGATTCTGTTAGATGAATGGTATTATTTTACATTATGGATGGAATTATCCTATCCTAGCCTATCCTATCCTATGCTATACTGTACTATATTGAAAACAATAAAATACATTCAATAAAAATGAATATATACCCAAGACTATTCAATTGATGTCATTTCAAAAACAGAAGAAGATATTTGGAATTGAGGTAAAGAAAAAGAAAACCAAGTATGAGATGTTAACAGACAAGCAAAAGTTTACTTTTTGATTACCTGATTATAGGTCAGACTAAATGTGCAGTCCTTAATGTTTAAAACCATTTAGTAAGTAGACATATTTCTGATAACAAAAATGTTTGAATAAGTAACTCCCTTGAAAAAATTAAATGTAAAAAAAACTACATAAAGTAGATGGTTTTCAGGAGATAAATTACAACAAATGCATTTCAGTCACAATTGAGATAGAAATTCAGGATAATTTTTAAAGAGCTCTTTAAAAACTGAAAAGCAAAGCATGAAAATTAAAGTAAGATAGGAAGCCAAAGGTCCTTTCATAATAACACAAGAGAAATGAGATACAGTGGTTAACAGCATGCTTACTCTCGAGGAGAATCTTTAGCTGGAAATTAGTCATTTAATATTTATCTAATTTCTCTACCAAGGCTGACTGTTGGAGGTCCTGCATCAAATTACCTCAACATCCATGACAAATTTATTTAGAGCTTGGACTCCAAACTCTAAGCTACTCCCTGATTATTGGGCAATAATCAGGGAGTAGCTTAAGAAAGGATTACAAAATAACTAGATTGACCTGATTTACAAAATATATATTACTGAGATTACTCCATTGGTCTCAATGTTCTGTTTATTTAAAAACACAAAGATGATTTAACAAAAATAAATAAAGCTTTGTTGGAGCAGAAAAAAGAGGACAGTTATCATTATTATTATTATTATTATTATTGTTGTTGTTGTTGTTGTTGTTGTTGTTATTGTCATTTATGTTTTCACTTTTAGGGCCTAAAAAATGTAAATGCTGACCCATCTTTGCCTTTCCTAAAATTATCGATTGTGCACTTAATACATGCCAATATGCATCCCAGTATGGTAGATGTTGATGTGAGCCAGTCTTTTTACGTATTTTCTTCTGTAAATAAATCTTAAATCTAAAAGCGCTCTCTCTTTGCACACTAAGAAATGCGTGCCTTCTGTTGCACTGTCAAAAGCAATCACAAAATAAAAATGGATCATTTTGTGCCTCAATGAAAAAAAGAAAAATTGCATCTGAAACAATGACACATATCAGTTTAGCAAAATCACAAAATATTTTTTTCTCAACAAAACAAGTCTCTGGTGTAATACAAGAGACGTACACACATACAAGAGACACGGCAGCCGCTTTTGCAGTCATCTTTGTCTGTTTGCTTAATTTATTAATAATCCCAGAGCAAATACTGCATAAGCTACAGCTTCACTTCAATCTAATTTCCTGAAAATTGCTCATGTAAACTATAATGAACCAATCCGAGGGGGAAGTCTGTACAACAACAAGTAATTCCATTAAAATTAGCTGAATGCATTAAACATCACGCACCAATAATATTGATGTATTAATGCTGGAGTCTCCCGGGGCTACTGGCACAAATAACAACTACAGTAAGCGCTTGCAATGCTTATATCTTCTCACTGCCAAATTTTACAAACCCAAGGTGCCCTTAAGAGCCCTATACAGTGTGACATAGGAGGCATCTACAGGGGCATTCACTGTGCATTCAGACCAAACTGATCCGGCTAACCGACAGTGAGTATGGAGCTACAGTATCATTGTGAAGTAGCACAGTCCTTGGTATAATGTGCCATTACCATGAGGTAAAATGAGTAAAACAAACAACTGATTATGACACAGACATAGGTAGCATGTATGTGTGCAGATGTCCAACTATGACGAACATCTTGAAATACGAAGTCTATCCTGTACGCATTCGGCAATAAATTTGTTGCTAGAAAAAATATCTTGGCTGCGGCTGTGTTAACATGACTCATAATGATTTGTAAACAGCACCCGCAGCACCCAAACAATGCAGTTTGACAGGAAGAAGCTTTATTTTGTGTGGCATGTTCTTCCAAGTTTGGGCTACAATCCAGAATCTCAGAATCATTTTAATTGGGTGGAAAAACTTATTCAAGCATGCAGAGGAAAGAAGATTCACTCGAAGAGTCATTCATGCAAATTCCCCCCCCCCCCCCCCCCCCCCTTTTTTTTTCTCCATCCAGATTGTTTGGGGCATAATAACAAGTGGAAAGATGTGGAGAAATAACAAGCATGCATTGTGACAAATTATTCATCACCAAGCTTATTATGTACTGTTTACCTACCGTTTTTGTCTGCTCTGCGGAAAATCTGGAAAACAAAAAGAGGGGGGGAGAGGATGTTTTTTATTTCTAGCATAGCATCACTGAAGGGATTCTTGCAATAAGCAGGTGTAAATTATTAAGAAACATGGCAGTTTGTCAAAAACACAATAGGATGTTTAACGCCTGCGGTTCGTTTATCCTGCTGCACAGACTAGAAAGATGACAAGAAGAAGGACATTTACGAAGGCTGTTATACTCTGCATGAGTGAGTCATGTTAGGTTGAAAGCAAATTGATAGTGTCAGTTCTAAAATAGGTTGAACGATTATCATTCTAAAGTAAACAGTCATTTACTTCAGAAGTGATAATTGTACGGTAACGCCACACTATGTTTATCTTCTATTTGTTTGACTCACTGATGCTTTTTCATTAATTTCTTAGGAGGGCCAATATGGTAGGTAGTAAGAAGGATAATCATTTGCTATATGTATTATACACAATTTTGTTAAATATACAGTATGCAATAATATGCAAGAGTAACAGTAAGTCACAAATAATGGGGACTCCAAACACAAGATACTATCTGATTCAGTTGCAGCTTATTTTCTCTGGCATGCAGCTTTGTCTGCAAACAACACAGAAGTCCACCTTTCACTAAATCATTTTTCACTATGAGCATCTGAACATTTGACAGCAGGAAAAGCAGAAACAAAGCTCTGCTCCTGCATTAGTTTACTGTTTTGCTTACTTCAACATAGCCATCGTATCAGTTTTATAACGCGGTAAAAATGTTCGTTTGAAGCCATTTCATGGATTATCAGTCTAATCACAACGATGCTGCGCTGTATATAAACAATGCTGTGTAATCTTAATAGATTTGGCTTCCTCCATTCTGTTCCCCGTGGGGGACTCTCGTGTACAAAACTGGCTTGAATTAACAGCAGCGGATGGAGCACTTACATCAGTTGTATTATTTAATACACCAATGATGAGTATACGAAGACAAAACTATGACTGCACACACCACATCACTCAGCTGCAGCAAAAAAAAACCCAAAACAAATACAGATTTTGTTTTATATATATATATATATATATAACTGGTCTGTGTTTGATAGTAGTTACTGTTGTAATTGTTATGGAGTTTAAAAAAAGATGGAATCTTCTTGTTTTTAGCTGAGTTTTGAACCACCAGTAATGGCAACTTATACAAAGCCCACTTCTCAAGCTGAAAAAAACACCCATCAGATAAAATCAACAGTATAGATTATTCACTAAAGGTAGAAAAATCACTAAAACTGATGAAAGCCATTTGTTTTCTGACACGCAAAAGACAAATGTCCACACAACAGGATAAAGCTCAGGGTTGATCCTGCAAAGTCTGTGCGGCTGCTTTAAGAAAAGGAGTTGCTTTTTGGTCAACATGTAAAAATCTACTCGTTTCTTTTTTTTTTCTTTAGCTCAGTGAAAACATTATTGTCCAGGAAATAGAAAGTGGACTGTTTGGCTTCACCAAACAACATATAATAGAAGCAAAACAGAAAGCTATACCAACACACCATCAATAAATAACAGCGTTAAAACAGGGTCTTAGATCTAGATTTAAAGAAAGATCACAGCCACAACACAGCGACTAAAGTAACTATTGTGAAGGCTAAATATATTTTTCAAAGCGTTTGAATACAAAATCAAATAAAACTCAAGTCTACTGTGCACTGAGATGTGTGTCTTGAAAATATGAACATGAAAGTTAGATTTTTAAACCAATTTCAGTTTCATCTGTGCACTATAATAAGAATTTCACAAATATTAATGCAGCCACACAAACAAACATATGTGTGCGTTTGTAGCTGTATGCAGCTTGGTTGTCATTCAGGTGAGCAGAAAACAATAGCTTCATTAAGCGAGTTTGAATGCAAGATCTGCAATGAAAACAACAGATTTGTAATTTGTTCTCTTTTATTGATTCTCTTTCACTCCCTGAGACATTTATGTCCAGTGCTAAGCAGCACAACTGCCGTGCTCATTGGTTTTGACCTACAGTTTATTAATCCTGCAGAATCTGGTCCTCGTTTTAATTTGTTATAGGTCAACAAGCTCAAGGTTTGCACTTGTGCCCTCGGTGTGTCTGTCTGTCTCTCCACTGCTTCAATCCTGACTTATAACAAGAGCCGGGTCATAACGACTCACTTCACGAAACACTGGCTGCTCTATTTTTGATTCCTCATCCTATTAAAAGCAACATTGCACTTGGATTGCACGTAGAAAGGACAATCAGAACACTCTACTTATCTTACATGAATACACATTTGATGTTGTACCGGCTTTAGGGTTCTGTCACTGCACAATCTCAGTCAGCAGCTTGTTCTTCTTCACTTTGGCACTGTGACCCATCTAGCCAACATTTTCCACTCCTCCTCTATTCCAGGGAGATCAGGTATAGCGTTAAATGTGTTTGTTGTTTGGCTGTGTCTTTTGACTCTCCGGTGTCAGGAGACGATAATGCATCATTTACAGCAAGCCCAGGAAAGGTCAGACCTGCTTCCCATTGTGTTGCTGTTCTGATGTCATGGTGGAGGGTATTAAGACGGTGGGTTATCTCAGGCTCTGCTTTCACACCACTTGGTGCAATACTTAATAAAAAAAAACATAACATCACAAAAAAAAAACCTAATAAATATGCTTTGTTGTTAGTAAATGCCAGATGATTTACTTTCTGTGAAAATCCAAAATATTATATGTTTCTTTCTCAGCAGCAGCAAAAGAAGAGAAGAAGCAGAAATAAGTGCCAGGAATCAAGAAAGCCTAAGAAAAGCAGGCCTGCTGCATTCACAAAACAAAGACGTTAAGAAGAGTAGCCAACAATGATGAAACAGCCTCATACAACCCTAGCACAATCAGTCACTTTTAAAGGATTGCTTTTTCTTTGATTTGTTGCAATCTTTGCATCTCTAACGTTAGTGACTGGCTCAGTATCCTGCCATTGATGCACTGATGTGCAGATCTGTCTGCAAATTAAAGCTTATACGTTGCATGGAAAACCAAGCAACGTGCTTTTATAATAAATCGGTTTAATTGTTACAAACAATTACAAAATGTTCTGAATCAATTAGCAGTCCCATCACATTTAGTCATTAGTCCCCTGTCATTCTGTTGTGTACGTCTCGTAACCACTTGAAAATCAGTAGGTAGCACTGCAATAACAAAGGAGTCACATTACTCGCTTTTACTTTAGGAACACAGAATCTTTATGCAGATTTAAACCTGTACTAATGGAAATGTCAAACCAACACAAAAGATTAAAATTCTTAAAATCTCTCAGCTGTCCCAGGGGAATATTTGGTCAATCTACAGCTACGAATGCTTCCAGTCTTGGAACATGGTGCTTCTGCACCAAATAAAGGTGGAAAGCAATAAAAAGAAAGAACGAGGAGAAAAATGCAATGCACAGAGCAACATGGCACTTAAATTCAAGACAGCATGTCCGTTTCTGACTGAGACTGATTATTAGTGTATTCAGTACTGTCTCCTACGCACAGTGTTTTAAACAATTTAAGCATAATTATATTTTGAGCATAGAACCGTCAAGCTGAATGGTCTTTTTTGTGTGTTAGTGCTCAGTCAACAGAAAAGCTCAAGGCCGAAGACTGAATATGAGAAGCACTTCAATCACATACCCCATTCAGGGACAGTGCACACTTTTAAATAGACATTTCTGCAAAAGTAATGTCCTTGTCTACACAAGGCTGTAGTCAAAGGGAAATGGAAAGCTTCAAGCTAGTGAGAGCTCAGATTTGGAAACATCACTGGTCTGCTAACCTCTAACAAGATGACAAGCTGGATGGTGGTTTCTATGGCAGCATTGCAGGTTAATAAGGCTGTTACTGTTTTGAGCACAACTTAGGGCAAGCTGCGCATTATAAATCATTAGCACCATCTTTGAGTTAAGTTTTATCTGATCACTTAGTTAGTTTGTTTGTTTAATACATATATATTGAATGGGTTCACTGTTATGCACGTATTGCCTCTGAAAGCCCATCTGTGTTTGCATCTGTGCGTAACAAAAAGAGGAGAACCCCCAGCAGTCCCTAAACCTGTCAGACTGGGAGCTTATTTTATCATGCAGCGACAGCAGCTGCAGCTGCAGCTTTTCCTACTTTCCTGCGCGTACATGGCGAGGCGCACACCACACAACATCTGATAAACAATACTGTAACGACGCAGTTTTCATTTCCACTAAATTCTCTAGAAAGTAATAAGTAAATAAGAGGGAGAGAGAAAACACATTTAAATTTGCAGCACTATATCAGCTGAGACCAGATCTTTTCTTTTTTCTTTTTTTTCATTCAATCTAATATTATTTGAACAATGAATATATTTAGATTTACAGTTAATATAGAAATACAAGAAAATTAATGAAAAGCAAAAGCGTCAACAATGTGTTGCATCACTAACACTAATACATGAGTAAGAGAGCGGATCCACTCACATCATGAAAAATAGTAAGCCCCTGTCCGGCATTGTGCGGCGGCTGCTGTTGCTGCTGAGCCCGAAGATGCTTCTGTTTGGCCGACTGCAGGCACATAGTGATCATCTCTGTACAAGCCAGCATCTTCGACCGCAACCAAACACGTCTAAATCAAACTGTTGAAGTCTAGGAGGCTAAAGTGAAATGAAGATGTTGGTATGGACGAGATTAGGGCTCCAGGTGCGAGAGATGACAAGTGCAAGCAGGCAGGCGGGGACTCGGGGACGCTCTGCAACTTTGTGGTGCGCAGCTGAACAGCCCCTCCAGCCCCTCCTGCTGGAGCCGCTGTGATTGGCTCGTTTATCAGCATCTGGATTAAACTGATCATCACTAAAGCTTCTTATCTTCCCATAACCCTTTGTATATCTTTTTATTTTTTCGGTTTGAACGCAAAGACACAGTATTAAAACTAGAGCTGACTCCAACTTGCCCTCGGAGTGCTCGTTCATCGCCAGAGTTGTTAATACTGATAAAAAGGGCTTATTTTAAAGGGCTTCCATTGTTCTTAAGTTAAATATACAGCGAATGTAATTAATCTGAATTAAATATTAGGTCCAAAGTTGTAAAACCTGAATGTTAAAATGAGCTTTTTTAAACACCCTAACAGTTCAGCGTTTGACATACACTGCCATCTGCTGGATGCGAGAAGTCACTATTTCAGATGGGGTTTTTTTTGTTGTTGTTGTTTTTTAAAGGGGGTGAATTTATAATTAGATTTCATTTATTTTTGGACTTATTCGTGTGGTTTTTAGTTTTAAAATAATGCATTTAACTGATTTAGAGAGGAACAAAAAAGTGTCAACGAGGGGTGGAGCGAAAGAAATTCCAAAGCGATCCTTTAAAAATATCTCTTCCTGGGCTTGAGTCAGTTTCACTTTCCGTTCTACTTGACAGGGACTGAGAAGTGAGAAAGCGACGCAGCGGGAGCGCTAGTGTAGTACTTCTGACTTCTACTTGGCTCTCTTTGGCCCTCTTCTCGGGCCTATAGCTGCCTTTCTTAACCTTAAGCCGAACTTGGAAAGGCTCTGTCGGATGAGGACTGAGGAAGTAGTGCCTGAAATAGTTTTAAAGGCAGCTCTGTTTCGTTACAGCTGCCAAGCAGCTTAATAATTTTATTACCTCCCGTGTAGTAATGGCTTCAGAGGTGGCACCGAGGGTCGATCCGACTGAGGGTAAGCAGCTCAATTAACTTTCGATTTTGTTATGAAGACTCCAAATACTTCTTGACAACTGCGTTTTATACGATCTCAGAGCTGTCCTAGTAAAACAGAAAGCGTTTTGTGTGAGTCACTGCTTGCTATCGATTTCTTAGTGTAGAGATTGTGAAAGTGTTACTGTTGTTTTGGTAAGACTCAACGCTTTATATTGTCAAATCAACAGACAAGCCACTATCAATTTCGTAATGTTCATTTACCATTGCTACGTACGTGTATGTTGGCATGGAGGATAGAAAGAAATCAATTGAGAATACGAAGAATTAAAGAAAAACGAGTTATGCTGACAATAAGTCACGTGACGTCCCTCTTTCTTTGCTCGCGCTGAAGCGGAGGAGCTTGCCCGGTCTCTGACTGAAGCCCTCAGCAGCGGGGACTCTGAAGAAGCAGCTAAACTGTGCCAGAGGCTGACTCAGCTCTCCGTCCCGGTGTCAGTCACCATCAGCAGTCAGATCTACCCCCAGGAATCCATAAGGTGGGACACAGCAGTGTGTGGGGATATGCCTGTGTGTACTTCTCTGTTTATTAAAATGCCTCCATGACAGTAATACCACAGACGTTGCTGTTTATGGGGGAAGAGTTCCCCTTTTTATTTTTAGATGGGGTCTGTTTTAATTTGGAAGCATGCAATGTAAACAAGAATTAAGGCCAAGTGCCAAAAAAATAAAACATATGCATATATGGTAAATGGTAAATGGGCTGTATTTGTATAGCGCTTTACTAGTCCCTAAGGACCCCAAAGCGCTTTACACATTCAGTCATCCACCCATTCACACACACTTTCACACACTGGTATATATGACTGTTTGTCTGTGGTTACATGCTTGAAATACCAAAATAAGAACACGAATGAATGGACATGAATGTTCAAGTGAAAATAGTAGAGGGCTGACATGTTCTGCTGTTCCTGTTCTACAGGTTGAAGGTTGGAGTGGAGGATGGACAATCAGAAGACAATATCCCTGTGATTCTTGACGTTGCTACTGGCATGACAATCGCACAATTAAAAGACAAGGTACTGATGTGAAAGCACACGCAGCACAAGAGGCAATTTTCTTCTGTTCTTTTATTATTATTATTTTTTACTTCATTATTTTCTTACCAACCTATGATACATTATACATATAAAACCTAAAATGAAGCTGAGCTATGATCTATTAAAGGCTACTTGTGAAGTTTTCTTATAACCAAAAATGTTTATGCACCACTCATAATAATGCAGTGAGCGTATCATGGACCTATTTGTCAGTAAAGCCTTGCCCCTAAATGCAATTCGGTATTGTTTATATCAATGTTTATCAGCGAGCAGTCTTTTCTATTTTCTATTTTTATTTTAAATTCAGATTTGTTTCAGACTTAGTGTCCAGAGTGGGTTTGCTCATTTCAGTTTTAGTCATGTTTTTAGAAGTTTCACTGTTAGTTTTACTGTTTTATTGTCTAGCACGTATACGCTAAAGGCAAAAGTTAGGAAAGTCATTATAAGTATTATAAAGATTGTAAGTATCCTATTACCTTAAAAACACAAAACGTTTTTCAAACAGTTGACTCATTCTTGTAGATATTCAAAGTCTTAATAAACATCTTCATCAAAGTCTCCTCAGCCAAGCTGTGATAACAAAGTTTTTGTTACGGTTTGGAGGAGGACTCAAGCGCAGGACTCCGGTTCTAATGCTCACAAGAAGGATTTATTTACAATTCACCAGTTGTATATACAAGAAGGTGTGGGGGGGCTATATACAGCTGAGTGAGGGAAGAAGGGGTCTCCAGGGAAGTCCAGGGGGGAAGCACGCACTCATCCACACACACGATCACAGGCTCACACTCTGACACTGCCACACGGGAATCACACGGGGAAAAATCCAGGAAGCTCTGTAGGCAGGGAGACGGGGTTAAGTACGACGCACAAAGGAAAATACTCTTAACTAGACTTGCTGTAGCTTGGCTTCACTAACGCGTGGTAGACAACGATCCAGCGATGAACAGCAGTCGCCTCCTGGTTTAAATGCTGATCGTCTTAATGAGACCCAGGTGTCTCATCTGTCGAGGGCGTGAATCCACAGTGAGTTCCGCCCCGGCGAGAGAGAGAGAGCTGATCCGCCTGGCCGTGACATTTTTACTAAACGAATAAATACTAAAACTAAGGATGTTTCCTCTTTTCTATTTTTTATTTCATTTGAGTTTATGTTCCGAGTTCACAAAATCATTTCAGTTGGTTTTATTTTTCCAAAGTCTAGTATGTTTTTTTTTAATGTTAGTTAAGTAAAAGTTTTTTCACATCTAGTTTTAGTTTTCAGTTTGGTGTTAGTGATCTATAGTAACCTTACCACATACACACAGTAGCAAAGTTGTGCACCGATTCATACAGATTGATGTCTTCTATGCATTAAAGTGTTTATTACTCTTTAGGAAGTGGTAGTACACCAGCTGGCTTATGTTATTGTCTTTAAACTTTCACTGCATTTTGTTAAGCCACATTGAAATTCCAGTGGAAGAGTTACTTTTTCTTTTCTTTTATATTCAAAGATCAGCCAAGATCTTGGGTTCCACCCACTGTTGCAGCGCTGGGTGATTGGGAAGCGGCTAGCTCAGGACCAGGAAACATTATATAGCCATGGGATTCGAAATAGTGGAGACCAGGCTTTCCTGTTTATCAGGTCTGCCCATGCTGCTCATCTCACACGGCATCAGCACAACCTGGACCAGGAGCAACAACGTATAGATGGTAAGTAGTAAACAGTTGTCTTACCTTTTGAACGATAAGAAGAAGTGCTTTGGCTATGATAAATACAGACAGATTTTTATCAGCAAAGTATGCCGTATTGATGTTTAATAGCACTGAAGTTTTATACAATTAAAATCTATTATTAGGTATCATGGAGTCGATGCAATCACTGCAGCTGCTTCCCAGAGGTCTGGAAGGAGGTGGTGGTGAGAAGATAGTTCCTCCTCCTCTTCCTCCTAGAGACCGAACTGCTACTGTACCCAAGCCTCCTGTGGCTCCTAAACCTCAGGTCAGAACACAACTAGACCCTGCTTTAGCAATGGGCCTGCACATATAATTGTTTAAATACAGTAGTGCATGTGTTAGAGATGTGTAAACATATTGTATGTCTTTGTGCATGCAGTTGGGATGGGCCTGTTCAGTGTGTACGTATCTGAACAAGCCAACACGTCCCGGCTGTGAGATGTGCGGAGGGGAACGGCCAGCAGAATACACTGTGCCTGACATCTACCAGCCAGATGAGGAGGAGATTAAGAGGATTCAGCAGGAAACACTTGCCATGATGCAGTACGAACAGGTAAAAGTGCTGCTTGTTAAAAAACCCCAGCTAAAATTAAATCCTTTTAACACGGTCTCACATTTATGTGTGAAATAACCCTAATCACCTGGGGTCATGGGAAAACCTGAAATATTATAGGAAATAAGATTTGTGCTTGACAAGTTTTAAAGAAAAATGTAATGTTTATATTAAAACATCGGTATATTTGTTATAAAAGAAACAGACAGAAAGAAAGAGAAAAACCATCAGTTTAATTAACTCATTAAATCTTGTTTTTGTGTCACCTTTTTGTTTAAATTCCACATTTTAAACTACACATTGTTCCTAGATGATTTGCCACACATTACCAATAAAGAATAATGAGAGCTGACTTTAGGGACACAATAAAACTTCTCAGCTTTCATTTTCTATCTTTGGGAAAAGCTAAATTACTATGTTTATGAGTCATGCAGTTTATCTGAACCTCTGCTGTGCATGCTACTCTGTGATAAAGGCTCAGCGGCAGGAACGAGAAGAGAACTATTTGCACTTGTTGGCAACAGAAGAACAGAACCTTATCCCATATGCCAACGAGGCAGATTGTCCAATTTGCTTCTGTAATCTGCAGCCAGGAGAGGGCATCGTGCTCAGAGAGTGTCTCCATACTTTCTGCAGGTATGACAGAAAATAGCTTTGTAATATGACAGAAAAATGATCAAATTCTGTCTGCTTTCTTGGTCACTTTCTGATTAGCTAACATTGACCTTTACACCACCCATACCATATCCCAACTTCCCTGCTGCTAGACCTTCGCAAGAACGTCCTTTACCAAAGTGCATCTAATGTCATCATCAATTTGATGCCTGTATTCACAGTACAAATCTAGCCATTAGAGGTGGGAATCACCATACATCCCACGATACGATATTATCACAATACTTAACACATGATACGATATTATTGCAATTTTTAAAAATATTTTGCAATATTCAGATTCTGTACATAAAGGTAAACTTTATCAATATTCATTTTATCTAATATCAAAGTCTCACACTCAGTCTTTCTCTCATTTCAGTTTTATTGTTGACAAACTGAACGGTTTGTATTACAGTCTAGTCCAACTTAACTGAACGCAACCATCTGGTACAATTATAGCTATTCTGAACTATGCAGTTTATGAAAACTATGCAGCCCCTTCAGCAACTGAAGAATTTGAAAGTAAATTAAAACAAAATATAATTTTACATTAAATAAAAAAGTTTTAAACTTAATTAAAATAAAACATGTCTTAAATTAAAATAAGTAAACTGTCATGTTTATTGCTGCCAAAAAAAAGTTTGGACAGTGAAGGAATGTCAGGATTCTTGCTCAGAAAAAGGATCAACATGCTCTGAAGTCAGAGCACAAAAACCTTTTTTGTAACAAAATATCGATTTCTGCTGTCCCTGTATCGATACATTATTAGCAAACAAAATATCACGATACTACACAGTATCAATTTTTCCCCCACCCCTACTAGCCATTGCATTTACTACTGTTACTACTAACTGTACAGTGGAGTTACATGACACACTTGACTTACAACTGACTTTTGAAAAAGAGCCTTTATTTAAAAAACAAAACAGAAAAGATTTGGCATTTTAGTAGTATGAGTCAGAGGGGAAATATGCAGGAAATGGTCTGGGGGAAAACTAGGCCCCTGCGATAGTCTTTCTCATATGGGCTGCCAGCTCGGCAAGATGGGCTAAGGTGGTGAGTTTTCTTGCATGTACTGCCTGGCTCACTCACAACATTTCAGTGGGATTTAAATCTTTAGCTAATTTATTCCGTACCCCTCAAGCATCTTTTTGAGCCATGTCTTCTTCTTCAGCTTCTTCTCCTATAATTTTAACTATATGTGTCATTTTTTTTGCGTATATCAACTTTATGCATATGCAGTGTTTCATATGGGATTAAATGTATGCTCGTTTTGAATAATAAGAGTCAGTGTATGCAAAATGTGCTTTGTGCTTAATATTTTATGTATATAATGAAGTGTATGTGATTACTCAGGGAGTGTCTAAAAGGGACAATAGTAAACAGTCAAGATGCTGAGGTGTCCTGTCCTGACAACTGTGACAGCAAATTACTGGACCGAGAGATCAAAGAGGTGAGTGGAAGCCACGGGGACACAACCTTAACCTTCACATGGTCTGTGTTTGACAGTCATACATCACCTTTCCCAAAAAATAAGACAGACAATAACTTTAAGAGAAGCAAATATGTTGACAGCCATACAGCATGTAATCTCTTACTCTTCATATGTCTCTGTTATTGTTTATGGTATAATCCTGGGTCCAGCTGCTCACGGAAGAGGAACACCAGCGGTTTCTGGAGTTGCGTCTGAGCATTGCAGAGAGCCGCTCAGAGCACAGCTTCCACTGTCAGACTCCCAACTGTCGTGGGTGGTGCATCTATGAGGATGAAGTCAATGAATTTCACTGTGAACTCTGCGACGAAACCAACTGCATTCTCTGCAGGGTACCTGTGTTACTTTAATACCTTAACTGAACAAAGTTTCATTTCGTGTAATAGAGAGGGCACCAGATGTAAAGGACGTATATTTTTTCAGGCCATCCACAAAGACATGAATTGCAAGGACTACCAGGATGACCTGCGTGTAAGAGCAGAGAATGATGAAGCAGCTCAGAAAACTAAACAGATGCTGGAGGTAAGTCAACTTTAAAGTGCTTTGTTAATTACCCTGAACAGTGAAAATCTATGAATGCTGGCAAAGCAAAGCAATGTGGATCAAGAAGCAGAACACAAATGACATTACAAACAAAATAATACATTGTCTCTTATCAAGGACTATAATTTTTCTCTTATCCAGAGTGAAATAAACCAAATAGGCAATTTTGTAGAATCTTAACCCTGTAAAATAAATCATAGAACAATCAGTCATTTATTTTTTTTACAATTAAATGTTCTTTCATTAATGGCTGCTTAATGAGGCTGAAATTCAGAGTAGAAATTTCCAGTCAGCATCTGTGGTGATCTGTTGCCCTCTTAACACCTGTCTAATAACCTTGTGGTATTCACCACATGCTGTAAATGTATCTGTTCTGTTTAGTTGCATGCAGTGGCTAGGTCCATCTTTTATATGCAGGCTATGGCAAGGATTTAGGCGTTGGCTTTACTTTATGGAATACAGCAAAGTTAGATCATCATATTATATTCAGATTTTGAGTCGAGTGGATAAATTGTATTATGTTGATGTTTTTCTGTACTTTTTAAAATCACCCTCTCAGGCATTTTCCTCTATGGCTACTTCACACTGTTTCACTGTATTCAACTACAGAGCCTGCTGCAGAATGGGGAAGCCATGAAATGCCCACGGTGTGACATCATTGTCCAGAAAAAAGATGGATGTGACTGGATCTGCTGCTTGATGTGCAGAACAGAAATCTGTTGGGTCACTAAACAAGCTCGATGGGGCCCAAATGTAAATATATATATATATATATATGCATTAAGATAGATAAACATATTCAGAAAGGTTTCTGTATTGTGTGTCTGAGACATGGTTCTCATTTCTTTCTTTTCTTTTTTACAGGGCAACGGTGACATAACTGGTGGATGTAGATGTCGAGTCAATAATCAGTCCTGTCATCCTAACTGCCAAAACTGTCACTGAGGGAAGAACACTAATGAACTCATATTAGAAGCTCCAGTGAAAGCGATTACACTGTCTGGATAAATTCAAACCACATCTCGTGCTCACATCTCTGATTTAATGTTAGTTTGATTTATTTCACCCTCTCTTTCACTGGTATATGGGCAAAACTCATCATCTATCTTGCTTGCAATGCATCCAGGTGTATTAAAAGCTGTTGTCAGTACAGTGTGAGGGGGAAAACAGTTATACTTGGAGGTTTTTTTGCCACAATACCTTCTTATCTCTCGCTATTGCTTTCTTCTAGTTCAATGAGCCAATTGTGATGTTGTTTACTTGAGTTTGGATTCGACTCAGAATTTATCAGAGCACGCATACTGAGGTAACATTTTACTTTTCTGAACAAAGATGCAAAAGACCTTGTGCTTATACAGTATATAATATTAGCACTCCAACGATAACGATGCATGATAAGGGCTTTCTTGTTTATTTTGTCTGTAAAGTCTGATGATAAATAGCAATATTTTTCATTCATTTTTTTTACAACTAAGAATTTTATCTATCAAACACCAGGGCAGTTGTGGTTATAAGTACTATTACGGTCTTCCCAATACAAATTGTCAGCACTTTCTTTTTAAAGTTACTGTTTTTGTTTGATATGCTATTAAAATAAATGGCTGGTTATGGGATTGTTCAGTCGACAAATCAGACTTATTTTTGTTTACACTGAATGAATGTACTCATAATGAAAAACAGATTGCTCTAATGCACTTAATGGCTATAAAGTGTCATGTGTATAATGTATTTTTCTGCAACTAATTCCTGTATTAATTCCTAAAGAATTACAGGAACTAAATTACTACAAATAAATTATATTTGATGTTGCATTAAAGCTTGTTATTAGGCTTTACATTCTTTGTCTTGAGTCATGAAGCACCATGTATTTTAAATAGGGACATTATGATGTAACTGTATATTTAAACAGATTAAAAAATGAGCTTAAGATCAGCTCAAGCATCTGACGATGTTCAACTTTGTCATCTTCTGTATCCTTTATTATTATTTCTTATTAGAACCATAGCACTAATCTAAATATGTTAAGAAGCCTAAAGAACTGAAGTCACAAAGGACAATTGAGGCTAATGTGGTCTAGCAGGGCAGCTAAAACCTGAATTTGAGAAATCCTGAAAAAACACACTATATAGTCATAAAAAATATTCTGAATAAAAACGTAAGCCTGAATCCAAATGCATAAAACATTTTCACTCTAGTTTATTAGCATTCTGTTGTACAACTTTACATTAGTAGACAGTCGAATAGTAACAAAAATAAACATAAAAGGCAGATAAATCATTTAGTGCAATGAAAATAAATGAACACCGCTGAGTGCAGATACGTGCTGCATTACAATGCTCAACAACTAAGCTCGTAGGAGCATAAGAGCATCCTCGGACATGTGCCAGGTCACCTTCATTTCAGTCAGCTTGCAGATCCCTTACCAGCTGAATGAGAGGCTCAATACAAGGCCAATAAACCAATCAAACACAGCACAGCACTGGAGCATCAAGCCTTCAGCTTCACATAGAAAAAAAAAAAGCATCAAATAAAATCACTTTGATGAGTTTCACCCAATTAAGAAGTTTTTAGAGGACTACCAGTTCTGTGTCCCGGTAGGGGGCAAGAACTCAAGGCTGATATTTGAAACAAGAACTGTGGGTTTTCAAATGACTGACAATAAACGAAACCCTATTAAAATAAAATCTCCTATTTAAGGATGTGATTTTAATGCCAATGACTGGACCAATCTGGTACCCTGGACTAATTCTACACTCAATCACTTTACAAAGGAGGATCTGCTCAAATCAAGCAAAAATCACGTATAAATCTAAAATATTAGACAGAATTAATATGAAGGCCCAGGCACTTCTCTAAAAGGAGCACCCTTCCAAACAAACTGAATAAAAGCAACTATCAAATCAAAGTGATTTTACAAAACTAATGCAGTCAGTACAAGCCAGGTCTGCTATACTGCTAATAAGAAGACAACAATATCCACTTCATTTTACTTATTCCACCTCTGATATTTACTGTTACTAGGCATTTGGTGAATGACCATATTGTGGGAACTATTAGGATATGACAATCTTCTCTACAATTTTTTTTTTTTTTACATGAACTAGTTATTTGGGTACACAAAACACAAACTCATTTTCAGGTGTGTGTGTGTGCAAGCATTAAATAACTTAAACGTTATCACTCAGCTACTCTTATACTATTTTCCTGGGCGATGAAAGCTATATTCTATTGCGAGGGCATATTCTCAAATATATGTTTAGGCAAACAAAAACTTCAAGTAAGCTACAATGTATTTACTTCTGTAAGACCAGTTTCATTTAAGCAAGTCATGGGTAACAGCTGCTGATGTGTTAAAGATACTCGGTCCTTAAGAGAAGATACCTTTATACGCTTACTGAAAGGGTTAAACATAACTAATGAAATACTAAATAATGAAATGGTGACCCTTAAAGTGCCTGCGTGTCATGTTTCTATACAGTTACTTACCTTAAAATTAACAAACAGTAAATTTTACAAAGCGAGAATTCAGGAATTCCCTATTTGGTCCAGGTATCAAATAGATAACAAACGGTTTGTGACTGCGCACACACTCAACTACACACACATTCACTCAGGCGCTCGTAATTGGCAGCAGTTTCAAATGTAGTGAGTCTGCCAAGTTTTCTGCAAATCCCTGTGAGGATAATGCCTTCAGATTATCCTAATACTAAATATAAATAAGCTTTCGTGATGACCATCAATAATGGTTCTTATACATAGTCTCTTCATTATATTCTTCATTTCAGAACAACAGCAGCATTTACATTGGTGCCTATTCGGGAATTACAAAGCAAAAAGGCCTGACAAACCCTACACAGAGTAGAAAGACATCCTCGAAGACGAAAGAGACTGACTTTAGAGAGTGCACCCAGACAGTGTTGCCGACTCTGCGGTTTGTGGTTTAAACCATTAAAGGGTTCTTGATAGCAGACCCACCAGCTTGATTTAGTAGAGGACAGAATACATGGAGTGTTGGTGTAAAAGAAAAGCAGTTCAAGGAAATAAGTCTAGCTTGGGGGCCCACTCAAGAGCAGTATTGACCACAGCAAGAGCTGCTGCCCCTAAAGCCACCGTGAGACCCATGACTGCAAGTCGAACAAACCGCCGTGCTGCTGAAGGTCGGGCCACTGCAACTACAGAGCTCACTCCTGAGCTCTCCAGTGCAGCCTGCTTTTGTCTGCGTCTGCGACGGAGAACTGAGTCTGGTCGTTGCTGCGCAGATGCAAGTTCAAAGTCCTTAAAGGTAGAGCTTGCCATGCTTAAAGAGACAGATACATGTAGAGAGACAGAAAAAGGTTTTATTGAAAGTGAGTAACTGCAGTTTTTGAAGTAGAAGAAACTAAAATGTGAGTATTAGTATATAAGAAAAATCAGTGATGACAGTTTCATACCACTAAAATAACTGTAAGAACTTACCTTTCATGTGAAGCAGCCTCTCTAGCCAGTTCAGAGGGGGGAAACTGTACAAAGAGGTCTCCTGCTCGGCTGATGAGCGTCTCATAGGGTAGATCCTGGGGAATCTGGGATAGCAGGTGATGAACCATGGCCATATCACATTCACACTCCAATACCTCCTCCTCTCTGTACAGCACGATCTACAACATAAATACAGTTTGCATACCAATATAAACATAGAGATGTAAACAGCATATTTGTCAAGGAAAACAATGATACATTCATACAGAAATAAGAAGCCATTCCCATTAGAGATGTAATCATTTAAAATAACACACCCGACTAAATTAAACTAAATAGGGGCAACTTAAAAACAAGAACTGATCTGACATCACTGCATTGATCTAATAATAATAATAATACTACTAATAAAGGGATTGATTGATTAGCCACAGATAATGTCAATAAATGCTCAACCATTACCAAATTGGTTTCCACAACCCTCATGAATACAACATTATCCATATCTTCAGCTGTCACAATGGCCTTTGCAGAGTGAAAAAATGTGAGCTTTACATATGCACAAATGGAGATTATATAAATGGTTTATTCTTACACTGATTTAGAATATGTAATTCATGTAGTGTTTAATGTAACTTGATGTTTGGTGAGTGTCTCTTAGAGACAAACCAGGAAACAGGAAACTCACCACAGCAGCAAAGTAGATTGGCATCAATGGATGGCAGGCCAGGAAGAAGTCATACAACCGTACAACATGGCGGAAGTCTGACAGGACATGGCCAAACCATGTGATGAGCCAACTGAGAGCAAAGACTGTACCCACCTCAGCCCTTAAAATGACAAGTGATGAGATCAGCTTACAATGACACACTGAACTATTTAGTTTGCCAACTGTTCCACTTAAAGTACTCTATATAGCACCTACAACCAGAAATTTCTACAACTTGCACTTTATATACTTTATATATTTATGATATAATCAGGAACTGAAAATCAAACATGAAGGCCAACTGTAATGGTAACCTTTGGTTGCAGCCTTAATGACGTGGATGCCTTACAACTGAAACTTGAGCAATCATAATTGGATCAGTGTGATGTAAGAGCAGTCACACTTCATTCCTTCACTTAAAACAGCTTTCATTTTATAGTTGTACCTGTTTTAACATTAACCTTAGCTGTTTAAAGGAGACACCGCTGTAGATATGCCAAAGTAGTAAAGGGTCATACTAATGATCATCATTAGTACTGTCATTACAACAGACGCTAAAAGATTTTCTGTCTAAAGCAAAAAAAATTACTATTGCATGCACAATTCTTTACTGTAAATTTAAGAAGCTAATCTCAGGCTTGTCATTTAACACACTAAAAAATAAAAATGCAAGGTTTAACATCCTCTTGTATCCTAATGCAGAACAAAAGCCATTGGGTCTACTTTCACTAGAATAGTAGTGAATCTTACTGTTGCATGAAGTCATGCACCTCAGGGTTGACCCTTTCAATGATGGGCATCAGATAGTTAAGAATGTGTTTTGTGTTGTCCATAGTGGGATCCATGAAGTCCCTGAGAAAGAGAATAAGACAGACAGCATTTTTTAATACCTCACCGTATGATTTTTTATTGAAGCACAAAGCAATAAGGACAGACTGTGCATACAAAAAAAAGTGGAAGATTAAGTAGCAGAGAAAATAACCTGCTGTAGATTCATTTGTGTCTGTAATAAGTACCTGAGGTGATGTGTGGAGAGCTTCTCCACTAGAGCAGTTGCAAGACGCTCTCCCACAACTAATAAAAAGGTCACGACAATGTCATGGTATCCTTGGTAGTAGTGCAGCTGGGGATTACGTTGCAGAACTCTGAGGATGATGTCGATTAACTCTTCCTGGAGACCCTCTCTCTGCTCATCTGGCATACCTATGCATGCATAGCCAAAATAGCGCTGTATGAATGTTTGTGTGATTGGATGGATGAGACTTGTTATCGAAAGTGCATTGAGTGCTCAAAATGAAACAGACCAGCCCGTTCAGCATTTTTCAAATAAAATACAGCTGTTAGCTTACATTGGCATTCAAAATGTCTCCACAACTAAAAAAAATAATAACTATGTAATTCAAATTTGGAGTTGGGCTAACCACCATAGTAGCTCTTTCAACTCAAGTTTATTTAGCTGAAAAAGATGGAAAAGCAATTTCACTGAATTCTCAATTGTCTTGGTTTGAGAATTTGATTTGTAATGGGAAAAATCTAGTTAATCCTCACATTTATTGGGGCTATCGTGGCTCAAGAGTTGGCAGTTCGTCTTGTAATCGGAAGGTTGCCGGTTCGAGCCCCAGCTCGGACAGTCTCGGTCGTTGTGTCCCTGGGCAAGACACTTCACCTACCGCCTACTGGTGATGACCAGAGGGGCTGATGGCGCGATATGGCAGCCTTGCTTCTGTCAGTCTGCCCCAGGGCAGCTGTGGCTACAACTGTAGCCTCCACCAGTGTGTGAATGAGAGTGAATGAATAGTGGAATTGTAAAGCGTTTTGGATGCCTAGAAAAGCGCTATATAAATGCAATCCATTATTATTATTATTACATTTAGATGTAGGTGGTTAGAATTTCACTGTATGATTTTTGTATAGCCTTTGTAGGCTTAGCCGAAGTATGAATATGTGTCAGGATGACATGGTGAAAAACTGCTTTGCTTTGCTTAACAATGTTTCACTATGTTATCTGCTAACTGTTGGGGTGTAGAAGGACGAAACTCCCTAGCTGACCAGTGTCAGGAGCTTCCTGGGAAAAGATAGTGGGAGTTGCCCTCTCCCCAGTAACATCCCATGGGACAGAAACCTGCTGTAACTAAAAGATACACAGAGTTGTGTGTGAGGGTATAAAAGAGGAGCTGAGATGTCCCAAGGTCAGAGCTGGAATGACTGTGAACTGTGATGTGTGTTGGCTCTCCTTCATGCAGTAATAAAATAGCTCGACCACAACTCTGACCATGTTGCAGACATTCTTTTTTTACAGAAAATACCACGACAGATTCCTGCAGTGGAGAGTAATAGATATAGCTGTAACGAAGCCAAGTGGCTACCAGCAAAAGCCACTATATCAGCTAGTAGCAGCAAAGCCATTTTCACATTGCATTGATAATTACAATATTAAATGCAGATTATTTTTCAGGTGAATAACTATCGAATTTAAAAGGTTACAATGGAAGAAACAGTGTTTTGTCAACAATGTATGGGCAAAACATTAAAACATTTCTCAACAAAACTTCTAGCCAATTACACCATAACCCACTACAAGGCCAATAATATATAAAGAATGATGGTGACCCTGTGTCCATGTCAGCAAAGGTTAAAAATATACAAGATTTGCAAGTAGAATTTGCCAACCCAGTTCAGTTTTCCCATAACATCTGGGATATGCTTCAGCTCCCCCAATCCATGAATTGGAAAAGCAGTGAAGAAACTGGAGGAATTTATAGTTGTATTAGAAATGATGACACAGTCACTCTATATAATGTCTACAGTGTGTGCATGTAGACACAATTGGCATAGATTGGTCACTCACCAGGTGGGAACCTCCGTAGTGAACGCTGGACATCCAGCAACACCTGGTTGTAGTCTTTGTTATTTTCTCGGTCTACAGTGTCTGAAAAAAATGAAAATGTTGCCACTAGCAATTAGTGTATGGTGCATTGACTGCTAGCCTTTGTATTAGGAGGTGAAAAAGAGGCGAGACGCGCAACTGCATATCGTCAACAATTATAATACCTGGCTCTTGATTCAAGACATCAAGGGGGACGTTGAGGAGCTTAGGCCAGACCTGGCACCGTATCTCATCGGTCAGCAGTCCTCCTTCACTGATAGCCATCCTCCTCAGAGCTGCTACGTCTACTGGACTCACACTCAGTGCCTGTGTGATATCCGCTATTTTCCTCTTCCGTCTGGTGTCCCAGTCTAGACAACATCGTTTCACTGTTAGAAGCTATGCTCCCACATTTGTTTATTTATTTGTTAGCAAAGCGCCCCGAAGTGTACTCAAACAGTTGACATGACACAGTTAGCGACCGTTACCTTGCTTTCCATTCACTGGCGACGATGCTCCAACATTTCTAGACTTCTTCATGGTGTCTGTACGTCTTGATGCGTCCTCGTTAGATAGCACTACTTTCCATTCTCCCTAGTTTTTGCTAACTCCGATTTAGCCTTGCGTGGCTGTCAATGAAAACTGTTTAATTAGCAATGCTAGCCCCATGAAAACACGGCCTGGTAGATAACTAGCTATTCAGTGTTAGCTATTTACTAAGCTCGTGCTACACTGCCCTGGTTCCATAACGGCTATTTTTAGGAACACAGCCATCATTGCTGGGACCACTGACAAACAGGTTAACAACCGCCTACCAGCACTTGGATTAAATCGAAAAACCGGCTACATGTTTACATTGGCGGAAGCAACCAAGTATACAGCTGATACAGTTAGCCTAGCCGCTCGTACGGAGTGATGACGTGACAGGAAAAAAAAAACAGGAAGAGGAGGAGGGGTCGACCCAATTTTTACTGTAAAGAAACGAAACTTTAGAAACAGGAAAACACTAACAAAAAAACCCATCAGGCAATACTTATCTACCGGGTTTATATAATACATAAACTAGAACTGTCTGCAAACTGTGTGGAACAGTATTTTCCTTGATATAAAATTATGACTTAACAATTTATAATGATAATAATAAAAATGATAAACAATTCTGAGAGATTGTGGTGCTGTCTAAAATCTTTTTTTAAGTAAATGATAAACTTAAGCAGGCCTAATTTGGAAATTAGCGGAAGCAAAAATGCGTTTATAACAAATATAATTATTAAATGTGATCAAAGATGAAAAAAATACAATGCTATAAAAACCCGCAGTCTATTCTTGCTACTTATTACTTAGGATGTTATTATTATTAACTAGACTAGACTTCCATAGTTATGCAATACAGTGCTTCCTGTTTCATTTATTTAAAAATAATAACATGTGTGCCCAATATCACATTAAAATAAACCTAAATTTTACATGGTCCTAGATAGTCATGCTTTTCAATTAATTTAATGCTCTCTCTATCTTTAGTCAAGGATAAAAGGACAAATCCATTCTGTCTTCTAGGTGGGGTGTTAGTTCTGGAGAAACGAAAACGAAAATGACAAAGCACTTAAATAGCAGGTTGCTGAAGTCGACAGCCGGAGAAGAGGCTGCGATGAGCTTGCGCACAGACCGAATGAGAGACGGCTAGACAAAGTTTGACCAGGAAAATATTCATGTTGGTCGGATGTCACGCTTGGTAAGTTCGTTCTTTTCTTAGGCTATCGCTCATATAGGAAGTGTTTAGGATACAGAGTTATTTGTCTTATTGTATTTTCTTATTTAGTAAATAATAATAGCGTGTACACTGAGAACAGTGATGCGAACTGATAGCTAAAATTGCAAGTCATATAGCACACGACATGTAAAGTCATTGACAGACAGACAGACAGACAGACACATAAAAGGCAATATGAATGGTATAGCTTGTTTGGAGGGCAGCCAGCCTGTGGAGTGTTATTATTGGCACATCCGTGACTAAGACTTGCGGTGTAAACCTCTGAATCATTTCTTGAAAAAGGAAACCTGTCGGGCAATATCCAGCAGAGGGAAGACTTTGCATTTCATAAGAATTCAGTGCAATGGACAACATTAGAATAAAACAAATATGGCACGTTTCGTTTATAGCGCCCACCAACAAACCTACAACGATGGACATTGAAATATAGTCAAAATATAGTCATTGACACACACAGACACACACACACACACATATCCATTCATCCATGAACTCTATTAGCTTTGATTCCCCCAGATTTTACTGATGTAATCAATGAGAACATCCTTTCTATCTGACGCTGACTCACTACAAGTTATGACCCAGTGATGGAGAGTGAAAGTAATCACTGTTCCTCAATCAGTGCTGTGTTGTGTTTTCTATTTTAATAGACTCCTGACGAAATTTCTAAATCATTGTATTGTTGCATTGTGCTTTAATGTAGTTCTTCTCCTTCCTCTCACTATTAAATCATCAGTGTTACTGGTCTTAAGTTCATCATCTACCACATGCACAACCATGGAAAGCTTGATTTTAATGACTGGGAGAAGCGGACCTAATAATGGTAATTATACAGTATGTGATGGCAGTCACATAATAAACTGAGAAAATCTGTCAACTAAAATTTGTTACTTTAGTCTCATTACATAAATGTTATTTTTCCCCTAGATACTGATACTGTCCAAAGTGAGAATGCTCGTCGAGGTGGAAGGAGAAGACGAAGGGGAGCACAAGGAGACAGAGAAAGAGCACAAAGTCATGGGAGTAGTCAAGGTGAAAGGGAGGAAAGGAAAAGAGACAGTGAAGCGCTCCGTGGGAGAGGAAGGGGAAGAGGTGGTGGAGCAGGAGGAGGTGCAGAGAGAGGTAGAAGAAGAGGAGCAATAGAGGTGGGCCGCAATACAGAAAGGGGAGGCAGACAAAGAGGTGCTGGAAGAGATAGAAATGAATGGGAAGGTGCAGAGAGATGGAGATCAGAAGTAGGAAGAAACCCAGAAGCAGGTCCGGTTGTTAGACTAGGAGCGAGAATGGGGATGGCAGGGAGAGAAGAACGTGGAGACAGAAGAGAAGGTTGGAGGGGTGAGAGAAGAGATGTTGAGGGAGACAGGCAAGATAGAAATGGAAGGAGATCAAATTCTGCCAGCACAGCTAGGCCACCACAGGGCCGAGGACTGGGCTTTAAAGCCCTGGAAGAACTCTCTCTAAAAGACCCATCTGTAGTGGCCATTACCATGTCCTCACATCCTTCTGTGAAAGATCTCCTCAGTGAGACCAAAATAAGGCAGGATCTTATCGAACTCATTTGCTTGGTGCTGAGTAAAGCCTTTAAATCAAGGACAGACAGAGGCACTCAGCAGCACCTGGCTGGCATTATAAAAGATTCAGGGTTCTTCTGCACCTCTCTACCCCACTATCTTGTGGGGATGGTGTCAGATAGCAAACCTGCTCGCAGAGCACAATACCCACAGCATCTGGAAAATATCCTGGTGATTCTCTCACAGGTAAATAAACTGATGAAACATAGAAAACCTGACAAAACATAGGAAATTCAGCTGAAGGATAATTGATTTTATATCTGAAAACCATATGAGGAAATTGCTCAATAGATGAAGCAATAAAGTACAAGGGGAATTCTACTATGTACAAACAGTGTGTATACTGTAATGTACTTCATACACTAAAATACAGACCAGTGAGATTTTTTTTACATGTACATACAGTGCAGTGGGAATGATAGTGTAATATATAAATCACATTTATTTTTATTTTTCCTGTGTGCAAAGAGAAAAAGGCATAATGAAAGATACAGTTATTGAGAAAATCAGATTACATAGATGTAAACAAACCTTATTTAGGCATTTCTGTTTTTATTTCCTGTGCTTTTTATTAACAGTTTTAAAGTAGCTCAATTCTTTTTTCCTTGTTATGTTTATTAGGTGCTTAACATCTTCCCTGCTAGTTCGGTTCATACAGTGAGTTTGTTACTGACACTGCTCCAAGCCTCCATTAACAGCCTGAGGGCATCAGGTGTGGACTTTCAGCCTCAAATTGAGGAAAGTGTGGAGCAACTTCAGGACCTGATCACACACCTCCAGAATAGAGCAAGAGAGGGTACCCTGCGCTCAGACAGAGACACATATGCATTCCTGCCCTCTGGTGGTGGTAACCCAGGTAACTGGCTCTTAGAGATATTTCTACTGAAATCAGTTTGTTTTTACATATTTGGATAGATTGTCCTGAAGCAAATACCATGCAGTTGGCCAGAAAAAAAATCTTTTTGTAAGGTTTTGAAATGTTAGTATAGATCGGACAGTTATTAATACTTCCACTATTTCTAACCTAGATGATGAAGATCAACAGGATTTCAGGACCATACCAATCTACCCAACTCCACAGGAGTTCCGACAGGAGCATAGGCCTTTCCTTAGACCTAACATTACCTCCCAGAGCTACACAAACACCCACCTCTACCTTGATACACACTTCCGGCTGCTCAGAGAGGACTTTGTGCGACCACTGCGTGAGGGGATTCAGCAATTGCTCCAGAACCAAAAAGATATCGGAAGGACCAACAGCCCACTAAAGACAAAGCGCTTTGATGATATCAGAATATATTTTGACGCACAGCTAGTGGTGCCCAAATGCACACACACTGGCATTGCCTACATTGTCCAGTTTGACGCACAGCCACTTAAGGTTAGCTTCTGGTTGTTGATGTCTTTGTAAAATGGCATTTGAATGATGCAGTAAAGTATATTCTGTGTCACTGATGTGTTAATACATACACTGGTCATTCACTATTTAAATGGCAAATGTAAAGACATATATAAACATGTATATTACTAACAGGTTGTCCATTTTTCCCACAGTTTGTACGCTGGCAGAACTCCAAGAGATTGCTTTATGGCTCCCTGGTATGCCTGTCAAGTGATAACTTCGAGAGCTTCCTGTTTGCCACAGTGTCAGATCGAGACCCTGAACATCTGCAGGAAGGACTGGTCCAGATTACATTTACAGAGGAGAGCAGGTTAAAGCTGGCAAGGATTGAGGTAGAGTAATACATTGTTTGCACCATATGTTAAAATGGGCATGATGCATTCAGTTTCTTTGCATAAATGTAAGAAATATCTGTGATCATTTGAAACAGAAATACAAAGAACAAAATGTGTTTTTTTTTAAATCACAGAAAGATCGAGTGTTTCTGATGGTCGAGACCACTGCCTACTTTGAGGCTTATCGGTATGTTCTAGAGGGCTTACAGGAGCAGAGGGAGGATGATTTGCCCTTTCAAAGGTAAGGATGTGTGTCAATGTGCTGCCCTGGACTTTCAGATTTTACTGTCAAGTTTTTCTTTAATAAAATCCAAAAGTTATTTCAAAACAATTAACACCACAAATATTTTTAAAAGAGTTTTGAGTGAGAAAATAGTAGCAAGAAGGGTTTGACAGCGTTTTTTGGAGTAAAAGTGTCAAAGTAAGTTCAGCATTCACTTTAATTTATCATATCATCTCACAATTCCCCAAAAACGTTTACATATGGATCTTTTCAATACTTCAAATATTGCAATCACCTTCAGTACCCTTAACAAATACTGAAAAATATTGTTTTATATTTGTTGCCTAGCAGTATCTCTAAATGAAACTCCATTAAACCTTTTCTCTCAGAACTACAACATAAAAAAGGGTGTCAAGGCCACACTTGACTAGTTTGACAAGTAAACTAGGAAAACTCATGTAAGTGCCTGCAGCAAAGACCAAGAGACATAGGGTGTCTTTTGCTGCTGCTATTATCATGGTTAATACCACTAAACCATAAGGGTTGTTGCCATTGCACACTGCACTTTGTTGATGATAAAATCTGGGCTGTTCTGTCTGGGCTTTTTTGGGGTGTTTTTTGTTTATTTTTGTCTCTCTGTGTATGGACAGACTGCAAATCAATTTCCCATTGGGGACAATAAAGTTACCGTTGACAACTGAAAGTTCCCATTGACCGTTGAAACCTGATTTTAACAGCACAGTTTCTGTAGTTAAGCAAAAGTCCTTGCGATATTGAAACACTGATTTATTCTTTAGGGAGAGATTTTCTTTAAAGGAATATATTACTAAGGATCTTTAATTCTTTCAGGTACATCGTGGAATGCAAGACAGATGTCCAACCGCCAGCTTATCTTCGAAGAAATGATAATTATGACTTGTCATCTGTTGCTGACCCCGACTACAAGGCCAGAATACGGCCCTTTCACAGTCTGAAGACAGAGGCCTGGCCAAGGATGGAGGAGTTGGGTCTGGATGAGTCTCAGATGAAAGCCTTCCAGCTGGCCCTCACAAAAGAACTGTCTATCATACAAGGACCTCCAGGCACAGGTAAGAAATTGAAAGACCATTGTTAGTGAGTTTTTCGTTTTTATTTGTTGAATGACAGAATTTTAAGAAGTGCAAAGTTAAGTTTTCTCTAGCAAAAATCAACATGTTTTTTGGCCTCAGGAAAAACCTACGTTGGTCTAAAGATTGCTCAGGCACTCTTGACCAACCAGGAACTCTGGAGAGATCAACCTGACATGGCTCCGATGCTGGTTGTGTGTTACACCAACCACGCCCTGGATCAGTTCCTTGAGGGTAAGCACCGACAGCTGCTTCGTAATAACACGCTTGGTTTGCTCACTTGTCACGGAAGAGGATGTTTCAATTTCAGGTACAAAGAATCTTATGTGTCAAGTGTATTTACATTCACTAAAAGGCCACAGACCTCTACTTCAGGTTATATTTAATTATTTATCCTTCTGGTCTGTTTCCTGGAATGGACAATGCAAAAAAAGCTTTCAGTGTTCTGGGATGTGACATGCATTTATTTTAACTCTGTATCTCAGGTATTCATAAATTTTTAAAAGATGGCATAGTGAGAGTTGGAGGTCGCAGCAACAGTGAGATCCTGAAGCGTTTCAATCTGAGGGAGCTGACCCATTCACCTAACTTCAGACGAACACTGCCCGGTCATCTGCGTAATGCATATAATCAGGTGAGCTCTTGCAGGTGAACTGCAGTTTGAATCTTATTTTAAAATGCTCCTCGTGTATTCCTTTTGTTCACAGAAAAGATGAAGAAAAGACTCAGAATATATAAAAAGATGAAACAGGTTTAAATAAATGCCTTTTGTTTCCTGTTAAACATCTTTTGTTTATCTAATAGGTTTTCTATTGCGTTTTTTTTTGTCAATGATCACACAATCATTCTTTTTGCATTGTGTGGCTTGCTCACCTGCTTAACAGGTTTACAGGCAGCTGTGTGAAGAGGAGAAGGAGATCGAGGAACAGAGTATAATGTTGGAATGTTCTTTGAAAGGTGTGTTGAGGGAAAGCTTCTTACACAAGTTCATCTTGCGCCGACACTGGGACAGCCTGCATCGCCCCCCTGTGAGTCATTCTGAATAAGAAATTCACATTTTATGCATGTGAAATGAGCTTGACAGAATGAGTCCAAACTCATGAGTTTGAAATGATTTGTAGGCAATGGATGAATTTCAGACCTGGAATGAGAAGAAGCCCAACCTGATGATGGAGTGGTTGGGTTTGGGTTCCACTGTCTTCCTCCAGAGGGAGACAGAGAATGCGAATGGAAATGATGGTAAGACTTTTACTCTAAGCGGTGCTCAACTGAACAAGTGAAAGATTATTTAACCCTTTAAGACCTACCATAGAACCAAGTCCGCCAGAGCTCATATTATATAAATACATGCTGTGGAGCCATTTTTGGGAGCATTTCAAGTTGCTATACATCAATACAACCATTACAGCCTAAATTTTAATAATATGTCTGCATTAAGTGCATAGTACTTATATACATTGCAAAAAAGTGCAATAAACTACAAAAAAATTGAAAATCGTTTTGTTTTTTTAACATATATTTCTAGTTAGAGAAATTTAAGAGGCTTATCCCTCAAAACTGTAAATACAAAAAAGTTGCACAAAATAGTTTCCCACCACAGGAAATTTATTTTGAGTATCTTCATAGTTTTATTTTTGAAATACAACAATTTTTATATACTGCAGGAAAAACAAAAATAAATATTATAATGCAAATTTGCAAAAAAGCAGCATATGAATCAAAATAAACTATTTCCAGCAGTGCAATATGAGTCCTAAGCATCCCAGAAACGACACAGAAAGTCATAAAGTCAAACATAACTTTTAAAAACACCAGTATAGGCTCATTGAGGCCCGGATGGTAAAAAACTACATTTCCGCGAAAATGACGTCACTTCCGGTTTCGGGCAGGTCATGGCGGACATGCGATAGTTTGTGCTGACGTCTTATCCAATGTAGGAAGTGTTACAAACAGCTGATCGGATCGGCAAATCGTGTTTCTGGAATATTATGTTTTTGTTGCTGCAAGTGCTTTTTATGCAGTTTTTGCAAAGCTATATGTGGAAGGAAACTGTGACCGAGGACAAGCTGATGGCATAAGATGTAAGTACAACTCCTCAGGTTTCATATGCAAAAAAAATTATTGCGCTAGCTTACGTGTTTGCAGTGCTACCGGGATTTAAAAATAGTTACGCAAAATGGAGCATGTCTGCTCCGACCGGTTTTAAAGGGTTAATGACTGACTTTCATCTAATGTAAACACTTAAGGTTCCAAAACACCAACATGAGCGTTAAATCTAAACTTAAAACTGCTGTCACAGTCATTTCAGATCAGCAATTGCTGTCAGTGAAGACTATAAACATTTTATCATGCACATACTGTCACAATCTGAAAGCAGGGACTCAAGCGCAGAACAGGTTGACGTCTCAGAGCACCGTTTATTTACACACCAGTGCGATAATATATACAGTGACGGGGAAAATCCAGGGTTCCAAGGGATTAGGGGAAGGCTCTCTCTCTCACGCTCTCTCACGTCCTCACATCCAACTCACACACGTTCGTACAGCTGGGAGGTCACAGGTCCGGGAAGGTAAACTGGAACATGAAAGGGAAAAATCACTCACAAGTCACGAAGGTAGGGCGCAAAGGTACAAGACCACGGGAGCTGGGAAGAGAGACTAACGTTAGTAGCACAATCATCCAGCAATGAGAAGATCTGTGGCCCAGCCTCAAATAGTAGTCGGGAAATCAGCTGATCGCCAACAGGTGTGTGAGCCAAGGGTGGGAGCCAGCAGTGAGCTCCGCCCAGGCAGAGAGGTAAGGGAGAGAGAGAGAGAAAGCAAAAACACAAGTGTAGCCTTGTGAGGCTGGCTGGGCAGGCACGGGGACCATGACACATACAGTATGTTGAATAGCATAAATACCATATGCTGAGCATGCTGAAAGTAGAATTATTTCACTGTATGAGGTGTCAATAAAAAAAAGAAATATGTGCATTTGTTGTGGTGTTTGAAAGAATTGTCATTCTGACCCATTCTGTCGCTCTGAACAGTATCAATGGAGGTGGATGAAGAAGAGGACCTCATTGAAATCGCTGAGGAGGCAGATCTGATCCAGGCAGAGCGGATTATTGAAGACAACTTTGGTCCCAGAGGCATTAGAGATGCCAGAAAGAAGGAAGAAATGCAGGATGCTGTCAGAGAAGTCGAGGATCTCATGCTTGCTATGAACCTGGATAAAGCTAAAATACAGGCTGAGCAGAGTGAAGAAGGATTCAAGGTAAATTTAATTGAAGGGTTTAGTGCAGTGATCGTAATGAGTTTATCATTTCTCTAAGAGCACATTGATGTAGAACCATCGCAGACTGAGTGGAGTCTGATGTAAGGATATGCTTACATTAAATCAACATCTGACCAATGGAAGTATATTTACATCTTAAGTCCACAGCATACAATATGTTATTTACATCCATGTTTGGTAGATGGCAGTTTCAGTTTTCCCTTTGTTGATGATAAGTATAGGACTTTGCATGTTACTGTGAAAACTCTGTAAGTGTAATAACCAAAAGCTTGAGGAGAAAGATTTCTCAGGCATTGTAAAAGATGGACATAGTTACTATAAGTCACCCAGCAGTTTGGGCTTTTGGTTTACAGTCTTGCATTTACAAGATTCAGTGGTAGTGTTTTTGTCTCCCGCATGCTGTTATTCTGGAGAGGCAGAAGTTACCATGTTTAGGTGAAAGGGTAGAGTACTTAATTATCGCCTAATGCTAGGAAGTTTAAATTTCCTATGTGCAATGCTCAGGCACATCAGCTAATTAGTGCTCAACAGACTAATGAAGCATTAGAATTTCACTCACCAAAATTGAAGCACAAACTTCTTAGATGGTTTGCCCTCAACATATGAACAGACTGAGGCTCAACATCAAACCATAATATTAGTCAGAGACTTGCATTAAAAACTATAATATTAGTCAGAGACTTGCATTAAAAACTATAATATTAGTCAGAGACTTGCATTAAAAACCATAATATTAGTCAGAGACTTGCATTAAAATGCTCCAAGAACAATCAACTGCATAAACTAAGTGTAGAAATCTAATTGTAGTAATCCAAGAAGTGACAGTAATGTTACAGTAATGTAACCTATTGGTTAGTTACAAAGTTTTAAAACCTTTCCCAATAGCACCTGTGGCCATATGAACAGACTGAGGCTCAACATCAAACCATTATATTAGTCAGAGACTTGCATTAAAATGCTCCAAGAACAATCAACTGCATAAACTAAGTGTAGAAATCTAGTTCAGTGATTGTAGTTAGAAGAGGTGAGGTCTAAAAGATAACAATCAGCTCCAGATGCTTGTGTCAAAACATCTGTCAGTCAATGTAACCATGTCTCTAACTCCAGTATCCAGTATCTAGTGCACACTATGACAACTTATTACAAAAAGAAAAAAGAAAACAACAAAAAAATAATACAATATCTACTTTATAATATGAATTCATCACTTAGTTAACTGAGGTTCAGAAGGTTATAATGTTTTTTACCATCCTGATCCATACAGTTCCAACCAGACCAGAGGAAAAAGATGAAGAAAAAAATCCGAAACGAAATTAGGAAGACCTCAGCTATGACTGAAAGAGAGGAAGATAACGTGTTTGATGTTTGGACCCTTAGTCAGCAAGACAGATGGAAGCTCTATCGGTATGTCTGCATCTGTGTTTTCTTTTATTACTATGTACCTTTTTTTTCTGGCTCTTCCCTTCTGTTGCATTCTCTGTACAGTTCTGTCCTCTTTCCTTCTTTCTTAATTCGCCTTTTTATTCTACACTCGTTTTATTCCCTGACCTACCTTCGTATATTCCCACTGTGTATAATTAAGTCAAGTAATCACTAAGAAAATGTATCTCTTAGGATTTTATCACAGCAGCCAAGCCAAGATGTAAATCTAGTCTTCTATTACTGTAAAATCAGGACTGAAAGAACTGTGTACACGGTTTTATTTCTCATTTAAACAAACAAACAGGGAAGACAAAAACAATGTATTGTTTAAATTGTTTAATTGTTTATGTGTATTAATAATGAAGAGGTATTAGTCAATCATACTATATATTTTTGCTCTTGCTCCATGTTATTTCAGATTAAAACAATAATAATTTTAGGGCTTCTGCATGGCTCTTTCAGTCAGTTCAGTGTTTTACTATTTCATATTGGCTTTGTGTTTTCAGGCTGTGGGTGTCACGCTACAGGACGGAGCTTCGCGAAAAAGCCCTGCTATCTGAACAAGCCTACCAGAATGCAGTGGACAGATTGGCTGATGTAAAACGGCATGAAAGTCTCTGTCTCCTCAAAAAAGCCACGGTACAGAATATATTAATTAGCATATTCCTTTTAAAAATCCTAACCATAAATTATATAGAATTGATCAGATTTATTATAAATTATTTTAACTAACATTAACAGATAGATTATTTTTGGTTTCATTTGCCCAGATTTTGTGGCGAGCATGTTTGTGCAAGAGAAAAAAACTGTATATTATCCAAATTAAAAGAGTTTTTTCTTCTGTGCCTCCATTTAAAAATAGTAGAAGAGAGCAGAATTGCTCCTGGTAATCCAAGAAGTGACAGTAATGTTACAGTAATGTAACCTATTGGTTTGTTACAAAGTTTTAAAACTTTTCCCAATTGCACCTGTGGCCATATGAACAGACTGAGGCTACAAGCGATAAAGAATCCAAGTGTTAAACAACTACAGAAACAGACAAGCTGCTTCCCACTGTTTCCAGTCTTTATGTCAATCCAACAGACGCATTTGTATAGGATTGATATCTACCTTGTGCTCTAACAGTCCACAAAAATAAATAGCAAATTCAGGTCCACTTGTCTTTAAAAAAAACAAATATCCTGTCCACCAGGTTGTTGGCATGACAACAACAGGGGCAGCAAAGTTTCGTCAAACCCTGCAGGAAGTGCGTCCACGTCTGGTGATTGTAGAAGAGGCTGCAGAGGTTCTTGAAGCCCACACCATCACCACATTGAGCAGAGCATGCCAACATCTTATTCTGATTGGAGACCACCAACAGGTAAGACCTGATACAGACAAACAAGGCGATGTTTCCTGAGCACTTAGGAGACTTGCAAGGTTTATTAACTCTGCTTGACTATTTTTGGATCGCTGTATGTGTTTTTAACAAGGCACAGTTGTAACATGAAAATTTAAAGACAACATATTATGAGATGCTCTGTGCTTTTCTATATCTTTATGTGTGTTGCCTTGAAGGTAGCAAAAGAAAAAAATACTAGCTATTACAAGAGATAGAGAAGAGTACACAGTGATATCCTGGACATCAGGAGGCTATTATACAACAACTTGTCGGGGCCTGCCAAGGACATATGGCTAGGCAGCCTGTCTACCAATCTGCAGCATGTGATCACAGCTACACAAAACTCTATCACACATCTCAATATTCAGCTCTGGTATATTCTTGCTGTGCAACAACTATCAAAAACTAACATTTGCTTAGTGTCCCTGTTTATTCATGTTTATTTATGAATCTGCATACATAGGGTATACATTTGACTATACTAACAAGCGTGTGCTCCATGCAGTTGTGCTAAAAGTTTAGTAATGGAATTTAAATGAAGTTGACTTAAAGAGTGACCTTCTTGCAACCCAGAGTTGGAAATAAATGGCAGTTTTTACACCTTATTATTATACTTCTTTATATCATGTACATCAGATTAACATAATAGTATGGAACCTCATGTGTAGCACATTAAATAGTATTTAATGTGCTACAGTATATGGATAAAATTATTTGTGTAGTTATAGTATAGTTATATTTTCTAGTTTATTCATATTGTAATTTACCAATTTAAGTAAGTGGTGAAAAAGAACAAATGAACAAACCAGATAAGGTATCCTGGTGGCACATATTAGTGTTAGTCGATAGCAGTTATTTTTAGTCTAGAGGCAAGTATTAAAGCATTATTTTTGTGGAACATAAACTTGAATCTGTGCATTTAGAGAAGGTAGATGGATCACACTGTCCAAGTAAAATAAGGCCTGGCATTGTTGTGCTGGTCATTAATCGCAGGTTTGGTGTTGAATCGAGCAGAACACAATGCTTCACATTTATACTAGAATTTGTCTTGCCTCCCCCACACCACTCCCACATACATGCACAATCACGCTCTGTCCTCTAGCTAAATTAGGTTTGCACACGCGCACACATACGTGCACGCACACATACACAAGTACATACATACAAGCAAAACTAAAACGACAGCAAAAGAAAGTTAGAGTGCATTTGCATGCATTCTATACTCCCATCCAAATACACACCCATATAAGAATATTTATTTTACTCATTCATGGTTTCCCATATTTGTATTTATGGTGCTTACAAATGGCTAGGAACTATTTAATAGCTGTTCATTAGTAATTATGTCTGATGCTCCTAGTCCTAGGGCTAGGAAACTCAGTGCTCTTTTCTTCACTTAGATTGCATGATGTTGCTCTGTGCATTGCATTTAAAGTCTAGAAAAAGAAGTCGTACTGTTATTTTTGGAATAACAGAAAGCAATGCCTTGAAATAAGCAGGTATTTAACAGGTTTCATGTAAATATGGGCATTATCTGATTTCTAATGTTAACTTACCTTTCAAAGCATATGATAAACAAGTGTTTTTTTCCCCCTCTCCTTTAGCTGCGCCCTAGTGCCACAGTATATGAACTCGCTAAGAACTTCAACCTGGAGATGTCCATGTTTGAGAGATTAGTGAACATGGGACTGCCTTTTGTCAGACTGAACTACCAGGTTTGTTTTTCTGCATATATTAGCGCTCTCATCTTCTTGCAGGATCAGTCATTAAATTGTAGACATCTTTAGATGATGCTGTTAAAGACAGTAAGATATATATCTAAGTATCTCTATGCGATTTGTTCATCTATGGTCCTTATTTTTGTTTGTTCTTAAGCATCGTATGAGGCCAGAAATTGCCCGTCTTCTGACCCCACACATCTACAAAGAGTTAGAAAACCATCCTTCTGTGTTGGAGTACGAAAACATCAAGGTACATGTTTTTGTTTGCTCTCCTGCAGTGCCTCCTGCATGCAAGGATTTTTTTTTTTAAACTTTGCTACTCTAGACTTTCAAATGCATCTAAAGTCTCAAATCTAATTTAGGCTGTGCATTCAATATCTAGAATACAGGATAAAAAATATAATACGATGAATATAAAAGAATAATGTGGAATGTGTTTATTAAATGTTTATTTACAGGGCCTAAAGACCAATTTGTACTTTGTGGACCACAACGAACTAGAAGAAGAAATCAGAGATGGAAAAAGCCATCAGAACCGTCATGAGGCAATGTTTGTTGTAGCTCTTTGTCGCTACTTTCTCTATCAAGACTACAAACCAGAGCAAATTACCATCCTCACGACCTATACTGGCCAACTCCACTGTCTGCGTAAACATATGCCAGCCAAGGAGTTTGCAGGTGTCAAAGTGCATGTAGTAGACAAGTACCAGGGAGAAGAGAATGACATTGTATTGTTGTCACTTGTCCGTAGCAACCGACAGTCTAAAGTTGGCTTCTTGAACATTTCCAATCGTGTCTGTGTAGCGTTGTCACGTGCCAAGAAAGGTCTCTACTGTATTGGCAACAGAGTGATGCTGGACCAAGTCAAACTGTGGAGCAAAATCTTCCACACCTTGAGAGAGAAGGATCAGGTTGGAAAGGCTCTGACTCTGTGCTGTCAGAATCATCCAGATCGAGAGGTAAAAGTATCAAATGCTGACGATTTCAGACAAGCACCCGAGGGAGGCTGCACCCAGCCTTGCCAGTTCCGTTTAGACTGTGGCCACGTTTGTGCTAGGGTCTGTCATCCATATGACCCAGAGCACAAGAAGTATAAGTGTGTCAAAAAGTGTGAGAAGATTTTATGTGATCTGGGACACAAATGCACACTTCTATGCCACAAAGAATGCCCAAAGAACTGTCCAGTAAAGGTTGAGAAGATCATACCCAAGTGTCAACACACACAAATGATTCCTTGTCACCAGGACCCAAACACATTTACATGCCAGGAGCCTTGCCAGAAGTTGCTCAGCTGTGAACATCCATGTAAGTCAGTCTGCGGGTTACCATGCACCAGTAAGTGCAAGGTGAAGGTCATCTTAAAACTTAGGTGTGGACACACCCAGGAAGATGCATGCTTTTACAAAGATTGCATCGATAAGGCTGAATGTAAGGCCCCATGTGAGCACCAGCTAAAATGTGGACATGCTTGCCGTGGTACCTGCGGCAAATGTTTTCAGGGACGCTTCCACTTTTCCTGTTCTCACAAATGTGAACGTCTCCTCATCTGCTCTCACCAGTGCAAGGAACCTTGCACTGGTGATTGTCCTCCTTGTCAGAGACCTTGTGAGAATTGCTGTGTCCACAGTAAGTGCATGAAGCCATGTGGGCAGCCATGTGCTCCTTGTAGAGAGCCCTGTGAATGGCAGTGTGCTCACCATCGCTGCAATAAGCTTTGCTATGAGCCATGTGATCGCCCACCATGCACTGAACCCTGCAACAAGACCCTAGATTGTGGCCACCCGTGCATTGGACTGTGCGGAGACAAATGCCCAAGTAAATGCCGCATCTGTCACCACGATGACGTCACAGAGATTTTCTTTGGCACTGAAAATGAGCCAGACGCTTACTTTATTCAGCTGGAGGATTGTAAACACATCATTGAGTACACAGCTATGGACATATACATGGGTATGGATGATAACAACCAGGCAAATGAAGTAGAGCAGGTGGCCATAAAACTAAAGGAATGCCCCAAGTGTCGCACTCCGATCAGAAATAATCTGCGCTACGGATCTCAGATCAACCGCAGTCTGGAAGAGATAGAGATGGTAAAGGAGAAGATAAATGGACAGCAGTCAGATATTGAAAAAAAGAAGGAAGCACTTCAAACTCAGTGGTGTGAAAACCTTCAAACCTATGAAATGGATGACCAAAAGGAATATATGCTTATCGAAGAAAGTCTGGAAAAACCCTACCTCACAGCAAATGATCTATGGGTAGTGGAAAACAAGATGGATTTCTTAATAAGAGTTCAGAAGCTTCTGAAGATTGAGAAGAAAGACATGTTGGACATGGATCGCGACAAGTTCTTGAGGAACGTTGCAGAGTTTGTGTGTTGGCTCAATAGCTACCACCAAAAATTCACAGACCAGCAGGTCTTTGATTTGCAGAGAGAGCTACAGAGACTCAATCTCCTGGCTGAACTGAATGTTCGTTGCCATTTGGCAAATAAGAGGAGACAAACGGATCAAATTCAATCAGACGTACAAAAAATAAGAGATATTTTGGAAACGTGGGGTCAATTCACTGAGCAAGATGAGCAAAAAGTGAAGGAAGCCATGAAGAAACTAGATGAGAAGTTTCCACTCAGTGGCTTGGGGATCAGTGACGAGGAAAGAAAGATGATTGTCTCAGCCATGAAAATGCGACCTGGACACTGGTACAAATGTCCAAATGGCCATGTCTATCTTATCACAGAGTGTGGAGGGGCTATGGAGAGCAGACATTGTCCTGATTGTAATGCTACTATTGGTGGGCAAAGCCATATACTTGCAAGTGACAACCAAGTTGCCTCAGAGATGGATGGGGCACAGCACCCTGCTTGGTCTGACGCCAATAACCTTCTCAACTTTAATCCACTTGACTTCTAAAAGCCATTTTAGAAAAGCCTGTTGCTTTCTTTCCACCCTTGACTCTTAGCTGGAACATGTATGAGTGACAAAAGTTTGTGGATTTACTTAAACAAGGGCCTCAAGAAAAGTCAGTGTACTCAGTGTAAATAACTTGGCAAAGGAAAATAGCATAACTTTACTTTTTACTGTTTTACTTTATGGCGCCTACGAGATGGATTAGGCAGAGAGCTTTTAATAAGACCATATTTTTCTTGCATGAACTGTACTTTTGAAATGTTTTTCTTGAAAATGTAGATTTTATGCTTGTATGTCAACATGCGTCTTGCCACCTTCTGTTATGAACAGATATCATGCAGTATTGCTATTCTAAACATGATGAGTAGTAGTTTATTTTTAAATGCTTTGTAAATTACAGATTAAATAATAGATGATTGTTCATAATGTTAAACTTGGTGAGTCTTTGGTTGCTCAGGACTCCATTAAGTACCAGTTGCATTATGGCTTAACAACAGGTGGCAGTAAAACACTGTAAAATAACAGTGAATAGTGACTTGATAGTTATTATGGTTAATGCTTGTTCATATGAGATTAAAATGTCTGTAAATGCAAGCGTGTTCTTGTTGTCTTTATTTTTATATAGGTCTCCATAGGCTCAGAGAAATAAGCTCAGCAAATGTGATTAACAAGTCTACTTGTTATGCTACATAAAAAGACACATTCACATAAAAATATATGAAAAAAAAAGTTCTTAGTCACTTTCAGTTGCCATCCTGCAAAAATATTATTTAACTCTTACCTAACTGATGCATGAAAGGAAAACAACAAAACGTTTCTCCTCATCATTAAAACAAACATACAAGCGTTAAACATTCGCGTCTATAACGGGACATCATTGGCAGCGAAGGTGATAAAAACAACCCTGAAATAGCTGCAATTCCTTTTCACTACTATACAAGACTCACAGTTGCTGAGTTTCAATTTGACGTTTTGTAACAGCTTGCATCACTTTATTACATGATGAATGCGTCCTTGTCACAAAAACAGCTCCAATGCAAACTGTGCTGTCTGCAGGGGGAAAAAACCAACAAAAATCTGCTGTCAAGACAAGTGTTAAAATTGAGCAAACTTTAAAAGCTTGCCACTCTTTCCGTATTTATAGTATTCAAGCATCAGGATGAGAGAGAGCTGGATGGCAAGGCAGCACCTGAGAAAAATGGTAATATCCTACAGGGTGGACGGCATCATCTATCATTTCAGGTGGCCTTAAAATATGTTATTGTCAGAGTTCCAGGTAGTCTGCCCATGCAATAGACACTATCGAGTTCCCTACCACTCCTTCCAACATACAATTTGTGGTTTGATCACTGAGAAGAGAAAAAAAACTGCAGAGTTTAACGACTTGGTAAAGCAGCCACAAAAGGTGCCACGAATGATAATGTGTCAGTTCATGTAAAGCCTTGAATTTGAGCACTTGAATGGGTCAAGATTGACGGCACTGACATAGCATCTTTTTTAATGCCTGAATAACCTGGAAAGCCACTTGTGAACATGTGAACTAGACACAGAAGAAATCAGTGACAAGGATGTGACCACAGCATCTGGTCAAAATTAACTGTTGAATACATTGTAAAAGGTTAGTGATTGACATGGTGTATTTTAACAAGAGCCTAAATGAAAAATGTATATTGAATGACAAGAAAAATCCAATACAGAAAGGCTATTTTAAATATTGGTTTTCAAAGAATCCCCAAGGCCACAGATAAAGAGTGTCTGAAGTCTTTGTAAGAGCAGTTAAAAATTAAGAGTCCATGTGAGAAATAAGGAAAAGTTCTCCTAAGATAATATTACATTTGTATAGTCTTAATGTTATATGAAACATTCGGCAGCTTTTTAAATAAATCATTTTTCATTTATTTAGTAATTTTAGTTTATTTATTTTCTGTGTTGGATTATTTTCTATGATACATTTTTCATGACAGCTTGGATAGACTTCAGCTCCCCAAACCCCACCAGCCTGAATTGGATAAATGGTTAAAAAAACAGAGTAAAGAAAGTGAATAAATGAATCTGGTATTTGTATTCCATATGCAACCTTTGTCTTAACTCAACAAAATATAAATATTTATTTTTAAATAAATGGCTGGCTTGTGAGTATACGTTTTTACCTCCTTGCATTAAAAATGCAAACAGAGAGGAAAAAAAAAAAACTCGGTATTAATCTACTTCTGAGAAAATGCAACAAGGTTTATGTTCACAGAATGAACTGTTGGTATTATGCTGGCTAGGGGTAATGGGTTTGTATTATCAGAAAATTGCTCATTAATGTTCCCTTGCAGGCATTTCATAAGTAAAGCAGGTTGTGGTCCAAAGTTCCCACCAGACAGAAATAGTGTGATGAAGTGTCATAGATAGAGTATACAACGAACGTAGTCCTTTGGTTAAAGATCTAAAGCAAATTTACTAAAATGCTGGTCTTTGGTGTCATGCATTAACCTCCAAGCTTTTCTATCTGCTGTGAACCATGTCTCTGTGTTAAATAATAAATGAGCGGTTGTTTACATGCTTGTCCTCCAAAGAAGTTGTCTTTTAATTTTGCTAATGCACTGCATAATTGCGACATATTTCTTCATGGAAATTATTACACATATCTTACAAAGCCGGGGAATTACTCAGACATTTTCTTTAAATAATTGCAGTTTTCTGTAACACTGTATATTGTTTTTTGAAAAGTGCTGCACTTTGATTTCTGTCCAATAACGTTCCATTTAATTTATTTCTGACTTGTGCAGAAGGTCATAATCCGCAGAGTCCATCTGGCCTCCGTCCCTTAGAAGTTGTTGCAAAATAAAGGACAGTAGTCACAACTTTATTAAATATCGCCTTACCTTTCTTGCCTCTACACTTCCACTGGCTCCAATTTCTTCAACATTTGTCTGCAACCAAAAGTAAGAGATTACAAGACCTTTTTTTCTCTAGTTTACAGTGGTAGACAGACTTAGTCTTTTGGCTCTGTTAACAATGATATCCATCTACGTCCAAAGAGTAAGCCACACAAAGAGAGAAACTAAGTTACATAAACATTCATACAGACATTAGAAACACAGATGAAGATAAAAATCAAAAGGAATAATGTGATATTAGATGGGAAGGGGATGTACTGGACTGATTGACTGATCTGCTTCCAGTCCACCAGAGACTCTGCTGATATAGGGAAGAAGACAGAGAGCACAAATGAGAGAGAGAGAAAGCGGGGGGATATGGAGGGGGAATAGGCATGATTTGATAAGAAGGAAGCTGACTATTTCTGAGTGATCCTCCACTCCACTGGTCCAGCGAATGTGATTGGGAGAAAGATATTTAGGCAGACAGAAAGGAATAGAAAAAATAAACAAAAGGAACCAAAAAAACGAGGATACATGGTGAAGGGATAGAAAATATGAATAAATGTTTCTGTTTTAGCGTTAGATTGACAAGCTATCTTTATACTTTGCCAGTCTTGACGTAAGGCTCTTAAATGTAAAACCATCAGGAAGTACATTTTCATTGTGGAAACATATACAGAGCTGCAAAAGCCAAGTCATTTAAATTCAGATTTCCGCCCAAGCACCTCATCAGTTACGGCAAATCTAAATGCAGCTCTTTATGATTATGATTCATTTAAACCAACGAGCTACAGCATGCTTAATTTCTATTAAGTTTGAGAGAAAATTATAAATCTTGCAACTAAAATTTACAAAGCAGATGTTGGGTTTCGAGATGCACGGGCTTGCTTAGCATTTTGCAAAGTTATCCACAAAGGAGACAGATTATTTTCTTACCAGAAAAAGGATCATACTTGCAGTGAAGACCTGCTTCTATTCCAGAAGAATGTCAGCTAACAAAAAATGCAGAAAGCCTTAAAGCAGTGGGTCTAATTCAGCAGAATTTTATGTATCATTCACAAACGTGATAATCTGCCAGATACCAAAATATGTGTTGCTGCATGGCAATACAGCAGCAAATATTAATACTGTATTCTTGTCCAGTTTACTTGTTATCTTACAAGAAATGATTAATGCACTTCACACAAGTAAAACGCTAAAATGTTCCAAGCAGCTGTATTATCCTGTTAAAATCTTGTTGTTTTTTAACCTTGAATATGTCATTGTATGTACTATTTAATAGTTTTTTTGAATCCTAGGCATGGCTACCATTCAATTTTCTGCACCATAACCAGGAAACGAAATGACTTTCTCCGATTCAGAACTGAATGAGAAGTCTGGGAGAGGTTTAAAAGCTTTTGAGCCCAGTAATGTGTCAGAAACACAACCTGTGGTTTTAATTGATGCTTAATTGCAGCGTGGGCAGTACATTAATAAGTTATTACCATGGTCCTCTCTTGAGATACTAGGCAGGCTACTCCACATGGGTGTGTGTGTCATTACATCAAAACTTTGATTAAGGCAGTGGGAAAAGCGCAGACCCTGATCACATTTTTGTGCACCTTCCAGGCTGATTTAAATGTAAATTTATTTTTATTTCAGCTCCTGCCATCTTGACAGTGTCTTGCTATGGGAGGAAAGTAGAGACTTAAAGGGAAGAGGACAATTCTGCCCAGGTAAGCATATTTAGTTTGTGGGGGTTTGATTCTAAACTAATTTGAATAACTGTATGAAAGCCAATTTGGTTTAATTGAGCTCTGCTCTTCTGAACACCTGCAACTAGATTAGCGACTGACATTAAGTTGTTTTGCTGCATTGGGCCTCCAAGTGTTGTTCCAGCTGCTTCATAACTCCGGATTTACCTCCAAAATTTTTAATACAAGACCATATGTGCTTTGCAGAATATGCAATGAGCTTGGCTTAGTGTTTCACAGAGCAGCAGTGAAATATGGCCAAGAAAGTGAAAATAAAACCCAGGCTAATCCATTCTACTCTCCTATGCCTGAGTGCTGTGACAAAGGTGGTTTATTACCATTACCATCAGTGTATTATTATCAATATGTATTAGGGAATCTCACCATCCAGCAAAATCCCAACAGGCCATGACAGGACTAAAACAAACTATGTTTCTGCACCATCGAGGGAAAACATTAAGCAAAGATGCACATCCCCCTCGGCACCCCGGTATGACTGAATCTGCCTGAGAACTTAATGGAAAAGTGTATTTGCATGATTTGTGAACTCCCAATCTCATTGATCCACTTGTGTACAGAACAACTGTTGGCAAGCTCCTCGTTTTTAGTGTCATGGATTAACGTGGTTGTCAGTACATCTCTTTATGTCAGGATGAATGAAACATTAAACTGAATGGACATTAACAGAACAATAAACCTTATAGCTGTTAGTTTTACCCCAGAATGCACATATCGTCCATATTTTAACACTGTAGTCATCCTAATAGCATCAGCATGTGCGTTCACTCCAACACACAGGCAGTGTAGTTTCTGGCCATTTGTCCCGTGTCGTTTATGATATAAAGATATGCTTGTTAGATTATTTGGTGATTCTAAATTGGTGTGAATGTGAGTGCAGATGATTATCTGTCTGTCTGTGTTAGACTAGTGACCTGTCCAGGGTGTACTCCGCCTCTCACCCCATGAAAGTTGGTGTAGGCTCCATCCTGCTGACGATGAGAAACGCTGACATTAACTCAATGTCAGCGTTTCTGACACTGAGTTAATGTCAGAAATGCTACAAATAGTATTTTATGCATACGCATGGAATTAAATGTGTTGCATCGCTTGGGTTCTTATTTCAAACTAAGTCTGTATCACAGTGGAAATAGAGAGACAATGTAGAGCATGGGGAAATGAAGGCCGTTAATGTTCAGCATAATTCTAGTGGATGCATCCAGCAGCAATCAAAAAGTCCTGTCTGCACAATGAGGGATTTGCTCACCCCTTAACCCTGACCAAACCACATGCTCCTTATTGCACCTTGCTAAGAAAACACAACACTGAAACAAGATAGCTTGGTGATCCCAGAAGACATTTCCCAGGTTGTTCATTAAGCCAAGGTAACCACTCTTTTTCTTCAACGCTTGTTCTAAGCTAATGACTTCTGGATCTGATGAAATTGTTGAACCCCTTCTCTTCAGTTCGCTTCTCTTAAATTTAGTAAAGTTAACTCACAATGTTTTACTGTATTAAATAAACACCAAATGATAAAAACCTCACAATACATGTTAAAAACATAGGAAATTTTGATTTGATTTTAGATCATGCATTAATGCTTAACAGTGTTCTTGTAAAAAGGTTACAGTGGGAAAAAATAAGATAATAAATAAATAATAAGATTTTAGGCCCAATAACAAGGTAATTATCTCCTCAAAGTTGTCTTTGTCTCACCTGGAAAAACATATACTGTATCATTGTTGACTCCTCCCATTGAGACTCGCAAAATGATGATCCTGTAACATGCAATTTTGAACACACACACGAAAAAGCATGCTAATCTGGAAGTTTTACCTGAAATTATCATTGGATAATCGCTGGTGGCTTTAACATTGCATTTTAAAAAATGCAGTAATGTCTTTTTCCATCCATACTAACGGTTTACTTGCACGCAGAAAAACCTGTGCAGTACAACCGGACTACAAAATAAAAAACAAACAATTGCCAGCACCAAAAATCTTGGCCCTTGCAAATATTGGTTCACTGAGATTAAATGACATGGTAATTTAGTATTGGGGCTGAAGGAAAGAGTCGTTTCTGCTAGCTAGCTAGATGGATGGATTAACAAAGCGGAGTAAGCCTAAAGATTTTACAGCACCATAGCATGGGATTGTGGCCTCATTCAGTCTACGCTGCTGTTTCTGTAGCAGTTGGAGTTTTTACAGGGTGGGGTTGCTAGCCCCACGCCCAACCCTCCTCCTTTCTCATCCGGGCTTGGGACCGGCAATGGCAAAGTTATTGTTATTCGGTTCCTACCGGGACCGAATAACAAATGAGGAGGTCCTACAAAGAGCAGGCACCCGCCCATTAGCCGACGTTGTTGCAGAAAGGCGCTTCCGCTTTGCGGGCCATATTTTACGCCTACCCCCTCATCGCCCAGCTAAGATTGCCATGACATGGCGTCCACGCTCTGGCAAGCGAAAGCAAGGCTTTCCAAAGACCACATGGCGTCGAACATTCATGGACGATCTGAGAACTGTCGACATTGCCTGGGACGAAGCTGAAGCAGTTGCTGCTGACCGACATCGATGGAGATCACTAGCTGCCCGATGCGCCGCCCGGCGTAGGAGGAACTAAGTAAAGTGCTAAGTAAGTCAGTGTAGGCTGACTCACTTGGCTAGTACTAACCAAATGTTAATCTGTACGTGAAAGAGTGTCATCGACAGAGACACTAGTAACACATGATACTTCAAGAAAAAAAAGAAATAAATCAATCACGAATGGCATGAACAACAGTAGTAGGAATATATAACATTTTGATGCATCAATTCAAGGCGCCAAGTCTGTGTCCTCAATGAAAAGTAACAAAATAATTTCTTTAGAAAATCAAGACTTAAAAATAATTTAATATATTTTAATTAATTAATTCAAAAGTTTAAAGCTATCAGGATTTTCTGATGCCTGTGACTCCTCTTTCTCTGAGTTGGGTCTTCACAGAATTCAATGTGAGATTTTTCTTACACTGTGTGTGAATGTTACAAATTATTTGGACACAGCAATGAATCACAATGACTTCAAATACTGAGGCTGGCAAAAGCTTTGACTTTAATTATCCTTAGAAATGAGCAACATACAAACATTCAGGTTAATAGCTTTTCCTCTTTAGCTAGTGAGGACTGCCACTTTCATTGCTTAAAATGACAAATATTGCCAGGAGCAGATCAAATCAACTTGTGCTAATTAAAGGTAATTCCATGAGTGGGTGGATAACAGGCAGGTAGTAAACTGGTCTGCTGTGTGGTTAATGTGCTCTCTGCACACACTGTCTGTTCTCTGTCAATGATCCTTTGTGATGTAAGAACCTGTAATCAGAGTGGTCAGTGTTTTTTTTTTCTCCATTTTAAAAAAAACAAACAATTGCAGCTATATGGCATACCTATAGCTCAACATGAAACATTAATTTTGGAGTGGCACCCTCCCAGCTAATCTTTCATTTATAACTCATGAGTAATTTATGATTATAAACTTTTTATTTTTTATTCAGACTTTTGGTACTTGGCAAACTAGGTACGTCTACCAACTGTTACTGCAACATGTCAAATATATGACAGATACAGATGTAATATACGTTTAAGTAATGAGTGTCAGACTGAACTCTGCATTGGCAAATTAATGAGCCTTGTATGAGATAATATATAAATAAATAATAGGTGGATATCTACTAGGTTTAAAGAACTCTGATTCAGTTGAATTCATTTTCACACTACTTAATGATCCTCGTGCTTTAAAAAAATAAGGTCAGGCTCTTCTTCTTAGGAAGCAAATAAAGCACACATTAGAAAAAACTCCGACTATATTTGCACGTTCTAATTCATGAGCAGGTTTTGTTGGGTTTATGTGAACTACAACCCCTTGGATCCAGACATGACTACTTCTGACAGCGTTCAGTAAGCGTCAGTCTGTCTCTCTGCTCCTTTCCCAGCAGGGAAGGTTCACAATTATCTTGTTCACACTTTTATGCTTTGCTGGGTTCATTGATGTGTTTGTACTGCTGTGCCATCCTTATTCAGTGAGGGGCTTATTGTAATAAATGTTAGATACTATGTAACACAACATTTACAGGTTAACTTTACCTAATTAAACAAGATATGTGTCGAAAATTGTAGCTCAAAAGTAAAAAAGTTGCATTCGTGAATAATTCACAGTGGCAATGGTGTCATTCCCACCCTCTGTGAATTCAAGATACTGAGCTGGGAAAACTAACGAAAGCCTCCAGTTAAATGTCCGTAGCTATTCATGGTCATTTAAAGCATTCATCTGCATTGTTTCAACTACCTAATATGTACCTCTGTAATAAAAATGTTGAAAACTGTATCCTGATGAAAACTTTGATGTTTTCATATTTTGAACATATTTGTAACCTTGTAGAAAAGCCGTTCTCTATAGGCATCTGAACCAAACTGAAGTTTTTGAAAATGTTGCAGGTCGAAGGACGTTTGAAAGAAATATGCAGTTTTGAAATATAAGAGTGATGAAAGACACTGTTATATGCACGACTCAGATCTGCTTTAAAAGTTTGTAGAGACACAGGGTGAAATGGATTTAACTGTAGTTGTCTAAAATATGGAAGACATTAACTGGAGTAAAGGAGTTGTGAACCGATAAATGGTTGCTTCAATTTGAATACATTTATATGGAGGCAAAGCCTCAAATGGGGAATAAAATTTGTTTCAGAACTCCCTTTACTTTCATACCTTGTAGTGGAAGAATGGCGTGGCTAATGTTTTGGAGGCCTACAGCAGTAAATTATTTAAGTCCATGGCTCTGGTTTGGTACTTCAGCTATAGACCTTGACGATTCTATGGTGTCTTTCTTTCCATGTCGTAGAAAAAAACTGAGAAGAAATGTTTTAGGCTTTGAGCTTTGTGTGAGCAGGGAGAATGAATTTGGATAGCTGTCAAGGTTGAGATAGTCACATTGTACTGCAACAGCAAAACAGGATTCGCGAGAAAAGCCGTTGAAAAGCCTTCCCTCTGTCCTGTTAGTGACACAACTGCGCCCACACTGACAGTGACCAGACCTTTACCTGATTATCACTGCAGCTTCAAATAATTACACTTAGTTGACATTCAGTGCTCATTACAGACAAATAATGAATAAATATGGCGGTTACCTACAATGAAAAACTCATTAAGAAAAGGAAAATCCATATCGTTGCAACAGGAGAGGGATTTTTGACTTGACAGACTAAGCAGAAGGTAGCTACCCCATAAATGAGAGGTCTTGGTTAAGAACATAGTTGAAATAGTTGTTGGAGTTAAATAAGTGCCAAGTGGTATCATTACACAGGTCTCAGTAAGCTTGGTCCTCTGTTGTGGTGCACTCATTTTACTTTAAAAAAAGAGGGGAAAAGTAGCTTAGAGGAATAGTAGAGAAATATTCATTGTATTGAATATCCATCACTCATTGGCTGATAAATTCTAAGTCATTAGCCAACAATTTCACAGTCAGACTGAGCCCACTCTTATCACATCTGGTTTCCAAACACCAAGACAGCAGTGGTGGATGTATGTATGCATGCATGTATGCAGTTGTCTCATTAAGAAAGGAAAAATTAAATGGTCACATTTGGTATGCATGCATGATTTATATCTTGGGCATTTACTTATGAGCTCAACTGAAACAGTTTAATGTCACTTTTTTTAAAACCATCTTATCCTTTGTTAAAACCAGTTCTGTCATTATTTGAGTATTTTGGAAGTTGACCAAAGGGCCAGAACATTTATATTTAAAATGTGAAGAAACTGAACTTTATGTTGGAACTATCTATCTCACTAAGGGATACATGCAGTATAACAAAACCAAATAGCTCAGGAAGGTAAAAAGTTATATAAAAGGAGCTCAATAAAATGGAATATCCAAAAAAGTAAAGAGCTCAAAAAATAGCAAAAAATAAAGTTACATAAGTACAGATCATTACACATCTAATAAAACTTTGATTTTGTTCTTTTTCTGTCAAACAGGAGCCTTTGAAAACAACTGTTAAATCATTGCATACATATGATGATGCCTGGAAAAGTTTTTTCCCCTTACTGAATGATGAAAGAAAATTTGCACTACAATCAGTCTGAATGATATTGATCCTGATGAGCTGTACATGCCACACGTCTTCTGCAGAAGCAAAGAAGAAATGTCTCAAGAACAACATCAACAGGTTTTGTGGTGTACCACAGACTGAAGCACATAATAACCTTATATACCAACTTGATAGATTACATTTGTTCCCCTCTTTATCAAACCCACAGTCTGGCTTGGTGTGTGGTATGTATGTATTAGAGAGCTGTCCCTAGCCCATTGTGGAAAGTAGCAATTGACTGTAGGTAGCCTTTTTGCTTGTTAGCATGTGTCTAGTGTAGGGCTGTTCGATATAACGATATATATCGGATGACGATATAAAAACGTCTATCATTTCATTTTACGCTATTGTTTTGTGGTGTCGCAAAATAAACTGTTTACGGCAATATTTTTTCATCGTTTTGATGGTCACTGTAGTGGCTATATTAATTTCTTAAAGTTCTCTCTTTCTCTTCTATTTTATATAACCACACTACGGATGGACAAGCGTTGTGGTTAGCAACAACGAAGGTAACAGCATCGCCTGCCCGCTTGTTTATGTTCCACATAAACCTTTCACAATAAAGCTCAAGATCCTGTTGAGACTTTTCAAAATAAACTGAATCACGTGAAAGGGCAGATTATTTACGGATGAGAAGTAAAAAAGAGCCGCCAGGTGCTAAAAAAATAAACCTTAGACTCAAACGTTAGAACAGCCTTTTCCCCGCAGCACGCCGTGTAATAAATACTCACAAAGAAAACAGCGGCTGTTACAACTTATGTCTAAAAATGTATCGTTTCACGCATGGGTTAAAACACTCGACTCCAGCTACATGACGCGCAGCTGGAAACAAGTCCCGCAAGTCGAGCTGCCCGAGAATTTACACAGAATTTACAGAAAATGTTACATTTTTGTGATTTATATCGTTATCGGACGATAGAATTCTTATATCGGAATATGAGATTTTGGTCATATTGCACAGCCCTAATCTGGTGTATTCATGTTCATGCTGATGGACACACTAGATGTGTTCACATGCATGTAATTTCAACACTTTCTGGGTCATAAGCTTCTGCGGGATACAGAGTGCCGTTCATCCCACATTATATATGTCTCTCTCATGGAAGCAATTGAAGGAATGGCAAATACCCACAATGGAAAAATTCATAGCAGTAGGTAGGCTTGTAAACACAGCATGCCTTGCCTTCCTCTGTGATTTAACACAGAAGAATTAATAGGTGGAGTCACAGTGGTGTTGTTTGCAAAAGCGTCCAGTTGGTACCGAAAGAGTTGTGACAGATGGTTGAAGGGGTGCTGGGATTGTTAAAAGGAGTGAAAGTCAAAGAAATCACCTGGTAAACAGAAGAAAACCTCGACAGTCTGTGAGAATTTATAAAATTCTCAGGCAGCTTCAAGAGATTATTTCTTAACAGTGAGTTTCTCCTGCTTATATGCTGAATGAGAAAGTCAGTCAAGCAGTGTTTGTTGTCAATGGAAGGTTAAAAAAAATGTTAACCAAACAAAAAACAAAAACAATTGCCAAATTGCAAGTTTCGAATAATAAACAATATCACAGTTTTTCCAATTTCTTCTTGATTACACACATTGGAAGTGATATAAAACCGGATTATAGTTGTAATGAGTGCATTTCTTTTTCGCTATTACAATTGCTTGCCTACAGCTATAGACACACACATTAATCCTGGTCTTGGCTGAACTAATCACAGAGTGAGTATTCAGGAAGATTTAGGGGCAGTGGCATCATCAAAGTTGTAGAAATGAATAAAAATGAATAAAAATGACTGAAATGACTCCGTTCTGACCTGGCTGCACTTGGAGTTAATTGTGATGTGCTTAGAAAAAAGGGACAGGTTTGCCTGAGCCCAGAAGGAGCTGTAGATGAGAGTGAAGTACTTTGTGTACCTCCTAGAAACTGCTGCAATTTTCTCTCATCTTGATTTTTCACTCAAGAGGGAGGAGCCCTTTTGTATCCTTTGGTGAAGCACCCAAGTGAATTTAAATCTTCACAAGAAGTTTAAATATAAAATTCCTCATTGCTTTGTTGAGTAATTATCTCAGTGCTTTGTGCAGGGAGCCTTGTGCTCTAAAAGGATCTGGCTGGTAAGAGCAAACTACAGAACCAAAATAGTAACAGGGAGTGTTATACACAACATTAAAAGTGTCGACATGATTCTTCCATAAATGCTGTCTACTCTGTTGTGCACGACACATGCTCTTTGTCGAAAACAATGTTAAAGGAATGACTGGACCACTGATTTCTGCCATGCTTGTCTTGTATTCTTGACAAGCATAAGCAATGGAAACATGCATTGTAAGTTATGAACAGTGACATGTATCTAATTGGCTGGCTGCTGTCTGTCCTTATTTACAAGTGTGTTTTTACAAGAAGCTGCTTTCTCAGGCCAAGCACATTAAAAACAATTGGACATGGCTCTCCCCCTCTACCTTGCCCACAACAGTCCAGTCTCTATGTTTGTCTAGGTGTTTCTGGATCTATCTATCTATCTATCTATCTATCTATCTATCTATCTATCTATCTATCTATCTATCTATCTATCTATCTATCTATCTATCTATCTATCTATCTATCTATCTATCTATCATCTTAGTCACATTACATTCAGTAATAACACAACAATTCTGCTGACTCAGCACACACCCACCTGGCGTTGTGCTATGGGGAGAAAAAAAAGAAACACTGAGATTAAAAAAAAAAAAAAAAAGGAAAACCTTGGCCCAGTCCGAGAGGGAAAGTTTTCCATTTTATTTTTCATTTTTATTATCTGTCTGGTGAAAGTGTAAATGCCAGGAGGATTAGAGAAATTACATAGGCTCTCGCCTTTCCTGGCCTGCTGCTTATCCCCCTCTCAGCCCATCTCTCTCTCTCTCGCTCTCTGTATTTTTCATTCGTCGCTGCCTCACCTTCTCCGTCTTCCTCTCTGTATAATCACCATTTTTTCCCAGTGTGGTGTCCTTTTCTTTCTTCCTCGCCCATCTATATCAATCTCTCCATGTCATAGCTGCTCTGTTGCTTCACCTCCCTCCTGTGTGACATGCCCTTATTTCTGTCTCCCACCCCTTTATTGCCACAGCTTCTCCTCTTTTTTTTGAGTGCTTTGCTCCCACCGTCCTGCCAACACTCCCCATGTGACTCATGCTGGAGCAGCGTGATGGTGTCTGGTCCGCATGGGTCTTGCTCGTTGGCCACTTCTCAGCAAAAAGAAGTGTTTTAAGAAGGATCCCCTAATCCTTAAGATCTATTACAGATAGCTCGACTGACACAGGCGACAGAGATTAGAGGGGGCAGATACTGACTGTATTGATTGGCCCTCTCATCCTGAGGCCAACCAGCAGCTTGCTAGTGTAATAGAATGCTATAATGAAATTCAGCCAGTATTCAGAGCATGTTGGCTTTAAATTGATAAAGACTGGGCTGAACAGGAGTAAACTGGTGACACACTAGAGCTACAGAGGAAAGGCAGCGGACAGAGTGACTGCTGCATGGTGTACCACTTTAAGTGAAGGTTAGCAACCGTGCATCACATCTCTAACAGGTGCTGGCACACAGTGGAGCAAATTTGCTGAGAGAGAAACCACTCTGTGTTTGGACCTGCAGGGGATTTTCTTTTTTTATGTAATGTCATGAACTTGTGTTGTAGTTAGCCGTTTGTTAGGGATTTTCTTTGGCAGTCACATTTAGGCATGGTTTTGGTGCCAAAAAACAAAACCAGCTGGACCACTCACTCCTTAGTCCATTACTGGAGGTTGCAAGGCCAGATTCATTTTGTGCTTAGCTCAATGAGATATGAGCCAGATTTTCTCTGATTTTTTCCACTTTTGGAAGTGCTCATGGCTCATTTAGACTGATGCTTTAAAATTAAGTTCAGTGTGAAACACTGAATAAACTGAAATTTAATTTAAAAACGATTGTCCTACACATTTCCATTAATGCAGAGATAGGTAAGATAACCAAATAAAAGCGCAGTAACAACAACGTAATGCCTTCATTTTTCAATTTATATTCAAGTAAAGTACAGAAATTATATAAAGAGCTCACACTGTGTATGCACTGTATATGTATGTACAGCTGAAAACACTGCATGCTGCCGCTGAAAAAAAGGTATTTTTTAATTTAATTTGGACTTAAGTCTTAAAGAACCATATCAAATTATTGTTTTGGTGCCTTTTACGCTTACATATACGCTCAGTCAGAAAAGGACACTAATGAACTTGCCTTATTGGCACCCATGTAAAATGTAAATAAAGATTAAATGAAGATTTTACAGTGAATGCACTGGTGAATAGCTTTTATTGAAATAAATGTGTGTTTGGAATCCTCAAGCATTTTACCCATTCATGAAAATCCAAAAACCGACTTGAAATGCATTGCTTTGACTGTGCTGACTGTGTTTTGAAGGACTTTCCTGGCACTGTCAACCAGGCCAGAGGCAACATGACAAGCTACATTTTTCAATAGCTAGTACAGAGAATATCTCCAGCAACAATAGATGTACACAGATGGGTAGAGGACAATAGCAATTCATAGTAGCTGAAGGCAAACCTGAAACTTGAAATGTGAAACTTTTATATATTTGTTTGGGTTATATACATAAATTGGTTGCAAAACAGAACAGCGATGGTCTCCAGCCTCTTGATGAACATAATAGTATATGAGAGATACCTTTGTGGTTCATTTTTTGAGTTATTACAGTTAGATTTGCTTTTCAAATAGAAAACTAGAGCAAAACTGACACACTGTCAAAACAAATATGTACGCATTATTCAGAAGCTCACAAGTTCTATTGTCTGCCTTCTTTCTTTCTTAAAAAAATTCAGTTTGTCTTTTTTTGCTTTATAGTAGAGGCAGTTATATTTGTGAACACTACTTAGCTCCACTAGTGGAATTCACTTATATTATTGTATATATTATTATTATTATTATCAAATGGAAGAACCTTGATAGTAGTAGATTTATTTCAAGTCATCCATCCATCCATCCATCCATCCATCCATCCATCCATCTATCCATCCATCCATCTATCCATCCATCCATCATCCATCCATCATCCATCCATCCATCCATCCATCTATCCATCCATCCATCTATCCATCCATCCATCTATCCATCCATCCATCCATCCATCCATCTATCCATCCATCCATCCATCCATCCATCCATCATCCATCCATCCATCCACCCATCCATCAGTACACTGAGCGGTTCAGTACACTTTGGACAAGTTGCCAGTTGTTGCAGCGCTAACACAGAATGATTAGAGAGACAACCAGACAGACATGCTTACATTCACACCCTTGGCAAATCACCAGTAACTACAATATAACTATAACTATAATAATAGTTATTCAACATGCTTAAGTTTTCAAATATTCAACAAAAACGAGTGACATTCATTCTTGCCGTGACACTGGCAAAAATCTTTTAACCGTTTGAAATGCTTGCTATATCTGGCACAAGTTAAGCCTGTTTGAGTCTTTTCTTCACACACTTCTCCTCCGCCCCTCGCCTCCACGGTTGGAAGGAGTAACAACCCCGCTGTCCCCTGAGTTTAGCTTGATGCAATGGATTGCCAGCAACATGCTATAGCTACAAGGCCTTTGCTAATCACACTATTGATCCTGTAATTCCACCCATTTGAAACTCTTTAGCTTGGTGGGCGGTATCAATGAATAAAGTCCAAGTCTCCGTTTCTTCCCTTGTTCTCTGAAGCACCTGGTGTCTCTGGGGAGGTGACTGAGACCTGTTTGCCTTCTCTACATCACAGCCTTGCTCTCTCTTTAGTATTCAGCTGCCACAGACTCCACAGGAAAGTCTGTCACGTTGAGAACAAACGCAAATGGAGAATGGCTGATCGACCTCGCTCCCTTTGACTGCGTTTTTGTGGAACCTTGTTGTGTTGCGCTGTGTTGAGTTGTGTTGCCCTATGTTGTTTTTTGTGTGCAAGTAAGGATTGTCACATCAGAGCAAAGAAGTGGGATGCAAGAGAGGAGAAGCCTTAGAATGTGAACTCTTATGGAATATCAATAGGCAGAGTAATGGCCTGGTTTTCGAGATGGCAGAGAAGGCTTTGGTCCATTGCTTGCCATTTCAAATGCTGGATCTATCTAACAAAGACACAAACACGCATCTTATTGGACCAACTGCTGTCCTGAGATCACAGGAAATCCCCCAAACAGTTAGCCGTCATCTTATCAATGAAATTAGATCCACTGTGACATATCTCCTCGACAGTAATTATGCTTTGCCAGGAAATGATAATTTAGCAGTGCTTAACTGTCAAATGAATACATAAATTAAAAATACCAAGCTCAAACATCAGTCAAAACGCATGGTGAAAAGCATCTAATGGTAGGTTTCATTTTTGTGTCAGCAGTTAGCATCATATAATTGATTCTCGTGCTGTAGATCACTGAGCAGATGAGCTTGTCGTGCAGCCATGTTTTGTATACCTTTTGATCACATCAGCAGCACTAAAGTGACAGAGGAGAAGTGCAAGGAAATGAATTACACTGAGAAACACCAAATCGCTTATTCTTGTTTACATATTGTCCTTGAGTAGCTGCACATCGGAGGACTGTCATTTTTAAGGACACGACGAGGATGTGAGAGAGACCATGTAAGGAAGGAATAAAGTCATATGAAAAGAGACATGGAGAACAGATAGAGCTGAGGATTATAGAAATAAGAATAACAGGGAGTTGGGGAAAAAAGGAGAACAGGATTTACATAGAATGTACTTTTGAATGGATTTACAGGGGAAAAGAGTATATCTGATGGATTTGGGAGAGTGTATCAGTGGTTATGGCAATAGGTAGGTGAGCTCTGTGTAATGTTGACGCAGGATAAAAGTATTACATGAAATGAGCTAAAGTACTGTAGGCAGAAAAGTGCAGATGAAGTGGTGTCATTTATTATGGGATAGAAGAGAATCAGTTGAACCAGAAATATGGTTTCCTCACACACTTCAAAAGTGAGAGCCTAAAAGAGGCAATGGACACATGAAAGCTGAAAGGGGTTTTAAATAAAGCAGCTCAGACAAAACTGACGGACTGAACAACCTGACCAGTGTTTTACTGGATTACTACAATATTTTTCTTTTGATCACAGCTACCTCGCCGAGGTTGTTTACAACCTGTCTGTCATATTTTGCCTCAGGTAAATTCATTTGAACAATATTGCCACATACTGATTAAAATGGCAACATTTAGTGAGTGATGAGAAAGGACCAAGGTCATGAAAGCTTGCACCAGATTTTATGAGTCTTTGCCAAATGAACAGCAACAGCTACTTATGTGTTATGGACAAGATCAGCACTTCATATTAAGCCTCAAGTGGACTTTTCATCCGTCCAGCTATTTATACTGTAACTTCTCAAACTCACACGGACCTCTGGATAATTAGGGATTGCAATTGTTGAGTCTCTCACTCTGTGGTTCCTGTGCTGCTTCCTTTTCATTGCGGTCCAAAGAGATAATACCATTCAACAAACCCTAACTGCTCATCCCTTCATTTGCTCTCATCATTATCGAAAGTAGTGATTGTGCTGCTGTCGCTCCCTGCCTTTCTCGCCCTCAACTCACCCTCTTTCTGTGTTATAAGAGGCGCTCTTTGCACTCAGCCACAGGCCATTAAAGTTGTCCCACAGCAATAAGCCTTTGTCTGTGTGACCAAACAGTTGATGCTTGATAAGCGTAATCCTCGCCTGTGTTTTAGTCCCTTGAATGGTGCTGTGTGGGCTGCAAGGCCCTTCACAAAGCAGCTAGCACTAAATTGCTCACTCTTGCTTGCCTTTTGTCTCTGGATTTGTGAAACACTTTGAGCCGCTTTGCAGATCCGAGGGCAGTGGCCTCTGTGGGATGGAGTTTACCGTGGACCATTTTTTTGTAGCTGAACTGACCACACAGATGAAGTTCCAGTTTATCTGTTCATCACAAACACTGAGTTATGTTTTTTTTTTTTTTAGGTTTTTAAAGAAGCTTAGGTGCAGTCCAGTGACTGTAAGCTTTTATCACGGCATGTGTCACAGCAACATCTAAAACGGCAAATAGCTACAGCCCAGCTTTGTAAACTTATCTAAAGCCTGCTAATTTCTGTTTGACAGGATAAAAAATGAATAAATAAATAAATAATTACTGAATCGTGGAACAACTTCACAGTCACTCAACATAATCTACATAATTAAAATGAAGTCATTAGATTTATTTCTGTTTGCCTAATCAACACAGGCATAAATGTATGGTCTCCCTCCTGCACTTGTTTATGGATTTCTTCTGTAAAATGACAGTGGTTTTTCCCCCTTTGTGTTTTAGACAAAGTGATTTTATATCTCTTTAGTTCTTTCAGCTTTCAACTTTAAACATATGTCTTTCTGTCGCTACTTCTATTCTCTAGCAAGGGTATGGTCACCCACATCCAACTAGCTTTAGTCACAATCCCATTAATCGCATTAGCACTCAAAGGGGAGCAGCCAAGTTGGATTAATTGGCCTGCACTATGCAAAGCAGGCACATTGTAACAGGAATTCAATACCAAGGAGGGATGATTCGTGATTACAAAAACATTTAACTGCTTGCCTGAGTTTAGCAAGAAATTATCTCATGGCCCTGTATTTTAGTCCTGTAGATATTCTTTTGTGTCAGTATGAATTGACTCTGTCTGCAGTTAGCAATGGCCTAAATGCCAATACCTTGTTTTCTCTCTGTCTGAGATGTCTGAGGATGTCAACATTCTCAGCCATCACTCACTTCTTATTTGTGCAGACTTGAGCCCAGCTAATGCGTCCATATGTCCCCTCTGGGCTCCCATACATCAGCCCTTGATCCACGGGAGAGGTTCAGGAAGGAGGGATCATTTATTATTGAAATGTCTGAAGAGGTGGGGTAAGGTAGGGATTCTCATAAGGCATTTTTATTTTCAATCTGGAGCAAGACATTTGGGCTAATGTGGGCTTTCAAAGATCCACCTGACAAAAGACTGATCTGTGAGATTTAAGAACATCATTGTGAACTTTAAAGAGGAATGTTTAATATAATTAGCCAAAAATGTATCTTATATAAATATCTGAGTTTTGAAATTTTGAATGTGAATGAATCAGAACTGTGATAAAATATTTACCATCTTTACTTTTGCACGGAGTGATCAATTCTGATATCGTTTTTAAAGGTGGTATTAGGTTAGATGGCCATTGCAATCATTTAAGAACGAATATAATTTGAGTTTAAAGAAAGCCAAATAATCTTTCACTACATAATTTTTTTAACTAAATAATATGAATATGACCAAAAGATTTCCCACATGTGGGACTAATAAAGGTTTAACTTATCTTATCTCTAATGTAGAGTAAATGGTAATTCATTTTTTTAATGAGTGTCTCTCAATTTCCTTTGACTAAAAGGTAAGTTTTAATCAAGATAACCTTTTCTGAACGCGGCCTATTCAACAAAACTTTTTGCAGAACCAACGTTTTGCAGTCAAGGATTGTGTTTTCTGTCATGGTCCTGGGCCATGTTGGCCCAGTATTCTTAGTTTTCGTGTGTTTTGTATTTTGTTCTTTATTTATGCCGTGGTTCCTAGGTTCTGTTAAGATGTTCCTTATTTGATTACCCTCTGTGTATCTGTGAGCCCTCGTTTCCCCTCCTTGTGTTTTATTCCATGTTTTCCCCAGCCCGTTATGTCTGTGCTCTCCCCGTGCTCTCTCTCCTCCTGTCTGAACCTTTGTGTACTTCCTGTTTTACTTTGACAGTCTCCCGTCAGTGTTGCGTTTACTCCTGCCGTGTCTTGTCATGATTATCAGTGTCACCTGTGTTCCCCGTGTGCTCCCACTTCCCTCGTTAACCCTCTGTGGATTTATGTCTGCGTCTCCCTCAGTTCTGTGTCGCGGTCTCCCTCATTCATGGCTGTGTGTTTCTCCGTGCAACATGTTATAAATCCAGTTTAGTTTGTATGGTTTTTCTGTCCAGCAATAAAGCTGTGTTTTGAGTTCAATCCTGCCTCCGTGAGCTTGCGTTTGGGTCCTCATCCTGCCTGCACTCAGCCGCAACCATGACAGTTTTCCTTCTTTTTTAAATGTTAATGGAAAATAGTTTACGAGATATTACGAGATTGGATGATAGGTATATACTTCTCTTCAGGACAGAAGAGACAACACGCATATCACACACATAGAAAAAACAAATACTATAAATAATGTCTTGATGCATGCCCAATCACCCAGGTAAGGAAATACAAAAGAATTGATTGTTCAAAGTCTCGCTCCAGACAGAACAATTCACTTGGATGAGTGATTATACGTTTCTTCCACTGAAAACGCTACGTCCAGATGAACAGAATCCATTTTTTGAGACATAGAATAATGTGTGAAAATATAGAGAACTTCTTCAATGTAACCTCTTATTAACAACAATGGATCTTCTTAAAAAATAAAGATGCCATATGACTTTGTAAGAAGGAATAGTTTAGCTTTGTGTTGCACCTGTGCATGTAGCACAAACATAACACTGTCAAATAGAAATTAAATATAATTAATTAGAGTTGGAACTAAATAAAATGTATTTAGGACTTGGATTTCATAACAGTGGGGGAAAAAAAGTCTTAAGAAGTTGATGGAAAGGTTTTTCTACACTTTCGGCCTATACTTTAAGAATGCAATAGTATTTCATCACTATGTGACAGTTTCACATCACAGCCGAAATGCAGGATACAGGAGGCTGGGAAAAAGTCCAAAATCCAAATATTTATTCCAAAACAGCCAGTGGTCATGCACAGGTAGACGGGTAGTGTGGCAAACAAAGCAGGTGAGGAGCAGGCAAAAGACAAAGATCATAAAACAACCTAAAAGGTCAAAAACAAGGAGACCAGTTGGAAACACAAGGGAAAACATTAGCTATGCTGAAAGGTTTGAAGAGTAAAAATAACCTGGAAAGTGGGATTTGGACAACTGGTAATGAGTGTAAGATAAAACTGATAAAAACAGATTGTCAAACTAACAGATGTGAACGGTGACCTGGAACCTCTAGTAGATTAAACCTCGTGTGTGTGTCTCTCTTATATTATTTTATTTTTTTTGGTCATCAGCCACATTTTCTATGAAGACTCCTTTCAATAGAACCTGATCATAGAAAGGGATATAGTGTGATCACAACTTCAACAATTCCAAAAGAATGAGAACATTCTGGGCCAAGCCAACAAGAACATTGTAAATTATGACATCCTATCATAAAGTCTGTGAAGGTTCTCAGTCATCCAGGTCATCGTAGTCAAAGGCGCTTGCAAAGAAAAGCGTCTGGACTTCTTTAAGTTACTTGAAGACGTTTCACCTCTCATCCGAGAAGCTTCTTCAGTTCTAAGGTCAAATGGTGGAGAGTCCCAGATAAATAAAATCATAAATAAAACGATGTCAGCTATTTATGATAGATAATCAGAAAACAATTAGAATTGAACTTCCTTGACATCAACTTGTTAGCTTGCAATACAATTGCTATGCATTTTTCTCTTGTACTTAGAAAGACTAGAATTGAGTACTAGAGTATCTTAGAACGTAATATTTTTTTCATTTGCGTAAGTAGAGGAATAGCTTAAAAGAAAAGCAAACAGGGTCTGTTGTGGAAGTTTTCCATTAAATAAAGCCTGCAGATGAGCGGTGAGCGGTAGCTAACATTCTTTAATCAAACACACAAAGAACAGAAAACCAAGCTTGTGGAGAGCCTACATGACCGCAGGGCAGACTAGGTTAGCAGAGTCTCACTGAGCCTAGCCAACACGTTCTCACTCCCAAAGCGTAACATTTTACGCTAGGTGACAAATTGTCAACATATTACGTTTTCAGCTACCCACCACGTTCCTGAATGACGACCCCGGAAAAATGAGGAAATATCAGAACCGTATGGACTCAATCTACAAATGTTGGCTCTTTTTCTTCAAATCGCTTAGAAACACGCTATTTAACATAATTAAAGTCATGGTTAAGGTCAGGAAAAAGGTTATGGTTAGGGCTAGGGATAAGGTTAGGTTTAGGGCTGGAATACAGGGCTGGAATGTCTATTACCGTGGGAGCGTCATTGCACTGGATTTCAGCCATAACCCGCCGCGTACCATAAGAACGCCGAAGGTCTCCTTTCGCGTTCCTCAGGAACGCCGCGGGACGTGACAAAACGTCGGCATGTTACGCCTTGGGAGTGAGATCGGGCTCGCCTAGCATGGCTCTCAGTTAAATACCTTCTCCAGGAACAAAAGGCAGTACACAGCTGTTTCGCACCTTAAGGTTCACACTCCCTTGCTACCTCCCAGAGTCCTCAAAGAGACAAAAGACTCTTCCTGTGGAGTTGTCTGCTTCCCCCAACTTCCTTACTAGACCCCAACCATTTGTCTTACTGTATGAGTGTGCGACTTGTTAAAATCCAGTGGCACCAAGGCATTATACAATAAAATAATGTGATTAATACATAAGTAAAAGAAATTCCTATACAGGTCACTCGTTTTTGACTTGTTTTATGGAAATTTATTGGGATTCTGGGACATTTTACGGGTTCTGGATGCTCAGATAGGTGTATTATTATTCAGTGTCAGACAAAGTTGCACTACTTTGACTGAAGTTTGTTCCTCTTTGAAGTTGCAATGGGTGGAATGGAATTAAAAGTTAGCCTGGAACTTTTGGCTTCATGCAGAGACACACCGTCCACACAGTTTCAGACTTTTTTTCTTCATTTATGCAGTAAATGAATAACAGTCAATGGCAGGCTAATACAAATTGGTTACTAGCTCAAACCTATGAGGCACATGACTTTCCCTATACACACAAAAACAAAACAAAAAACCCCAAAAGCCCCACAAAAAACTTTCTTTAAATCAGTTTGTTTTTACATTATAAATATATATACACACACACATATATACAGATAATTACATAAACCGTATATGTTACCCATATGAACTAAATGACTAAAACTACCAGAAATGCATGGCACATATACTATTTCATTTACATTTCTAATATGTGGTACACAAATATTCGGCACTAATTCTTCACTTGGTGCCAGCTAACCCATCATAGTCTGTGTAAGTGTTGAGCATTTTTTTCAGTGATAAAAAAAATGTGGCTGTCTGGGAGTGAAACATATTTTATTCATTACACAGGCAGACTGACAGTATAGCCTCACAGGTTTGAGGTGCCTGGTTGAGCAGTCCTGTAATCTACTGAAAATAAAATTCACTGGATGCTACAGCATTGTCAGGTTTTCTGACTGTTAATTGCATTGTCAGATACCCCCAGTGTATCGGAGACTTTCAAAGTGCCTTTTACATATACAAAGATTGTAACCGCAAGTCACCAGTGTGATTTGCATCATCTTTTCCTTCTAGTGCATGCACTCTTTAGGGTGTTACTGAATTAAAACTCCTTGAAATGTCATAGCTGTAGTGTCTTCGGGTGATGGGTCCCAGATGGTTTTTACGCTGGAGCATTACAGAGTAAATCTGAACATTACTACCTTACTCAGGAACATAAAAACACATGTACACATAGATACAACTCCTCGTTAGCTTATTTTTTATTTATTCAAGGGAGTTTTATGCTCTTAATGGCATGACCCCTTTTTTCTGCCTTCTCTCTGTGTGCCTGTAGACCTGATCTATCTATCTATCTATCTATCTATCTATGGTGTAGCTAAACTAGATAAATACAAATGCATGTAGGTGTGTAGGTAGCTGGGTGACTCTGAAGAGACTGTCACATACATCCTTCAGCAGTCTGTAAGTCTGTAGTGATTTCATCCACACAATTACTTTGTTTTAACAGGTTGTCAGATCAAAAACAATTAGTCGTTTGCAACACTGTCCATAAGTTGAAGTAAATCATTGATCAGTTGTCTACTTAAGACATTAAGTCGTTCGTGTTAAAAATATCTTTTTACTCAAACGAACAGCTTCAGGTCTCTGTTAGCGCAGCAGAGCATGACGATCTGAACAAAATGTATCACAGCATCTGCCATATAATGGATGCTGTGATTTGAAATGGCCCACAGCATGCATTTTTTAGCATGTATGCCCCAGATTCCCACTGACCATTGCAATATTACTGATCCAAATTCAAATGTATCCATAGTCACATTCAGATTCCAGCCTTGTAGTGTCAAATAAGAATTCTGCTTTTCTGCAGAGAACCAATACATGTTCGTGTACAAACAATAAGCCTATTTTGGTCTACATCACAATACCCTGGCAACTACTCCATGCTTTGCAATGCAATATGTTGAGAAATGATTTTGTGCCCATTTTTGCTCCTTTTAGATGAAAGAATTTGCTAATTCTATAAACATTCTGAGCTACACAAGCCAAGAGACCAGTCAGTGAGCCCCGGCAACTACCAGTCATTAGGGAAAAGATATTTGTTGTCTGACTGGTTGGCAAGTGGTTGGTGGAGGTACTCAGTAGGTGGAATAGATTGCAAAGAGGTATACGGTGCTTTAGCTCATTGCTACCATATTATTTGCTCGCAGGTTGTCATGGTCAGTGACAACCTACTAGCGAGATGCTGGCTTATCTGAAAAAAACTTTCCAACTGCTTTTCGAATCTTTGTGGAATTGTGAAAAGTGTAATACAAACCATAAATGGAAACCATCCACTTTCAAAGTAAAGGTTATATCTTTGGAGACACAATAGTTACAACAGTAAGATCAGTTGTGTTGGCAACGATTTTCTTTGAAGGCAAAGTTCTCTCTTTATGGTTTGTGTCTTACTTTCAAGTTACACTATGGGTCGGTGAGTAGATGGTGAATGTTAGCAGACAAGTTTGTTTTTGGAACCAATTTCACCCGGCAACAGATAGCAACCTCCAGCAACTCCTCAGTAACCAGCCAGGTAATGCACATAGTTCAGGCCTTTAAGCCTGTGTGACCGAAGCTTTAGGTTCATGCAGAGTTTTGTATGGACATCAAGGTTATCCGATGATGAGTCCCAGTCAAGCTGTATATCCCACCAGTAAAGTGTAGCAACAACTGCTAGAAGAATTGATAATTTGCTAAGGAACTTTTGAGCTAATTTATAATAAGGTGCTCCTTTGTAGTGCTTTGGTGGTGTGGTGGCTACCACATTCACTTGGCAAGTAAAAGGTGACTGGGTCAATTACAGCAAGAGACACTAGCTACCTTTGGGGCATGTCAGGGTATAAAAACCCAAGCAAGGGAGCTGTTTTTGTACATTAGCCAGAATATGTTTATGACCAAATATCTGTAAAACAAATTATAATTGTTTCATGTTTCTTTTGTTTATATGGAGGTCATCGTCATATGGTCTGCCCCATCCATAGCACAACATGTGACACCAAGTCTTTACCTGCTTCTTTGTTTCAAGAGGTTATTAACTAATGCCAGCATACCCTAATGAAGATTCAAAGGGATGAAGTCTGTTAACAAGAATAGCATGAAAATACACACATCATTGCCTCAACATTAAACCTTAATTAGAATCGACTCTTTCTGCCACGCATCCCATTCCACATTCAACATCTCCAAATACTCCAATATAGTTGTGTTGAAAAAGAATTTTAATACGATAGGAAGTGAAGAATATACAATGGATTTTATCCCGCGCATTCTCAATATGTATTCTTTTAAATCTGAGGTCACAGTCTTGCTGTGGATGAGAGGGAGAAAGTTAAGCTGATGCTCCAGCAAGAACTCTACTTCTTATTCTCTCAGGGTTTACTGAGTGAGAGCTGTAGCAACTTTTATTCTGATGGGAAGAAAGTGTGCGAGGACCGAAGGGCAAAATCAAATAAAAGTGTTTGATCTCCCCACCAGCTGATTTACATTTGCAGAGCACATCCCTAATCTGCCCATTTATAACCACCAAATAAACGAACAAAGACACAGAAAGAAACTGACCTGAAGCCAGTGAAGTCCAGTGTATGTATGCATATACCTATCTTTCTGTCTCTGTTCATTATATATTTAGACTGAATGTATTTACTTCTGTTTGCATACTTGTCTCTATTTCTTTCTCTTTCAACATCTGTCCCCTCACTTTCTGTTGAACCGAGTCTTCTCTCAAGTTCTCTCCCTCCATCTCACAGTCTCTGTTCTCATCTCCCTTAAGGGTCTCCATCTTATCTCTGAGATAAGCTGCACTACTGCAAAAATGCATTGGTCTTCATCTCTGTCTGTATTCCTATCTTCTGGGTTTATCGAGGCACATTTGGGAGGATGGATGCAGTTTAATGAAGCATTCTCTATGTGGATATGTTTGAGTGTGTGCCTGTGTGTGTAGTGCCAAATTACTTTTTACTTCCCGGAAAAATGAAGGAGGGGCACACCTCCTGCACACTTGACAACATTATAAACCTCCATGGTCTCTGAACCGTGAGGGCCCTTTGGACTCGACATCAAATAGTTTGCTGTTCAAGGAATTTATTCAGAATTTCTTAATGTAGTAGATATCCCTTGTGTGTTACCCGTGTGAGATGCCCCAAAACATGCTGCACATCCAAAGTGTAAAAATTCATTTTAATTCCCCATTACTTTGTTGCCGTTCTCTGCATAAATAAAAGCGAAACAAATAAACAAAAAGCAAACAGACAAAATCCTATTTTGTTGGCTGTATTCATGCATACTGTAAGATCTTCTCATTCATCACCACTGTCTCTCTTTTCCATAGCGAACACACATATAAGGCACCCGCCCACACACGCACACACACCCACACACTCTCTCGCTGTGTCTGTTCACCCCACTGGCACAGGTGGTCTGCTCCTCACCTCACGAGAAGCCCGCCTGGCCGTATTGCCTGTGCGTTTTCCCATGAGCTTCTATGTTACCATTCTGAGCGAGACAAGAAGGAACTACAGTTCAAAACCTGATCTCTTCTGTTCAACTGCATCTCGCTACCATCTGGCTGCCCGCCATTGCGTGGCATTACAATGATGCGTGCAGATGTAGGGGAAATCTGTTTGCCTCCAACTGCTGGTTGTTTGGTTTTTAAAGATGGCAGACTGGCAGATGTTAATGGTATGCATGTATGCACATACACCGCAGTATATATAATGGCCCTGTATTTCCAGTGGCGCATTTTTCATCAGGTGTAGGCCTCAGCTGTTGCTGTAATGTGTCTTGTGTGTTATGATTTATTGGTGAATGGCTGTGTGTTTTCGCTGAATCGGCAACTGTACCACAGTGCCAGCTACTGATTTTTATAACAATGTGTTTACAACAGGGATACAGGAAAGAAATGAGGGAAATAAGGAATCTGAGAATGGGAATATTTCTTTACTGTAAAAATGATGCGGCGATTGTTCGGTGGGTTTTTGTGCATTTACCTTTCTGTAGAAGAGACAGAAGGAGAGAGAGAGGTTTTACTTCAGTGAATCATAGATGATGGTGGAAAAATATTAGGGCTAGAGAGGGCTAGAAGATCTTTGAAAAGCCTGCACAGTAGGAATATACACAAATCGGTTTTATAGGCAGTCATATAAATGTTTCGCTCTGAAAATAATCTTTTATATTATCCACAAGTAAGGATTGTTTCATCTGATGGTGGGAATGGAAAGGAGCCCCACTTTCCCTATTACAAGTCAGTGTTCCATCAAATAGATTTTGAAGCTGTAATTTTAAGGTAGAATAGTTGCATAATGTTGCTATGAAGAAGGCACAAAGTATGTGAAAATGTTTATAAATGTGTTTAGAACTTATATAGAGACTGAATTAACTTTAAACATTGGGAATAGAAACAGTGGGCAGCTGCCATTTCTAAAAGCCCCACAATCATTGTGTCAGATTTATGTGTAATAATGTGATTTACTGGATCACAAGGTCTTGCACAAATAACATTTATTATGCTAACTGATACTTTACAGTATGTAGCATAAACATTAAGGCTCAGATTAAATTGATCACAGATTATTATTATATAATCTTCTTTACCATTATTCTTACTACTATTGCAAGAGTTGGGAGTTCGCCTTGTAATCGGAAGGTTGCCGGTTCGAGCCCCGGCTCGGACAGTCTCGGTCGTTGTGTCCTTGGGCAAGACACTTCACCCGTTGCCTACTGGTGGTGGTCAGAGGTGGTGCCAGTGTCCGGCAGCCTCGCCTCTGTCAGTGCGCCCCAGGGTGGCTGTGGCTACAATGTAGCTTGCCATCACCAGTGTGTGAATGTGTGTGTGAATGGGTGGATGACTGGTTGTGTAAAGCGCTTTGGGGTCCTTAGGGACTAGAAAAGCGCTATACAAATACAGGCCATTTACCATTTAGCAGTGAATTGATCTAAATATTCAGTATACTGTCAGTGTTGGGGAGTAACGGAATACATGTACCGCCGTTACGTATTTAAAATACAAAATATGAGTAACTGTATTCCGTTACAGTTACCGTTTAAAAAGGTGGTATTTAGAATACAGTTACTTTGAAATAAATGGATTACACGGCGGCACTTTCCTGTTTCATATTGTGGCGGGTCAGGCCTTTTTGGGTTTTGTTTGACAGCTATGCTCTGTTGCTCCAGGCAGCAGCGTTACGGTTGCCATGGTTACAGGGTGACACTCTCTCTCTGCGCCTTTTTGTTGTTGTGCTAAGCTAATAGGCAGAATGCTACAGGCATAGCTCTAAAGAATGTAGCATCATAGGCAGTGTAGTCCGTGCTGCTGGGAGAATGGACTGCCATACACGTTATGTGTCTGTGAGCGAGGGAGGGAGAAAAAGGAGAGTGGAAAAAGTACGAGTTGTTATCGAGAGCGGGAGCTGGAAGCATGTAAATATGATAATAACCACTGCAGCCAAGAAGAGTGCCTGACGAGCCCAGCTGTAAGTAAGCTATTAAAACTCGACTGTACGCTGTGTTCGTGTTTTCCTCCAAAAACAATAAGTTCCGTTGGAGCAGCCTTTCAACGCCTCTCTCTGTCTCTCGCAAGCAAAGTTGACCCAGACAACAAAGTAAAGCTAGTTTTCGGCTACGAGCCCGACACGGATTAGCCAGAGGTCCCTTTACTACGGTTCGGAGCCGCGGACCTTCAGTAACAGTAATAAATCACAGCAATAGTACATTCATGTAGTTGTAAAAAGCATGATAATGTATTAAGTAATCCAAAGTACTGAGAATACGTTACTGTTATCGAGTAACGTAACGGAATACGTTACAGAATACATTTTGGGGCATGTATTCTGTATTCTGTAATGGAATACATTTTAAAAGTAACCTTCCCAACACTGTATACTGTTAAAAGTAGTGTCTTTAACCAAATGTTAGACATAACATAATTGTAACAATGAAGGCTCTCTGCTATATATTACAAAAAACCCCATGGGTAGGACGTTCTTGAGTTTTAAAAAATATTTAATGAATACTAGCGCTTTACTCTGCATCATGGTCAAGGTCGAAAATAGAATTCATGTAATACAGAGTCTGTGATCAATAACCTGAGAATCCAGGATAGATGGTGAAATGTTATGGCTATAAAACAAAGAGGCAGTTGTATTGACACGACCATCTATACTACTCTACTAACTGTCTGTCAAGTGGAGAGATTGTTCTACCTTTGTTGTGTATTCTTGTTTTCTATGAAAGCAATTTGAGTTATGTGAATGTTATTTACAATAATACCTCTTTCCCTTTAAAGTATCTTCGAGAAGTTTAAAGGTTTTGTTTTTGCGCTGTAGTGCAGAGACATTTGGAAAAATACTTTGGGAAAAATATGCTGGTGGAAAAAAAAACAGCTGGAGTGTACAAGACTAGAATTATGTAATAAGACAACAAAAATGAAAACGACCACCATGCACATCATGTTCATACTCCATCAAAAATAACAGATAAGGATACATAGTTGTTTTAAAATGCATCCTTATCTGTAAACACACAAACAGTGACACACAGCTTTTCAATATTTCATATTTTCATTTTAAAACCTCTCTGGGCAAAGCTAAAAATCAATATGGAACACCTGAATGAAGCTGTCATTGCTCAGGGACACTTCCAGAAATCAGTGTCTTTGAACAAGTTGACCATGTCATCCAGAAATTCAGGTTAAAGATCTATCATGCAGTGAAGAAGCCATATGTGAATGTGATGCAGAATTACCGTCACCTTCAGTGAACCAAAAGAATTAAAACTCTACTGAGACAAAGTGAAAAACCCTTCTGTAATCAGACAAATCAAGATTTTAAATTCTTTTGAGAAAACATGGATATTATGTCCTCTGGACTAAAGGATAGTAAGTGAGTAAAGTAAAATGTATTTATATAGCACTTTTTAAGACAAGAAGCTATTACAAAGTGCTTCACATGAGAATGTAAAAGCATATCAAATGAACAATATAACAAAATAAAGGAAGCATATCAAAAATAAAACAACATATTGCATGAACATTACCCAAATGCCTGTCTAAGCAGATGTCCTTTAAGCTGTTTTTAGAAAGGAACAATCTGGTGTACTCAATATATACTCAATCAGTACTCAGTTCAAAAATTTCAAAAAACCTGAATTTATGATGGCTGCTTATGGAATTGGCAGCTTGCGAATATGTAAAGGCACCATCAATTCGTAAGAGTATAAACAGTTTTTTGGGGCAAGATGTATACAGGTTTAGAAAATGTTAAACCACAGAATTGTTTTATAGTAGAAGAGTCTGAGTGTTAAACTGGCCTGCCTACAGTCTAGATCTGAAAACATTTCACACATTATAACATGAAAAATATAAAAGCCCAGGAGTCTTGAGCAGCATTTCAGACACATTAATGGTAAAACTGAACACATGTTACTCATGTTTATAAATGCACTTTTCCCAAACATGCTGGGAGGTTCCAGCACGTCCAAACATGCTACACGAACCTATAAAGAATTTACAGAGCTTGTCTTGGGAAAGCAAATATGTATGCAAACAGTGCACTCAAATCATAATTCTGAGTGAAACAGCTGCCAAACAGGACAGGCTTAAAAACAAACAAACAAATAAAAAATATGCTATACAAAGAAGTTATAGATGTATTGTTATATATTATTAAAGTAGTATAATACTACTTATTCATTATTAATCATATTTACTTACTAATTTTTGATATATTTGTAATAAAGGAGTTAAAACAAATTACACCATGTATATTATATTTGGCTTTTTCTTCAAGTCTTTGTGTCTTCTCTCAGTAAACCAGTGGAAGGTTGAGTTAGGAAACACCACATATATCTTACTGTATATGAGTTGTATGAGGTGTAATTTTGCATTTTTTCTTCAAGTATGAATATGCTTTAGGTCGGTTATCTAGAGACTGTTGATTTTATGATCAGCACTGTGAAACATCAAAAAGGACATAAAAATTATATTCATAAAATGTTTTTAAAAAGTATCTCCGTGGACACACAGTGGTTCATGGAAGCAGTTTGTCCTTATTGGGTACTGAAAATACTCCAGCAAATAGTCCAGATAAGGAGATTGTTGGAAGAGACACATATTGATTTTCAATAAGAAACTTCTGAAGCTTTTAAGATATTACTTTCACAATTAGGGCATCAGAATTGTGCCATTAAGTTAAGTGTTGCTTTACACCTACTGTATTTTCATTATTTGGCATTTTGATGACAATGGGGTAAACTGTCCTAGGCACTATTTTTAACTCTTCCCTTTACTTCACAGGCGAGAAGTCTGCTAACTCAAGCATAGTTTAGGATTCTTTTCATATCTGTTTGGTTTCATTAAGCCACTCGGAAATCTTGCTGTGTAAATGGAGCACTGGTTCATATCTTGTTTATGTAAAAACTAAACAATAAGAATGTATTCTAATGTATTTTGGGCCATCACTGCCATTAGTAAGCAGAAATCTCCATCACAACATGCAACAAATATGAATACAAAATGCCATTTTAAAATGTGTTGGCTTATTTCACATTGACAAACATTAAACGTTTGACTTTTAAATCACCAGTGATGTTAATAATTATAATAATTATTGTCTGCATATCAATGTGTAAGTTTTAGCACAATGCGAGCTTCCTGGCTAAATGTTACAGCCAACACTGGGAGCTTAGCAGCAAAGATCATCATGCTTGTCCTGTTTTTAATCTCTATTTCAGGATTTAGGAAGCAGGTAGATGGTGGATGTGTTCAGGGAGAGGTGAATATGAACCTTTTAAAGAGCATATGGCATTAAGATGTAAAATATTTCTCTTTTAAGAAGATACTGATGTGCTAGTTTCAGTTCGGCATTGTATCAATGCAAAGATCTTGTCTTATATTAGAAAGCTTTTAGGAAATGAAGGCTAAGAAACTTTGTTTATTCACTATTTCCGTTTATAGAACTAACTGATATGTTTGTAGAGGAGCAGAGCTGAGTGTCCCTGAAAGAAGTACAGCTTAATGAGAATGAAGATGAAGATGCTTTTTCACCCTCTACCCTGTGAGGATGTAATAAACATTTGCGTTTAGCTAACAATCCCTGTAGAATTGAATAGGAAAACTGTATGGACCTATTTAATTTTAAGAAATAAAAAGTGAATATGTAAGATCCATGAATTTTGCGATGGAAACCAAATGGAATTTTTTGATGCACTGTCTTTCATACAATTAGAAACACCTATAGAGGAGTTAGACCTTTACAGTGACATGATTTGTTAGTAACCATGTTACTATTTACCGGTATAGTGCAGCAGCGTGAGCAGCTGGATCTGTGCAGGCGTTCCTGCAACTGGTCAAAGTGATTGAAGTTGGCATTTCAGCATCTGGTTAATGTGAAATTTGTGCAATCGTGCCAAGGCCAACATACGAGTACATACCAATCCAATTTCCCACTGGGTGAATAGTAAGACCTTTCGGTGGAGCCAGTAGAAATTCTTTATTATCTCTTGCCCTTTGCTTTGCAATTTAGGAGCCATACTAAATAAATGAATAAATATATATATATTTAAATTTAGCGTTATATATTTAAATCACCAATATATATACTTAGATTAACTTTTTATTTTGTGTTTTTCCCCAAAATTATAGGTGAGCAGTAAGTAATTTGCTTTTGTTTGGTTTTTTTTTTTAGGATTTTTAAAATTTTTTATTAAATGCTGTATATCAGGACAACATTGTACTGTCAACTGCAAGTACACATCCAGCTCCCTTTTCCTCGCAGCATATATACTAACCCAACAATGAACTTATTCTCTTTTTGATGAAGGGTGATTCACCCCCCTTCAGGAGGACAAATTGCTGTAGTTTTCTTCCAGAAGGATAAAAAAAATGCATTCGTCAATTCATTTCAGCAGTAATGTTTTTAAAAACCATTCCCAGGTGTCGTTTTGAACCTGACTACTTGTAAAAAAAAAAGAAAAAAAGACATATCTCTTTGAAGACTTCTTGAGAGTTTTGCAGCATAAAAGACTGCCACGTTCTTTATAAATGTCATACGGTAAGAGACAGGGAGAGCAAAAGCATTTTTGAGAGGTGCTGCTTAATCAGAGCACTGTCCTGCTTAAAGGAAGGGATAAGGGATTGAATAACAGTATCGGCTTGCAACAGAGGCTGTCTGCCTCCTCCCCTCTAGATGATGAGCAGACTAATGACTTTGGTCTCTGCACTTAATTTTAACATTGAATAATGAGGTGAGAAATTGAGTCATGGTGGAGCAGTAAGTGCTGACTTGTTGACATTTCATTGCACTGTTTTGACATAGAGTAACTGCAGTGAGGCTTATTATTTATTGGGGATCTTTCAAGATTTTTATAACAGTCTTTGATTGCTCTATGCATTTTATCTGCACATCTTGGGGTGTTGGTATTAAAAGATTCTACGATTAGTCAGAAAGTAAGTAAATGACTGTAATTTGGCATGTTAATTAAATAACTACTTAAAAAAAGGGAAATTTGAAAATTCATGGAAAACAACAATAATTATGTTTAGCATTAAAAATATATATGCTTGATTAACAAGCTTATATCTGCTTGTTGAGTAATCATCAAAGAAACAAAAAAAATGATTTAGGTAATTACCAGTAGGACAGCTGTGGCATAAGAAAGAAAAGAAAGAAAGAAAGTGTACTTTATTGATCCCCGTGGGGAAATTCCTCTCTGCATTTAACCCATTCACTCAGTGAAGCAGTGGGCAGCCATTGGGCGCCTGGGGAGCAGTGTGTAGGGACGGTACCTTGCTCAGGGGTACCTCAGGGTAGCTGTTCAGGGGAATTGAACCCCCGACCTTCCGATCATGGGGCCACCACCATAAATGTGGTGGTCTAGCTGATTAATTGGTTACATTTAATTTTATATATGTAACATATTAAAATAATGATGTTAAAATTATTATATAATGTTAATAATTATTATTATTATATATTATTAAGAACCGTCCCATATATATAAATTTGGCAATTACTGTAGCAAAAATATGAGGTTGGAAGAAACATTTACCAATGAGAAAAGTCACACCTGGGAGCAACATAAATTTTAACCCCAAATTTTTCTGCACAACTCTATCTTAATTCCTGCATAATAGCCTTATTCCCCAAAACATATTGTAATTATTACTGTATCCCTTGAAAAAAATTAACCATTCCTTATTCCAGTTGCTACACTGCAGCTGTTGCAGCTATCTGGCACATCCAACCAGGCAGAGCCGGTTAAAACCCTTCAGGAAGATTCATGAAAGTATAAACTCCAGGCAAACTCCTCCTGAGGGCCTTTAAATGGCTCTGTGTGTTTCAGGATGCGTTAATATGTAAATTATGGACAATTTTATATTTCTTAATAACAGCCTGGGGATCAGTAAGAGGCAGATCCTGGGTGGATCGCTATCTGAGCAGCAGCGTTTCAATAATCTACTTTAGCAATTTCCACTAGCCACAATACACATACCATTTCATAACATGAAAGCCACAGGATTACACTAAAAAAGACACACTTCTTTAAGTGAGTCTTCTCTATGAAGACAGAAAACAATACAAGTCTCATAGGAGTTTACGAAGGCTGTGCGGGAAAAGATAGTCATTTATTTACATCTTTACAATGGCAGCTCCATAATCTCACAAGTACATTTATGGACTTTAACAATGCCATAATACTCAGTTAGACTGCATTGCTTGTCAGGGAGGAGAATGACTGAGTTAGCTCAGATAGTGCTTTTCAGTGGGCAGTTGCAATGTTGGTCAGTGAAAATTAAAGTCCCCCCTGAGATGCACAACTACTAATCAGTGGGGCAAAAAATCCATCTGCCATCTGCTCTCACACTGTGTGTGGAGGAAAACTGTGTATCTATCCGTTTAAATGGTTAGAACATGTTTTCCTGCTTTGCTACTGGATACTGAAGAAGCAGAAGAAAACAAAGAGGCAAAACAACAAATGCACCAGCAACAAAACACTTCGCATTACATTCGTCTGAGCAATATCCCTCTACTGCATGACTTTTTAATTTTTGGGATAGGGAGAAAAAAATATTTCTCCCTATTTTGGAGGAGCTTTAGGGTCCCTAATCATATATCAATCATAAAATTTGACATCCTGCCCCCCTATCCCCCCCCAAACAGATATTGGTTTGTTGCTTCAAGGCAACACTGTGTGACAAGGGTAGCAAAATGCCAAGTTTTTCTATAATAAGTTGTATTAGTACAACAAGGATGAACAAATAAATACACAACAAATAAACAATGTAAATATTTCACAGAACAATAAAACACCAAAATATCCAACATTTCACCCTAACCCCATGCACACGTTGTGTTTCCATCACTTTTGGGGACATTACATTAACTTACATTAATTTCCTGGAGACTTATCCTGACTCTACCCATCACAAGTCCCTGCCTGAACCTTATCCTAACCCTGACTCAAGCCTTCACCCTAAAATTGAATGATTTACCTTGCAATTTGTCCCCATAAAGTAGGCGAGACCTCACAATGTGAGTGTGTAAACAAATTTGTGTCCCTACAACAATAAGTAATACACGACCACACACACACACCCACACAGCAAAATTGGTATGTCCCGGATCTGGCCCACACAATGTGCTTACACATGGCCCACATACCGCAATAATGACGGCCCTTTGGTGGCCCAGACCTGGTTTGCCAGAGGTGGCCCGCACATGGGCCAGCACAAGGCCAGTTTTAGACACACTGGTGGTCCTGTGCTGGCCCATGTGTGGATTACCTCTGGCAAACCTGATCAGACAGTGAATGGACTGATTTTTATATAGCGCTTTTCTACTCTCCCATATTACTCAAAGTGCTCTATACAACATGCCACATTCACCCACTTTTGCTTAACTGAGTGCTTCCTAACTACATTCATACACATTCACACTCTTGACATGCAGACTGGAGGAGCCAGGGATCGAACCACTAACCTTCCGATCAGTTTGTAACCTGCTCTACCACCTGAGATATGGCATGCCATCGCATAAACAGTGGCGACATTGCTCACTGTCCTCACTTTCTGAGGACAGAAAGTGCACATTCCCTTGGTTTCCTTTCATAAAAGGTATTTACATCCATGTCCCATAATTATGAGTAGATTGTAAAGTAAAACAACATTGACTATGATCATATAAATGCACACAAACACATCTATACACACATATGCAAATGCATTATATTGCCTGAAAAAAAAACTGGGCTAACTGCGCATTGTTGCCTTGAGGCAACGAATGAAAATTAACAGTTTTACTGTATAAATAAATTTTAAAAAGTAGAACAAACAATCAAATATGCTTCTTAACATATTCATGCACATACAAATATTTTTTTAATATACATTTATTTCACTATAAACATGTAAAATAGTGATATTTATCTTGCCTCCTGATGGAGATGTCTCTCATATAGTGCAGCTTGCAGAAAGGGGTCCTCCCCCCCAAAAATGAAAGTCACACCATCTTCAGCTCATCATTTTATTGGAAAGAGGTGTGTCTGGTAGCATTATTCGAAAAAAAAAAAAAGTGTTTTTTTTTTGAAGGGCCAGTGTAAGGCATGAAAATGTGGTTTGTTGCCTCAGGGCAACGCTATGCTGTAGAGGGATATGCCTGTAACTTTTTATTTGGGGGGCAAATATTAAATGAACTAAAGATGCTATAAAAGTGGTATGCATTCAGCCTTATTAGGGGCCAGAAAAAGTCTGCCTTCATTTCAAACAAAAAATCAGGAGAAACTTTCCAACTAGAATTTTTTAACATTTTCTTACCAAAGTGTTGCCATGGGCTAAGATCTTAACAACTTTACTGCATGACTAGAGGTACAAGTTTCACACCTGGTATGAATTGCAACATGTTAACGATTATTTTTCTGCTGTTGTACATCAGACCACATTTGTGTTCAAGGTGACACCTCCTTCGCAAAAAGAAAAAAAAAAAAAATCAAGGAAGCAGCACTCTTCTTGTCTGCTCAATTCATTTTGTATAAAAAGTCTTTAACGTCATACTGGTAATCATCAGGCTCAAAAGTTAGATCGAAACACCTGTCTAGACCCCCTGATGAAACACCAGGGGCTGGATTCATAATTGATGTGTACTCATAAATGCATGAAATATTTTAACAGATAAACACAAAATAAACATAAAATTTAATAGGAACAGTCTGTTCTTGGGCAGGAATGCTTAATGCAAAATTATGATTATTAATAAAAATACCTCAATTTGAATGCATAAGGCCTGATATGGTGAAAAAAGTGAAGAGTTACAAAAAGTTATATAAAACAGAACAGGTCTTACAGATCTTGCATTTTATGTCACTATTTTTCCCTGCACACACACACACACACACACACACACACACACACACAGCCCTATTAATTATTTTTAGAGGTTAGCTTTTTAATGTTCATTTGACCCTAAATCTATACAGTTTATGTATCTGCCCCAAGGTATCCAGGATTGGTAAGATATTTCCTATTCATTATCTAAGAAGTAAAAAAAAAGTATCAGAAGCTGCTAATGTATAACAATTTAATCACACGGCAAAAGTACCTCATTATTCCTACCTGTACGGTAGCTTCCAGCCAAATCAGGTCCAAATCCTTGAACAGGGTTATGCCTTGAAGTGTATCCTTTTTTATGATAAATCTTTGATTTTGTGTCATCTTCTGAGTGAACAACAAAAAAGTCCTTCATTAACCAGACTGAGCCAGGGGTGGGAAGGGGAGATGGAGGGTTGGATAGAAGATTACAGAGCTGTAGATTGAAACACACACTTTTAACTCGAAACAGCAAAACAGCAGAGGAAAATCAAGAAGAAGAAGAAGCGTTTGAAGTGACACTTGTGACTTCTTTGAGGCTGGTCTCTTGTCCAAATGAAAAAAAGAAAAAAACCCTAGAATTTATGATTAAATATGGCCCATTAATTTCCGCTTTTGATGATAGAGTTTAGCCTACAACATAGGAATGTGGATTCAGAGAAGTGCACCGTAGGTATACAGTATGTCTCCTTCCAGCAAGCTACTAAACTTTTAAAAGAAAATGGTTTGATTAAAAAGTTATCAGGGAAGAGCACATTGCTGCCAAGTGAAAGAACATGAAGTCTACACAGCCATGCCAGAAATCCTTTGCTTCTGCACTTTTCCAAACAGATTAGCATGTTGGCGCCATCACTGAGGAAATATTGGCCTCTGGAATCATTAAAGGTAGTCAGATCATGTAATATAAACCATTCAACCATTCTAACAACAGCATTTTCTGAATGATGATTCACCGGTAAACAAACTTTTTTTTAGCCATACCTCGCTTCTCAGTTGGTGGAGATTGAAACCCGACAGTCTTTTTTAACTGATCTGGCACTAAGCCCCTACTCCCTCAGGTACTGCTGCTCGCCCTGTCAAACTTGAAATTGTATAGTGCAGCATGTACATTACAAGAATTGTAAAGAAAGTGGTGGCAATTAAAATTCTCTGTAATCTCTTGAATAATGACTCATTTGCTTAAAGCAAAATTTGGCCTATCGATTCTTAACGGTGTGATCTCAAAGAATATATAAGTCATATATATTTTTATAGGTTCCCTGACTACTTCTGGCACAGTAACTTTGCAGTTTGTAATACCTGAAGCTAAAGACTCATACCAGGTTTCTAAAAAAAAGGCTAGTCATTCATATGGAAGGTAATTTGCAGACTAAAAAATAGTACATAATTAGTAAGGGATACAATGATGAATGTAAATATAAACCAGTTTTTACAGAGATTAGGTTTGAGGTCAAATTAAAGTCATGAAAGAGCAATAATAATAGTATGATGAATACCAAAATGTGGCCATGTGTTTTAATTTATAACATTTTAAAAATAACTGAGTTCAGTTCACATTTAATTTTATTCTTTTTTATTTCTAACAGGGATCACACACATTAGTAAACATTGCTGTAAATACACAAAAGTTAGCGATTTTTGGCTAATTTCTATGAGTAGTCATGAAGTATATTGTATGTTATGGTACAGCAACCCTATTCAGTCCAAAACAATTGCAGAAATGATAAAAAAAAAAACAAAGATAGACTTGTATTTATGTCCATTGACTACAGTTCCAGATACAGTAGTTTGATAAAGAGTGCTGCCATTCTGTTGAATCACAGTTCACACTATAAAAAAAAGGTAGACAGGAAAAAGTAATTCTGCACATTTTGGAAATTAAATTTAGAGAAAATGAAGACACAAAATTTTCTAGGAAGATTTTTTCCATCTGACCTTTCTGAATGGATGTCTGCCCAGAGGCCATTCTGTGAGGTTACACAAATGCTCCTTGTTTCAGTGACAGTGAGTCATATTTCATTTTCTTTTTTGAATTAGCTCACTACACGTGCACTCATGTAAAAGCACACCCAATCACACACACACACACAAATCACCAAAAATCAGGCAGGCACAAGTTTAGGTTTTCTGTTAGATCCATGTTTCATCCTGCTATCCAGCAACCTGTACCACACATCGCCTTTCCAAGACCATTGTCACAAACAAAAACTCTCATTGTTCATGACTATGCTGCAATTTTAGAATCTGGGAGCCAGAACAGAGGATGCATGGCCAATACTTGCTGGGAAAATAAAAAAAGAGGCAAAAGTTTGTATGCGTACTCAATTAAGGCCTTCTTGTTTCTGACCAGTGCTGTTTACCTCATATTTAATTTCATTGTCTAAGTCTACCAGTCCACACGTTTTTGTTTTCAGTTTTGGTTCAGTTAAAATGATGAGGAAGCCTATAAAGATATTTACTGTATTAATAAAAAGAAAGACAGCAGAAATATGATAAATAAAGAATAAAAAAAGAAACACAGTATACCATTTGCTCAGGCGGCTTATGGACCTTGAGGGGCTATTGCCATCAACTGACGACACCCAGTGGACTTTCAGTTGATAAATGGTACTTCCCAGAAGCTGCTGGTAATCTCATATGTACAACTTGGTATTGCAGCATTGCTTCAAGTCATTAGTGGTAGGATTAAGTGCTCACTCTGAGGTTTAATTGACATGGGATGGACTGGCTGTATTGAACATTACGTGTCCTCTGAGTAGTTTTATTTCAGCCCCAAGTGATAGGTAGCTGAGAGATCTACCTTTCCTGTGGTGAGTTCACATTTTCATCATCTATTTCATTAAGAAACAGCCAAATTGTTGAAATGGATGGTTTTACCCAGTTGGTCCATACTGTATGTTTCCAGAATAAGAACACTAGGTATTCAGTAATAGCCGTCTTTTTTCAGGACTGGCCTGCAGCTTAAATATTATTCATTTTTTGTTTACTTTTCATTTGTTGCGAGGAGGCTGTGAAACCTTTTGTCTATTTTTGGTAGAGCAGTTACATGCAACACATTTAACTGCTCCATAACAGGAAATTTCCCGAAAATGCTTTTGCGTACCATAAATGTGTGTTTTGTTGTTTTAATTGATACACTGCAACACTATAGTAAATGTGTGATAAATATAATATACATATCCAAACTGTTTATTTTGTGTATATTTAATATGACCAGTATTCAGCTGTAACTGCCATTACACACACATAATAAGTAATGAAATGCAGAAAACAAGACTGCTCTTTTACGAAGAAATATCTTACAAACATCTGATTATCTGCTTTCACAGTTTCAAGGATAAAACCCTCGAGGTTAAACATCGAAAGCATGACTATACATACTTAAACATTAATAAAGAAAGCAACATAAACTTAATGAAAGAGTGTTACTGAAATAAGCCCCGAGAAACCAACGTTGAGCACAACAGTTAAATAAACCTAATTCAGGAGACTGGCAGTATTTTAAATATTCACAACCTTTGTGTGAGCTGCCATGCTCTAATAGGGGCTGAACTGCTGAAAAAGACAGACAAACAAGATTGCCAGTTTGGATAGCTATTAGAGACAGACATCCTTGTACGACTTCGCATTTTGGTCCTTAGAGGGAGAAAATAGCATCTACTGACAATGTTTACCCACAGGCTATCCTGATCTAATCAAGAGCTGAAAAAAGTAGAAGTAAATGAAAACGCCACAAATCTTGTACCGCACCAGTGCTTTGCCACTGCTGTTTTAAATAGATCAATTGCCTCGGCTCACATTGTCAGGCCCTTAATATCCTCCCCACAGGCTTGTGGTTTAGCTCTTTAGTCCCATAAAAACAGACTTGATGGATGGCTTTGCAGCACTCTGACAGAGGCAAGGGAATCCCCAAACTGCTCCTGCTCTCCACACTCAACCCTGCTCTCTCCACCACCACCAATCCATCCACCCTCCCGGAGCCAGTTGGCAGGCTGTTGTGCAGAGTTTTGTCAGCCTCCGTTTGCTCTTTTGTTTGATTGAATCATAAGTTCACTGTTTTCAAGGGTACTAGCATGGGTCAGTCTGACTGAGGGAAAAAGTTTATCTGTTGCAGATGTGTGGTTTGTGGCCAAGAGGCACAGGGGAGAGAAACAAAGGCAGAAAAACACAGCTAGAGGAGGAAAAAAAACAAACAAAAATAATAATAAAAAATAGACTAGAACTTGTGTCATGTTAGTCATCCGAGCTAAGATGTGCTTGTGGATCAGGTGACCCTGAATGATCCCTGTTACAGTTTTGCTTATACAGGCTGCTGGGAGACTTCCCACGTTGCACTGAGCTTTTCATCTCCACTCCCCTGTAGTCTTGCCTCATGTGTTTTTATGCCACTACTGCATACCATTAACGTTTGACTGCTCTCTTCCTTAGTTTCTCTATGCACTCCGTCCCCCCGCCAAACATGTCACAGCAGATTGCAGCTCCTCCCTGAGCGTGGCTCTGTGAGATATCGCTTCCTGTTCAAAGGGAGTTCTGCCTTCCCACCATCTCCAATTGTCACTCACATTGTCAAAGATCACCTCTTCATTTATCAGCAGTGGTCTGGGAAAAATTGTTCATCCATCTGGAGATCTGAAGCAAAAGGCTAATATCAGCTGTTTGCTGCATACAAATCGTCAGTTGGTCCTCTAGATAATGTAAGCAGGAGAACAGACTGAAACAGACACAGATTGATAGAGAGAGAGAGAGATAAGAGCCAAATGAAGCTTTGTAAGGTTAATTTGTATGGAAGAAATCTCCCAATGAGTCACAGTGGCCATGCTAAACTGAGACATTTGTATCCGTTGACTCTGTCATGCTGTGCTCAAGTTGGGGCGATTAAACTTCATCAGGTCGGGACAGATGAAAGCTGTTTAAGCCACAGTTTGAAAAATAACTGGGAACAGAAGTGTGTTTGAATGTAGTTTGGGTGTGACATTACTCAATGTAGGACACATTACTCTACACCCACCAGTCAACATGAAGTATTGAAACAATTGCCTAACGGGGGAAAATCTACAGGCTTTTACTTTTAAAGGAAATTGCAAATACACTATTAATAAAATAACATAGATTTTCTCTCTCTTTTAAGACAGTGAAAAAAGACATGTAATGTGGAAGGTACCAATCATTTTGAGAAATTCATAACCTTAATGAATATCTTATGCATTTAGAATAGTCTCGCAGAAACGAAAGACTGAAAAAATGTGGGGCTTTTTACACAAACGCTTTCACAAAGGTAGTTTGAGGATATTTTTTAGGATGCAGATGAAGCAGATTTTAAAATGGCAAAACATGTATTCTTTCTCATCTCACATTCACAGATCGTCATAATTTATATTCTTTTTTCCCCCATTTATGTTATTTTAGTTTCATTTTTCACAAGCTAGAAAGCAACAGAAAACTTGAATGTCTTTCTTGAGCAGTTGTTCCATTTCCCTAACATGGCAAAGCTACTGGTGTTGTGTGTAAAGCACAGGGGGGTCAAGGTGAGCAAAATATCCCGCTGAGACCTGATGATTTCTTCACAAGATATGTAAGCAGCAGCCTAAGGTGGCGATTCACCTGGTTACCGCTTCGGTGTGCATTTTGAATGCCAGTATCTTTGAAAATAAGAACAAATCTCCTCATAGCACTGAAATGGGATGCTTCACTGATTATCATTCAGTGTTTTTTCTTTCTTTCTTATTATCATCTCAGAATTTCAGTATCTGCCCCTTAGCAGAAAATTTTAATTGTTCAACCAAATGATTCTAATTTGCCTTTGTGTGTTCAGAGCCTTCAAAGTGAGCTAATGTTTCATTTCCCCTGTTCCCCTACATGTCCAAACTCTCAAACAAGTCCTATGTGTCATTTACTATTTAAGGTATATTAAATGCATCAGACTGTGGGGTGTATTGATTATTTAAAAGCACCACAGGATGAAATAGATGTGCCAGCAGTGAGAAGGAGCAGAGGGTGAGCTGCATAAAACAACCAATTATGTCATTCCTCACCCTCCGCTGCTGGTCTGCACTGTGCACGGGAATTATAGCTATTTAAAACATTGCACAAAAAGCAATGCAGACCCCGGTGGAATATTAATGTTTTCTGGAATATTATGTTCAAATGTAACCCTTTCTCTTACAGTTATTGTCCTCAATTTCTGCTGTTTCTAAGAATGAATAGAAGGTCAGCGAAGGGACTCTGGGATTTTTAGATGTATTTTTTTCACTGCCCAAGGCATTTTTAGGGCGGCCTTTCGATTTTTGGTGGACTTCCTCCACACACTTGTCACTGGGAATGTTCGGGTGCAGAAATTTGATGGTGGCACAAACTGGATGAAAAAGTACAACATAAAACTTTGAAACACAACAAGCAAGCAAGCAGAAGTGTCTCAGTCTATATGGCTTGACACATAGAAAAAGTCATCTGGAAAAAGTGGAAAGGAAATACAAAATAAATATTGCAGTTACCATTGCCAGCGGTCACAGTGGCAGAGTGTCGAAAGGAAATGTTGACAAAGGATGTTCAACTGAAGCGTTAGCCATTTTTTCACCCTTGAACTCCTGGCTATGTGATCTCTCAGGAGCTGCTGCCAGTGGGCACTGGTGCAGCAGCGGCTGTGTTCTGCTTCCTGGACTGAAGTGAACAGGAGAACGTTAGGGATGTGCTGCTGCTGGACTATCAGGCCTGCACACAGCACTGCCTTTGACGGCCTGTTGTGTGACTACTGGCATCACTACACAGACAGAGTACCATCAGCAGATGTACAGGCACACACACTACATGGCACAGCACAAAGTCACAGTGTAAAATCACTTTGTAGTCAGTGTGCATCGCACCCTAGAGGTATGCCTGTGTATGTATGTGTGTGCGCGTATGAAATGCTGTGTGCCCCTGGGCTTGTGGGTGCTGAGGGGGAAGGTTAAGCTGGTGCCAGATGTTGCAAGACACTGCTCCAATAAAGTCCCCAGTGTGAGCACAGAGGATTATGAAAAGGGCTTTGATGACAGTTATGTTGTTTTGTTTACTCTTGTCTTCCAAGGTTGTGAACTTTTGTTAAGACAAAATGCAAACAAAAGAACAGAAACTAATACCATTTATCTGCTTGTGAAAAAGAGTCCATGGGGCTATTTTTTTCCCAGCTTTTAAAACAACCGGTTTACAGTTAGGCAGCTGGATAACGTAAAAAGCTCATGCAATCTCCATATTTACATGCACACAGTGAATATCAACATTTCTTGTATTAGTTACTATTGTGATTTTTATCATTATCCAGCAGAGCCCTCCAAAATATTATTACAATGAGGGAAATAATTGTTTGATCTCCTGCTGAATTCCTAATTTTGCTCACTTACAAAGAAATTAAAAAGCTCTCATTTTTATAGTAGTTTAATTTTGATGGCGAGAAACAGAATATCAACAAAAATCCTCAAAAAAACACATTACATAGAAGTTAAAAATGAATTTCCATGCAAATATGCCACTCAGATTACAGTAATCAGTAATGTAATCAGTCAGTCAATGACAGATACTCCTAATCTCAATTTATGTGTATAAAGCATACGTAACCACAGAATCAATTTCTGCTATTTCAACGTCTCTGCAACCATCGGCAAGATCAAAAAGCTCTAAAAGGATGTCAGGGACAAGATGGTAGTCCTGCACAAGACCATGACCAAGAAGCTTGATGAGAGGTTAAAAATTGTTGTTGTGATTATTCTGAAATGACGGATCAATCATCTGCTTGAGTTTTCTCTGTTGTCTTTATCTTACAATATAAAGTTCCTTGCTGTGAGAATTGAGCTAAATTGAATTGAACTGAACTGAACATGCATCAATTGTCCTCTGGAGCTCCATGCAAGATCGTAAGAAAGGTGGTGGATCAGTCCAAACTACGTTGGAGGAGTTTGTTAATGATCTGAAGGCAGTTGAGTCTGCAGTCACCAAGAACACCACTGGTAGTGGATTGAAATCTTTCGGCACCTGTAAGGTCCCTCTGCTCAAGAAAGCATGTTCACAGTCTTTTGCCAGTGAACATCTAAATATCTTATTCAGAGAAGGCTTGGGAGAAAACATTGTACTCTGCTGAAAAACCAAATTTGAGCTACTTGGTGTCAACTCAACCTGCTGTGTTTGGAGGAAGACTACAGAACAACTTGAGAACATTGAAGATGAGTCTTGTCTTTTCCATCATGAAAATGACCCAAAACATAAAGCAGATCCAAGGCAAGAGGGGAGTGGCTAAAAAAAGAAGGCTATTAAAGTCCTGGAATGGCCCATCTCCAGACCTTAATCCAATAGAAAATCTATGGTGGGAGCTCAAGCCCCAGTTTGCCAAGCAGCAGCCAAATCTAAAGAAGAGTGTAAAGTGGAGTCAGCCAAAATCTGTCCTGAGATGTGTGGTGGTGGCCAACCTGGTGGCTGCCTACAAGAAACATTACTACTGTGCTTGCCAGCCAGGGTTTCCTCACCAGGTCCAAAGTTACGTTTTGCTTGAGGATCAAATACTTACATCACTCAGTGAAATGCATATCAATTTAAAGGTTTATGAAATGTGTTTTTTTTCCTGGATTTTTGGTTGATATTCTGTTTCCCTCCATTACAATGAAATGACCATAAAAATACTGTTCATTTGTTTGTACAGTGAAAAAACATAGAAATTCAACAGGGGATCACATAATAATTTCCCACTACTATAGCTTAAACTGTACCAAAAACAGCATAAAAGGCAAAGCCACAAAGCTTATGTTTACAGGATTTCAGCTGATTAGAGAATGTGGAATATGACAGAATTGCAGCACTCTCAAAGTATAATCTCTCATTGTGCTAGTAGGGACTACTTTACATCTTGGTCCTATTTCCAGTTCGTCTTCTCTAGGGAGCATGTGATAAGAGGAACTTGGCTCTGGGGATCTTCTGACCTTTGCACTTTTACAGTGGATGTGAGGGTAAACAGCATCAGCTACTCTATAGACCTCATAGGCTCTGATAAAGGCCAACTAGGCATTGGGAAAGAAAGTTACTAGGGAACAGGCGACTCTGTTGTGGCACCTTGTTACAACGATAACAAGAGCCCCTTGTGATTATGAAGTGTCAGATCAGAGGTTTTCATGAAACTGTGTTGGATTACAGCTTCTTTTTCCTTTTGGCACTCTTGGCTTGCTGCTCCAGAATGTCACCTAGGAAGAAGGGGATTATACATTCTGGGAAATCATATGGAATTACAGCCCCAGTGGTGTTGGCATAATGTGAAGTGAAGATGGGGGAGTTGCTGAAAGAGAAGATGAAAGAATGTAGGGGGGAAATAGAGTGAGTGCTTGCAGGGGAGGTTGAGGGTAGGTTTTTATTAAGGCTTTTTTGTACAGTGTGGTATTTTTTACACTGTCCACTTCCTGTATAACCTGTTGGCCTAAAGCTTAAAGGGATGGAGAAGTGTTTAGCACATGATGGAGTGATATAGTTCTGCTGTCTGTTATGAAACACTGAATGACATTCGGAAATTGAAAGAATTGAAGGAAATCTGTCTTAAACAGACTATTTTTCCCACTGTTCCACTCAGTTGAGCACACAAAATAGACAGTGAATTGGAATAACTAAAAATTATTAGAGAATCAAGCAAGCACAACTGATAAATTACTTGATAGTCATGAAACATTGATGATTCAGAATGAAATCTATACTATATCAAAACAATAACACTGGCTGTGACATTTTCTTCTGGACATTAAATTAAACGGATCATTTTAAGACTTTTGATTTTAAAGTTATTCAGTGAATTATCTTTTAAAAATAATAATTACTGAAGCAGAGCTGTGATTTTTTCACCCCTGAAATGGTTATTGCTTTTTGAAATGAAAGCTGGTATTTGATTAAAGACTGTGGTAGATTTCATATTCTCCTTGTTGTGTGGACTGTCAGAGCTCCAGTCAGTCAGTTTTTTTTCATAAAAATCCAAATCCAAATTAATCAAGATTCCACTTGTCTCTGCAGTAATGCAGGTGAAGTACACAAAGTGGTAATATGCAGATAGCACGCACGCTCTCTGGACGCAAATGGGATAAAATACTTTATTTTCTTGGATAACAGAATGAGACAGGACTAAACATAGAAATCTGCTTCTTGTTGCAAGTGTTCAGTCAATGCTGCTCACACAGTGTGACTGTGAATTCCAAGTGGAGTGCAGAGCAGGACCTTTGATCTTGCAAACCAAACCGTAAGAGGGATTCTCAGACCCAATGGAGTATACATGGTAAACCTGACATAGGTGATGTTAGCATTTTCTTTAATGTTGTTTTTCAAACTATTCCAGAAACAGATTAATCATACTGTATAGTGCTAAACACAGGTAAAACAAAAGAACACACTTCTATTCTAAAGTAGTTCAGTACAACAGCACCACAGCCTGTAAGCTTGAAAATACCTCAGAAAGTTGAATCAACACTGCTTTGATATAAAAAAAGGAACTTCACAGTGGAAAGGATTTTTTTTTTGATCTGTTTCTCTGGATTGCATTGGATTTTGGTGCTGTACACAGTGCGTACGGGAGTTCATAGAAGGTATATACATGAAACCAAGCGTAAACAACACATACATTTTACTTTAAGGTATATTTCAAGTCACACAAAATGCATCTTTATTGGACAAAAAAGTCCATACCACAGTGTGTCAGGGCGCTGTGTCTGTGACCCAACATTTTGAGTTTTCTTTTGTTTGTCTAATTTCTTATGATGTAATAGTAAGTTCTAGTGTTATTAATTAGTATGTCTTAGTTAGGTTTTGTTTAGTTCCTTGTTTATGTGTCATCTTCTTCTTTGGCTCTCGGAGGAGGCGGACACACTTTTTCTCCTCTCCCTTATCTTCCCTGCTTATGTCCTTGTCTAGTCTCGTGGTTTTTTTGTATTTTCCCTGGAACACTCTCTCACAGTCTGTTCTCTAAAACCTAAAAGAGGAATTATGGATTGGATCAACTGGTCCCTAAATGCAATTGACACCCCTTTCTCAATGAGAAGTTTGGGCTTGGGTGAGCCTGAGTGCTGAAGATATCTACCTATTCGAAACCATGATAACAGGGTTCTGGCTGATCGGAGCTGGCTTGGCCCTGACTTATCGAAGAATTAAGAAAGCGGAACCGGCTGTTCAAACCCCCACAAGGCTGCCCGCTGGGATTGAAACGATGGGAGAGGCGTGAGTTTCTCAAAATGGGCTCATTGAGTCAGCACGGATAAGATCTTGGAGAGGCTACGGCTGCTGTGAATACTCAGAATAAGATCTCTGACTGCAGACTGGATACATCTCGGAAGGGCTAGCCCGGAATAACATCTCTGGGCGCAAATTGGATGACATCTCGGGGAGGCACACTGCCGTGAGTTCTCAGAAATCGGCTCCTTGAGCACAAGAAATGACAACATCACAGAACGCAAGTATGCGAAGCTCGCGGCTCTCCAACGGGAGATTGAGAGACCAGTGTTGGACTGTAGAACTGCTTTGAAATTCATATGAGCCGTTCACACTAAAGTAAAAATACCATCACTTCATGCGGATACCCCTTTGGCGCCAGCTGCAAGGCCGGAGCTGAACAAAACATCCTGATAACGACTGTGTTTAGTCTGTTCCTTCCCATTCCATGCAAGGCCACCTGGGTTGGCTGGAAGACTGTTTACTTAGCCTGGCAGGGCGAAGAACACTGTCTCAGCTGAACTATGAACACGCACACACACACACAAACATATACTGATACTGATAAGCACTCACTGACGCATCACCCTCCCTACCCCGGATCCAACGCCACCTCCAACACTTACCTCCCCTTTGATGTGGACATCGGGTCAGTTGGAGGCACAGTCGAAAGATTGCAGCGGTCCCAGATCACATGTACACACTGGAACTCTTTCCCATGTTGCTGTCTGTGTTTATTGTCCTATGGTGTGTTGATATCTGTGCATTCCTGTATTATCCTTCATGTTTTGTTCCTCGCTACCTAGCCTGACCTGTCTCCCCAATGTGATGTTTGTGTATTGTATGTACGGTCGGCAAGGTCTGTCATCTCGGTTGTGGGCAAAAGACCTGCAACTGACAAATAAAGGCTATTTCATCTCTCATCATGTGTAAATCTCTTGTGCTCTATGCATGATTTTCAGTTATGTCTGTGCCACATTTCCCTTTGCCTGTTTCATGTTCCTCTCCTCGTGTATTATTCCGTCTCCCCAGTCTGTTATGTGTTTCATGTCTGCATTTTCCATGTCATATTGTCAACCTCCTGTTGTCAAAGTCTTCGTCTCATTATGTTTCCTGTTTTTTTTTTGACAGTCTCATGTTTCCATATTCAGTGTGTTTAGTTTTGCTTTACCTGTGGTGTCATGTTCATGTGTGTCAGCTGTGTATGTGTTTCCACTTTCATCATTACCCTTCTGTGTATTTAAGTCCTTCGGCGTCCTTTCTTCAGTGTCAAGTTGTCTGCTGAGTTCTTGTCATGTCTCCATGTTTCCATGTTTTCTTGTGTTCAGGTTTTTTTCTTTGTCTCTTGTGTTTAGCATTTAGTTTTTCCCAGTTTAGTTCTAGTTAGTTTTGGCTCATTGTGTATCTGCCTTTTGTTTTGTACGTTTTACCAGCCACAAATATACGGCTCACTTTTTGTTAAATTATAGTTTTGTTCCAAGTGTCTGCATTTGGGACCTCTTCCTTCCTTCACACAGTCTGCCAGTGCAAACTGTGACACAATGATTTCAAAGTTATGGCAAACTCAGCTTTCAGTCAGTTTTTTTCTTAAAATTTTCTGAAAATTAAATGCCGTAATTGTTAACTGAACCTAAATGTCTGTGAAGGTTCTCAGTCATCCAGGTCATTGTAGTCTAAGGAGCTTGGAAAGAAAAGCGTCTGGACTTGTTTAAGTTGCTTAAACAAAACTTAAACTTGAACAAGTCCAGACGCTTTTCTTTCCAAGCTCCTTAAACTGAACCTAAAGTTTTACTGAAAAACTTTTCCTCTGTTTTTTTTTAACAAGCAAAAATGTTTTAAATACTAACAAACAACCATTAGTGGATGCTGCAAAAAATAAATATGAGGGATACATGACATTTGTATGTATCTGTCATTTCCAGTGTTTGCTCAGAATTACAGAAGGGTCAGAGCAGCTGATATTTCATCTAACAAGATTGATGTGGACATGTGCAGGTGGATGTGTTCTTCTTACTAGTAATGATAACGGGCTGTTTAAGGTTTTAATTCCTAAGCTTGTGTGCAAATACTGTGTGAGGAGTTTCTTTCATTTTCGATTCACAAATGTCACAAATGGTCAGTGTTGAGTTGCCTACTGAAGTGCACCTGGTGAAAACAAACTACAATAAGCCGTAACCACTAGTCCAAAAGAGATTCTGCTGTCATTTTTATTTTGCTATATGTCTCTGTTCTAATACATTTCTACCCTTGAAAAGTATATACAGAGCAAACATTAGAAAGCAAGAGCACATGTCCTGCTGTGTGGAACCTTGGAGCCCCATTTGATTTTTCAGATATGTCCTTAAACGCACTCATTAAACAAATATCTCAGAGTGCCTTTTTCATTTGCACATTATTGCCAAAATTAGAAGCATCCTGTCTCAGAGTGATGCTGAAAAACTAGTTCATACATTTGTTACGTTTAGGCTGGACTATTTTAATTTGTTATTACCAGGCTGTTCTAAAAGCTCCTTGAAAAGCAAGGGGGAGAGGCGGGGTGGGGGGAGTTAGAAAGAGAAGGAAAGTACTTACAAGAGCTAGAAAGGGAGATCATCTTTCTCTCATATTAGCCTTTCTTCACTGGCTCCCTCTTAAATTCAGAATTAGATTTAAAATCCTTCTCATATGCAAGGTCTTGACTGATCAAGCTCCATCATATATATAGCCTATAGTATATAATACACATCAAATAGGTCAAAGAGAGTAGGTGTACTATAGGTCCCTATACACAAACATAGATGTAGCGTCTGGGTCAGCAATAATTTAACCCCAACCAAAAAAATCTGTTTACAAACCTGCATTCTGTCTATGGAAACAGCTTTGACTGCAAGAAGACGGCACTCTATCTTGACATCTGTAAACATTTTTCTGCTGAACTGAAGAAAAAAAAATTAATTATGCGTCTATTCATGTTACCAAATGGAGGATTATCTGTGCATGAAAGAAAATGCACATTAGTTAAAGAGTTGTCAATGCATAATCTTCAGTAAGCAAGGATAAGGCTTCACAATCAGACCTGTCCTTCCTCATCACATCCGGTTTCTTGCAATCAAGATGGAAATGCTCAACTCAAGGTTCCAAAAAAGGACTTCAGAAACCAGTGGGTCTTTACCCTACAATGTAAAACACCCCGAGCCAGCTGTTATGAATTGCAGCTATAGCATAAATATAACTGAATTAAATTTACTTGAGGGGAACTGAAATGACATACACGGGCATCTATGAAACGTAGATATTGTATCTAGATTGTGCGTCAGATGTGGCAGGGTAAAGCAGAGGTGCAGCTTGCACATTCTGTGTTGTGAAATGTTTCTAAGATCTTCTGAGTGGATTGGAGTTGGAGGCTGAGCTTCATTTTATGGCTCAGTGTTTAGTCTCATGCACCAGTGACTCTCTGCTCTCACTGCAAGAATCAACCAGCTGACTGTGGAGTTCACTTTGGATGAGACAACAAGTGCTTCCTTCCTTTGTTTATTGAACATTTCAATATAGTTTATTCAAACCAAGGTTGCTTCATCCTCAGCTTTCATAAAAAATGAAGAAATGCTACTATGTTTTTTGTAGTTCTGAAAACTGAAATTGTATTTTTGATTTTAATTGTTTAATTTAAGCTAACTATGAATTTGCGGAGATAGTCTTCATAAAAATTATCAATTTTTATTTTTCATTTTTACTGAGGAAGCAGATTGAAGTCACTTCTTACTTATTCAACGCCAGCACTTAAACACTTTAACCAATTAGACACTTTTGTGCATAAAACAGAACCCGCGGGAAGCATCTGTGTAATTCAACCACTGGTCAAATTGCATGTATATTAATGTGTAACTTCACTTACAGCTCTGAGCCAAACACCCACAGTCCACCCACTAAATTTTGTAAAAGGCTCAAACATATGTCAGAGTTTGAGAGAGAGGACACGGATATGTGAGGCAGGAGTTGTTTAGCGGCATCCCCAGGCCAGAAAGAAATGGAAAGCTACAAAGAGTCACAAAGGGTTCTTTTGAGGTGGACGACGTTTCCCCTCCAGAATCCTCTGAAGTTGACCGTAGTGTGTTGGACAGCCATGGTCGTCTTGAGCCATGTGAGTTATAGCCATTGGCTACAGCCATATAATGCCCAAAGCCTGGGGTATTGAAGCTGAGGCAATGCAAGAGAGAGCTGACCTATTTTTTTATATATTTATTTTTTTATTTTAATGAATATCCAAACGGCAGCTGCAAGTTTCAGAATGATTTAGAACAATATGAGCCAATTTCAACAAATGAAATGTTTACTTTTATACATTTTGAAAGAACTCTATTTCTGACAGCAGCTCTGGGATTACATTAAGGTGAGACAATTTAGTTTACTGATCAAAAACATGTTTGACTGTGATATTCCATTTTAAGCTTGAATCCAAGTTAAATTACACTGCCTAGAAACAGGGTCGGACAATAACTACTCAACTACTGAGTGACAAATTTGAATGAAAAAAACGTCTACCTCAATAACACTGAATTGTGTGTATAATCTTTATGCTGAGTACTACATCCTTAAACAGTGCATGACTGATGATACTCTGCCTCAGTGTTTGGTGCAGCAAATCAACATTCTCATCTGATTTTTCTGAAATTATTTATAGTTTCGACCCACACTTTGGGTGTTAAAAGGTTTGAGTGCCTCACGTCTATTAGTCCACACGCAGATACAAAAACACAAGAGACACAGACCAAAGCAGGTACAATGAATATCAAGTAGAAGTGAGGTGATGATCAAAATGAAGGTCTTTTTTTTCATCGGCAATGGCCCTCAAACCCTCCATCTACCAGCAAGCCATGATCCTCTGACAGTAGCAATCACAAGCCATTGAAAATGTCCCTCTCATCAGAAAATGGCAGCATGGAGAAATCTATAAAAGGTTTTAATGTTGTGAGCCTCCCATGATTGCCTAGGCTTTTATCTGTTATTCACCAGATCACACTGTCCCCCTCCCCCCCTCCAGACTTGTATCTGCCAGGCCAAAGACAGGCAGAGAACATTATGTGTAATGGCAGCTCCATTGTTGCAGGTAGATTGTCCATATGTTATCAATACTAATTGTACCTGCTTGACAGAGATAGTTTCTCTCTGGCTCATAATTTGCCTGTTGCCTTCTTTTATTAGTGGAAACCACAGAAATGGGAGGAATACAGATGCAGTGCTTTATGAGATGATATATACATATATATATGGACTAAAATGTGTTATTGTAAGGAAATAAATAAATAAAATGAAAAAAGGGAAGAAAAAGAAAAGAAAAAATCAAGCTACCAAAATGTTCTGTAACACAGTCTGGGGCATTTTATTCATTTTAAATTATCCACTGGACCAACGATTTTTCCTTTTCTTTTTTTCTTACCATTAGAAATAATCATAACCATTGTCAGTAAAGTGTTGGGTATTTTAATGGATAAAAGTTGATGTTTCAGAAGTTCATTTCAGCTCATTTACACCAGCTATTTTTGCCATGTTCACAGTGGAAATGATCAAAGGCACTACTCAGTCTATTCCACAGACATTAAAGGAAAGAAATGATTTACCTCATCAAATGAAATACCTCCTCGAGAGCCATGCTAGTGCATTTCAATGACTCCCTAGAAAATCCAACAATCGCATGTCGAGAAATATTGGGGGCACGAGGTTGTGCTAATAGTGTGCCAATCAGAGTGGACTGCCATTTTGATGAGAGCATTCAATTAGATTTTCACATCAAATGAAATTCATCAGCACAATAATTGGTTTGATCGTGCTTTGATTTCACACATTGGCAAAATGGAAATTCTTTCTGATGCCAAACGTGGCACACTGTAAAATGTTCAGCTCTGTGCATCCTTGCTAACATAAACATTGCAGCCAGATTTTATACAGTGATGGACTAAAACTATTATTCTTGATAGCATTAAAGCAGCAATCATTTTGACAAGTGTGGAGAGGGTTATTGCTTCACTATGGTAATGGCTGGAGAGCTGAACCACTCCAAGGCTGAGAGAAAGTCTGCTGTTTTGACATCTACCATCCTCTTGTCTAAGGAGCACCACTTAACTAACAGAGCTGCCTCTGGCCTGGTAGTTAAAACAAATATCCTGCATTGGTTAACCCCCAACAAAACCTGCTATCCATTAACAACAACATATCCTGTCAATGTGTCCTTCCAAATGCTTGCTTCTCATGTGCTCAATCAAGATCGAATGTGTGCAGGAAATCAAAATGTGATGCTCTCCAAAGTTGCCCCCCTAGCCCTCTCTCCTATTGATACCATACATGTTTATCAGACTTGTCTGTCAAGCACCACAACTCTATTAATGAAAAGCTGCTGGTTTATTGTCAAAGCACTCTGCCTCATTCACCTGTTTGATCAGATCCATCATACCACTGACATTCCCGGTAGACACAGCTGCTGATGGAATTATTTAGCACAAGGCTTAAAAAGGGCAAAAATGCTATTCTGCATCTGTAATCCTCTAAAGCCCACTCAACATGTTATTTATTGTTTTTCATAATCCTTAGAAAAAATGAAGTAAAGGGCTGTTTGGGGGATACAGTTTGGGCCTCATCTTGGCTGGGTGCAAGAAATTCCTGAAGGATCCACCTGTTACTGAAAGCCTCGTCCTCCTGACATAACACCACAAACATCATCATTTAGGACCTCAAAACAGTCTGTCACATAACTTCTAGTAAAACCTTGAAATTTTTGTTTTTACAATTGAGTTTTGTCCAACAACAAGCTTCAATGTTTCTACCTGTTTTGCTATGCTGCATTAATATAATACATTTGCAATCTTCAAATTTAACTCTTGGGGAAAAAAACCCTCTTTTAAGAATTTTTGCACTTGTAAAAATGATTTGATAAGGTTTTAAACTCAAGCCTGTCTTGTGTGACACTTTTAAATCCTTGTATGACCTGTACGGGGCAGACACTCCAATGTGCATTGACGCTGAATGCACTTTTAATTATTTCAGCCACGAATGCTCTAATGTGGTCTAATGTTTATTGCACACAACTTTGCAGTAGCAGCAGGGTAAATTTCAACATCTACAAGCTTCAGTTTGGACCTGAAGCTGTAACTTATAGGAAGGATGGCAGAAGAGGTTAGTGGGAGAGAGTGAACAGAGAAAGGACAACCTCTGTTATGCTGGCTGGCTTTGGAAAAGTGGCAGGCTCTTTTATTTCTCTACATGGTCTCTTTGGGACTGGAGTCCCTTTCCCGCTGATACTCACCAGTGCTGCCCTTTGAAGTGTGCAGCCAGGAGCTTCACACAAACTCGATTCAGTGTGACACATGTAGAAAGAAAAATACAAATACTCTAAAATACAAACACTCACACACACAAACTTGCATGCCCTGGTATGTAGGATAAACATATGCATGGGAACTTTTTTAATGGCATGGGTGTGATGGGTTCAATTAGTTTACATTTTCTATTAAATGAAAATCAAATTGTGCCAAGGCATCTGCTAAATAGGAGAACAGTCACATCATCTCTGCTCTTTTATTCCTAAACCAAAATTTGTATCTCAGTGATTCTTTACCAGTAATTCTTGTTTGAAGTGAAACTGCTTGCAAGAATGAGTCAGAATCTCAGCGGTCTATTTGGTGCTGTTTGTAAAAACGATAAAATGATTGAATTCAAATATATATTTTTTATATTCCATTCTTACCATCTTTCTCATGAATGGTACAATAAGCAATTTCTCAGTGCAATCACCCACTACTCTTCTAATAATAACTTATCTATGTGGGAGTAGTCATCGCAAGTGTGTGTCACATCTCATGTCTTTGGAGAGTGTCTCTAGAAACAAAGAAATGAGCCCTCCATTTCTCTGCCCTTTCTTCTTCCCCCACTATTCAGTCCTTATTCTTCTCAACAGTGTTGTGTAGTCATTAAATGCACAGTCATCATGTCTGCTTAAGAAATCAGTTTAAGCCCAAGATATCAGGTCCACTATATGTTGTTCATCCTTTGATACATCCTGTGTTCATTGATAAACCTCCTTTTTGCTTGGAAAGCCAGAATCCCTGCCTCCCTCCATAAAGCCCTTCCTGGCAATCTGAAAATTTAAATTGGTTCTGCACCAGTCATAGTCAGGCTCTCCTTGTGCTCATCACTCACACTAGTGTAACATATAAGAGATAGTGAGGATGGACGAGATTATGTTTGCAGCATCTGTGCTGTGTGTGTATGTGCACATTCTGACTTAAGTACTATGTGTGTGAGGAATGAGAATATAGCCATGTTTCATCTATTAAGCATGTTCATGAGGTGTGTCATTTGTATAGCAAAGGTCAGCCAAGGGTAGTTTACCAGCTGGCAATGACATGGTATAAATAATCCCTACTGTAGCCAGACTTCATATAATATGATGTGCGATGCAGTATATTGAAATTGCCTACAGGAGAGGAGTCTCAGGAAATTGGCCATCTGGCTTCAATTTAAATTTAAGTAAACAGTTTGCTATAGTCAGTCAGGTGTTTCTTGTTTTGCATAGATTAATGTCTTTCTGTTCTGAGACACAGGTGTCAGGTTAAAGCATGACTTTCAAGCAGTGTTACCGATGTTTAACATAAGACGTATAACATTTACTAAATCACCTGATCAAGATAATCGGAAAGATTTTATTGTATAATTTACTGAAAAAAATATATTTTTAAAAATCTTTTTTGTTGATAAGAGTGGAAAGCAATATGCCATTTGAACTGAGGTGTAAACAACTTAGTGACATTTGATGTCAATCTATAGGGCATGACACACATGGAAAAAATACGTTTCATGTTTATGTTTTCCAGTATCCTGGAAAACATAAACATGTTTTCCAGGTTTCCATGTTTTCTTTCACTCCTTGAAAGAAGCCATCTATGTCCACTGTGACCGAGCATCTTTGAACAGAGGCGGTGGTTTACGACACCAACTGTCTGCCATCTATAATCCAGTTTTGAGTTCCCTTCCCAGACACCTGAACGCCCACTCACATCCTGGGCCATCTGACCTCAGGAATTCGCATGATAAGGTGGGGCCAGGTTTCACAATGAGCTCACCCGAAACTCTGGCTGATTGGGACCCACACCCAGTTCCACACCTTGGCTCAGACGATTAGAGGATCATCAGGGGGTCCTTTTGTCCCTCTGTGGGGGGATACTCCCACTAGGTTTAAATCTGGGACTCCCCACCATTTAACCTTAGAACTGAAGAAGCTTCTCGGATGAGAGGTGAAACATCTTCAAGCAACTTAAAGAAGTCCAGACGCTTTTCTTTGCAAGCTCCTTTGACTACGATGACCTGGATGACTGAGAACCTTCACAGACATTTTTGCAGTATCACAAATAGTACACATAGCTGACATAAATCTATTTCCAATTGTTTAAATATGTGAATAAACTACTGCCATTTCTCTGTGTAGTGTCTGGTGTCCTGCATTTAGGTCCTCTGTCCTGCACAAAACTGTCTTGAACAAAGTTTAGTCAAGTAGTTTTGTCTGAACTAGAGTTTGATTGTCCGCTAACATGGTTAGCTCAACCTATTCATTCTCTTCCGCTTCAGGGTTGAAGGGGGGCTGGTGCCTATCCCAGCTGCCATCCCATATGGAAAAGAAATAGTAAAAACTTATATGATTTTTTTAAACTTACATGATTTACTCATGAAAGTGGCCACTTTTTCATTACTTTCATATATTGTTTTAGTAAGTATCCAAAACATACAAGTTTCATTATATCATTTTTCAAGGGATCTGATATGTGTTTTCACTCTTGTATGCTTTTCATACAAGTTTCACACAAGACAGATACAAACTTTATAAGATTTATATATATCTTTTCCATATGGGATAGGACAAGAGGCGGGGTTCACCCTGGACTATGGTTGCTAATCTCTTGCAGGGCTAACACAGAGAAACAGACAACCATTCACAATCACATTTACATCTATGGGCAATTTAGAATCCCCAGTTAACCTAATCCCACTAGCTGTATGTCACTGACTGCAGGATGAAGCCAGAGTACCGCAAGAGAATTCATGCTGACACGTGGGAGAACACCCAAATGCCACACAGAAAGGTCCCAGCCAGATGGTGGATGGTGCTAACCACCACTTCACCATGTTGCTTCTAGCTCAGATCAGACCAAATATAACATAAAAAGAACCTTTTAAAAAATACATAATACAGAAGTGGTATCCCAGAAGCTACTTTCCCTATACCACTGACCTATATTGCCAAAATAATTACAACAATTGAAAGATCATCCACTATCACATTGTAGAGGGTTCACTGTTTCATTTGTTGTTGTGATGGGAAGATGACTCATGTGACATCTGTCTGACTCTATATATTTAATTGAATTTTTTTAGTTCACAATAACTCTCGTACAGTAGTAGCTCATTTACAGTGACAGATGTGTGGTGTGATTCAGTAAAGTAATAATGACATTTGTTCAATAGAGAGCACCTACTAAATGTACAGTACAGATGGGGGGTCAACACCGGTGGTTCTGTGTGTGATTAGATGAATGTTCAGCTGCTCCAAACACAATTTTAATATGGTCTTTCATGAGCCATTCCTGGCTATTTGCAGTGCTACCACACCAGGGAAGTAGATCACATAGGTTTGAACAGCTGAACGAAGTACAAAAGAATTCATTGCAACAACAGATGTGAATAAATTGTAAATCACCATAATTGTGTTCCAGGAGGCCCCAAGAAATGGATGATGTCATTAGGGGCACAGCCGGTGCCTGGTCCCAGAACAGCCTCTCAGGTGGAATGTACTGCAGTTCCACTATTCCCCTGTCGAAAGGTAATGTAGAGTCCAATATCTGCTCTCTTCTCAGAGGGGGAAGCCGATTTGTTGTTGAATAATTGAGACCTAGATATAACACCGATAGTTTTGCATTAGACAGCAGCGTGGCCTCATTGGCTCTTACTCTTCTTTAAAACCGTGTTTCTGCACATTTTATATTATCTGCATTTTCCTTCTCAGAGCTGTCTGACCTGTCATCTGATGTATACACATGCAATGCTTTTAGCAGCGTAATTGTCTTCATAAATAATTAGGTTTGGATATTTCCCTGCTAATAGCTTCCCTACTGTTTAGTCAGGCATGCTTAAAGTTACTGATAGGGCTTTTCTGTAAAAGACAAACTGAAGCAAAGCCTAGGTTAAAGCAATATAACCTCATCTGTTTCTCCTAAAGGTTCAGATGTCTCCATACAGACTTCCAATTGCTTGCTGAAAGATCTTATCATCAAGCCAATGTACACATCATTCTACCCAATGAAAGTTTAGCTGATTGCTAAGTTCCCCGGACTATAATGTACACCAGCCAACAGACAGGTCAGTGCACCAACAATCTCTAGTAGTAAATATTAATACTTCTCTCTTAAGATTGCAACTGCTGGTCCTAAATAACCCACACTTGGTTTTATTTTATTTTTTTGTTGTTGAGCATGTTGAAGGATATTTAGTCAGTGGATAAAACAAAAATGCAACAATGCGAAATCACTATCAGAAAAAGAAATTCTTACCAAATACACACTTACAGTAGGATTCACATGAAAGCAAGTTGTTTAGGGTTTGCTTTTATCCTAGTCCCTTTTGTAGCAGTGATTCTTCCATGCATACTTCACATAGGGTCCCTTTCCACAGTCACTAACTTTACACAGTAGCAGGGATTGGATGTCTACCTAAAAAGCACCTTATACAGTAGACTATAATGCAGGTTGATTCTTGGATCATTTCTATAGTGTTGTTGCAGAACACTGGTCACTCTGATTTCCACTCTTCTATACTTTGTTCAACTACAGGAGGAGCAGGCTTTGGTATTTGAGGTCAACTTGGAAAGCAACAGCATTAGAACAATGATATTGAAAAGTTACAATGAGGGTACTGGGGCAACACTAATTTGATGCTTTAGGATCAACACCAAAGTGACGATATCACATAAATTAAATACCAGATCAATGTAGACCTTTGATGATGACATCACGTTAACAAGACCTGTAGCATGCCAAAGTGGAAATGAAGACTAGAACCAGGCGAAAGCATATTGATATTTCTGCTCTGTGAGTCGTACTTTGTTGCATTGACACACATGCACAAGTATGACCACAAAGCTCCCAGACCTCATAAGTAACTATCAAAAACCAAACCATATTTAAATTTGGCCAGTCTCTGAGTCACTTCAAGTGCATTTTAGATTGTTCAGATAATATTTTTATTGATAATATTGATTTGTTTGCTTTTCAAATCCCCAAAAGAGACAATAATATAAATGCAAGACAATGTAATAACCCATATAATGAGCCTTAATTAGAGTATATAAGCAGGATGGAGAGTATTAAAAATAATACTCTCCCACCAAATGCCAACCTTTTGTGCATTTAAAGTTGCCTCATAAGCCATACTCTAGGACAATCCACGGTAGCCTCATCTCACCACCCCCCTGTTCACTTGATTGTTTTTGTCACTTTATAATTAACTTTGGACTATCGCTATCCCTTGAATAGCTCCCGCGTTGTTAGACCAAAGAATGGAAGCAAAGAGAGAGATTAAACCCTTTATAAGTATCTTGAATTGCACATCAGCAAAGAACCAGACAAGCCTATTGTGAGTAGATAGTTACAACAGTCTAGTCTTCTAAGGCCCACATTTTTACCTAATGCAGCAATGTGCTCTGTGAATTATTGGTGAACAGCACTGTAGTTGTAGAGAAATATACTAGGGAGCTGTCACCAAAAGTGGTACAGGCAGGTGGGAGGAAATAAAAACAAAGAAGAAGGGAGAAACATTTTTTGGCTCTGCTGTAGGGCTGAGCTTTGAGACAGTACTGAAGAAGAACACGAGGACAAAACTGGACTCTGTTTAAGATAACACATTCCATCCAGCTAGGGAGCACACTCAGTCGCACATATTCAGATTGTGTAATGATTTATGCCCAGATGTCCAGAGCTGGCAGGGTGCCTGCCAGCATTGTCAGCATGAACTGCTCTGGACTGCTTTCAGATTTGTAAGTGTTCTACCAATATTTGCAGCATGTTCTTCCACAGATGATTTATTTCTGAATACCTATTCATGTAACATATGTTGTTACAATACCAAATACTAAATAAAAAACATGTTCTTGTTCTTGAATAATTATTACAATATACATTAGAACAAGGGCGTAGATTTGGTTTTGACATTGGTGGGGACGGATGATTCAACCACCGAACTCTGCCCTGTTTCTTTTTTTTTCCCTTTTTGTTTTTGCTTCTTAATAAAAAGAGGAGAAATATACTTGCCTACATATGCTATTCTACGTGCTTTTAAACCATTTAAAATCACAATTCATAGTTTTATATGTGAATTATATAATGTTAAATTACTATTAAACAAATGACTATTTTAGGCTTTAGTTTACTTCAGCCATAATCCATATAAATCAGGTATCATACAAAAATAAAAATAGCTTCAAATACAGTCATGACAATAAAAGAATATGACTTAAGGACTTAACATCATTACTTCAGTTATAGTACACCAACATCTGTTATATTTTGGCACTAAGGGAACACTGAATGACCTGGTGGTTTTTGTCCATAAAACTACTCATCTAAGATTACCACAAAGTAAAAGATCTCTCAGCAAAATTATGCAACAGCTTAGGCACACAATTGCCCCGATCAAATCAGTGAGCTGAGATTTTCTATTCTAAACATGAACTATTGTTACAGCCACTGGTGTCCAGAGATGGGCAGTAACGCATAATCAGATTACTTTTTTCAAGTAACGAGTAAAGTAAGGGATTACTATTGCAAAAACGGTAATTAGATTACCGTTACTTTCCAGTAGGAACGCTGCGTTACTGCGTTACTAAAACCGTGATTTTTTTGCGAGAATGTCTCATGACAGTGACGTAAGCAAGTGCGACGTTCGTGACAACAGCTGTGTGCAGAGCAACAATGGATAATATATCGAGTGCGGGAGAGAGTATGAGCGTGCAGCGTTTAAAGTGTGGAAGTACTGACCTTACTTTGAGTTTGATTCCATAAAAAGTGACAAAAACATTAGTGTCCGTTGTGCGTGGGAAGAAAACTTCTTTTTACAGCAAAAAAGACCCTAAACTTCCAAGCAAGCACTGAGTAGCTACGACATAATGGGAAACTCACAGAGAAACTCGCGGATTCTTCCACTGACCGCTGCGGTACACCTGCACCAAGGTAAACCTCCGCCTACCCCGCTCCTGCTTTACAGGGAAAAATAGAGCAAAAGGATCGCTAGTCTTTGACTTTATTTATTTTCTGCTGTGTTTTACTTGCATCTATTTGAAAGAGTGAGTGTAAACACACAAAAAAAAATTTTTTATGTGCTGGAATGTGCAGAAAATAGGTTTAAATATTAAACAAAATTCTTCCAGGCAGAGAATGTTGCATTTAATTAAAATTTTGCTTGATGCATAAAGTTAAAAGATTAAAACTAATAAAACAAGTTTTAAAAAGGGACTTTTCCATTTGATTACATTTTGTATGATGGATTATGTAGAAAAAGTAGAATTGGGCTGAAAGATCTATCGCTTTATCACCTATTCAGGTTGTAAATCATGTTTTTAAAAAGTAACTAAGTAACTAAGTAATTAATTACTTTTGAAAATAAGTAATCAGTAAAGTAACGGGATTACTTTTTGGGGGGGAAGTAATCAGTAATTAGTTACTGATTACTTTTTTCAAGTAACTTGACCAACACTGCTGGTGTCCCACACAACAACTCAATGTCCACTATGTGAAGCAGCCAAACACATGCCTGCTCCTCTCGTTAACTGAGATAAACTGCTGGCATATTTGTTTTACATCTATACTTTCCAGTCTCTCCTGGTGGACATAGAGCAGCATTGTTTAATCTCATTTGAGTCATTGTTGACCTTAGCCATGTTTTTAGTCTTCTGAGAGCACTGAAGCTTCTTTCAGCCTCAGTACATGTGTTTTATCCTCAGATTACAATTATTATTCTGTGCTTGATGTGCCTCACCTTTGGCCCTGGCTCTTCCCCTCTGACTGCACTAGGACATATTGCCACCTGATAAAATAACACATTGATTCGTGCCATATAAAAAGTGAGATGTGTCAATTCAGATTCTTTGTCAAATATACACTAATGAAACGATTTACATCAGCAGCCTAACAATTGTCATGATAATAAATACTATTTAAACTAGAGCACCAAATCATCAGTCAGTCACCTGTGACCTCACCTCTTCACCTCTGTCCACATAAAATGTGGAGCTGCTTCAGTGTTTCTGTCAATTTGTGCAGATCTTGACTCATCAGTAATGTTTGCAGGGTGAGTGCATTTTTAAAACAATTTGCAAACTGCACTACAAGGTGGATATTTGCAAAATCATGACTACCTCATGACATTTTGTCTCAAAAATTAACCCTATGAATATGTCAGTACCATTAGGATGAAATTATTGCGTCACCAACATTTTAATGTTAGACATATAATTTTAACAGCCACTGTAAACTAATATCCTGGCTTACTCGAGGCTGCCGTTTTCTCCGACAGTTTCAATCAAAATTAGAAATGCTGCTGTGAGACTGAGATAACTAATAGTGGTGCCTGTTGTGCAGTTAGTTTCCAAAACATGTTATTCGTGGTTACATACAATTTTAGACTGATGTGGGCCAAAGCCTAGCATAGCCTGTAACGTTATTATGACGGACACATTTTATGAGTTAATTTGGCTTTAAGTGACTTGCAGGTTTCTTTGAAAAATACTTATATCCAGGTTGTTCCTTTTTGCTGCCATCCTCCTCTCCTCCTCGCAGCGCAGGCTTGCCACTGTTAAAACTAAACAGAGCTCCCTGAAAGGCACAGCCAATCACATTGGCCATATTTGTCACATGAGGTAGGACTCCAGTAGAGAACTTAATTTAACTCTTTCTGCACCGCTGGGTGAATGAGACGTTGACAGATCGTTTTTTTTCTTCTTTCTATCGGGTTTGGTTTGATTTTCTTTACTGGAATAGATCAAATTATTGGTGGGGACGATTCAATAATCGCTGACATGGGACATGTCCCTTCCGTCCATGCCAAATCTACGCCCTTGCATTAGTATATTTTAAGTATATATATATATTCAAATTCAAATTCAAATTCAAATTCAAATTTTTTATTTGTCACATACACAGTCATACACAGTACGATATGCAGTGAAATGCTTAGACAACTGCTCGTGACCTAAAGAAAAAAAGAAAAGGCTATGAATAAGATAGGAAATAAATATGAAAATTAAAAAGGGTAAATTTAACCAGGAAGGAATAAAATAAAATAAAATATAAAAATTAAGTTAAGAATGAGATAACTGTACAACACAAATTAGAATGAAGGGTAAATTTAACTGGGAAAGAATAAGATAAAATATATAAATTAAAGTTGAAAATAAAATAACTGTACAACAAAATACACCGTATAGAAATATATAAGAATGTATGAAGAAATATAAATATAAATATATATATATACACACAATAACAGCAGCTGTACAAGAATTAACTGGAAATGAGGAATATAATGTCCAGTGTTGTGCAATCCACATTATATAGTGTCTTGTGCAGTGCAAATATGCTTAAAGTGGTTTAAGTGATGAAGTGAAAACAATGTCCAGAATGTCCAGTGTGTGTGTAAGAACTATATGTGTGGGTCAGTACTGTGTGGTGGTGTGATTGAGAGACCGTATCGCCTGCGGGAAGAAGCTCCTCCTCAGTCTCTCTGTGTTGGTCTTCAGGGAGCGGAATCGCTTTCCTGACCTCAGCAGAGAGAACAGTCCGTTGTTGGGATGGCTGAGGTCCTTCACGATCTTCCTGGCCTTGGTCCAGCACCGCCTGCTGTAGATTGAGTGCAGGTCAGGGAGCTCTGAGCGGATGGTGCGCTCAGCTGATCGCACAACCCTCTGTAGAGCACGTCTGTCCTGCATGGTGCTGTTCCCGAACCAGGTTAAGATGTTTCCCGTCAGGATGCTCTCTATGGTGCACGAGTAAAAGTTCCTGAGCACCTTGGGGGGCAGTCGGAAGTCATATAATTTCATATATATATATATATATATGAAATTGTTTATACAGTTTGTAGAATTTGTCATCAGTAAGCTGTTGAAAATACAAGTGCTTAAGTATTCCCTTGGAAAGCATTGCTGTTTTAGAACAAAATAACTAAAAATTTAAAAAAAAGTGTGAATTTGTGCATCACTTTCTACAAGTACTACAATTCTTTGCCAGTTTTCGGTTAGTTAGACTTGGGTTAAATCTTGGCCGATGTCCAATTTCTTTTTCAATATATTATCCTTTGTGGAAAAAAATGTCTTTCTTTTATTTCAGTTTTACTATCCTGATATTGAACAGTTACTCATACTAAAGTATGTTTTTTAATATATATATTTGACTATCCCAACAACTTTTTTCACATTGAATTTTAAATGTTTCCATTGTATACAATAGTATTGTCTTTGTTGATTTTTACATCGGGGCATACAGGCTGGATGTGTCAAAAATTATATCATGTTATCGTGCATGCCGTGTAGTCTTCTAAGATTGAATAACGTAAGAGGCTGCTGAACAGAACCGGTGCTTGTCATTTTGTAGGAAAAAACATTCATCGAGGTCTTGTAGGCTCGAAGGTTATAAGCACAGAACAATACAACTTACACCAGAAGAGAATCCATTAAAAAGCTTCAGGGCCTTTCCTGTTCACTGTCCAGTATTAAAGCATTAAAATAATTGTCTGTAATTACAAATGGGTTCAGTGAGTTTTTCAGTGACAGGTTTGTGTGTTGAAAGAAGAGAAAAATATAATCACTTGCAATAACTCTGACAGAGGTTTCCAAGGAAACACTTTACAGTATGTGAGAAATCATGATATGCTTCAGTATGGTAGATATGCTTCAGAGTACGGTATACTAATACTATACTGTATGTAGACTAGTCACAATAGCCCAGCCTACACTGGTCTGTTCTGTTAGAATGAAATATAATCCAAATAGCCCCCCTCGTCTTATATAATGGAGCCTATTAAACATGGACTGCAATAAATTATTCATAGGTCCTGTAGAAAGCCATAGGCTACTTCATCAGTCAACTGTCTGATGTCTGGTGAATTTAAATACCTAAGATTGTGGTGTGGCCTCTGGTCAGTCAGATGGTTGATACTGACTTACTTTATGGCTCATGTCATGGGTGTGCAGGATGCAGGGCATAAGGTCATTTCACTTCTTAACTATCAACTAGATGTCTAGAAGTCAGTTTATGTCTACAACATACTGACATTATTTTTAATGTGGCAGTGATCTGTGCATTTATCTATCTATCTATCTATCTATCTATCTATCTATCTATCTATCTATCTATCTATCTATCTATCTATCTATCTATCTATCTATCTATCTATCTATCTATCTATAGTTTGCAATGTGAACATTTTTATAATATAGTCCTCCATCTTGTCAGTGAGAATGTCAAACTGGTAGTTTATCACACCCACAAACAATAGGGTTGTAGAGAACTGCTGTGTCAGTACTGTGCTCTGGTTGCTTTTTAGGTAAGCTCTTTTGGAAAATATTCTTTCGCACATTTTTTGCCAATATTCACTTAATATGGCAAATATTTTTCAAAGAAAACATAAACTTATTTACTAAATTCTGTTCTTTCTTCTGTTCTTTTGCACCATACCCCAAAACACCACAGGAAGAAAATGTCTCTCCAGTTTACTTATGGCTACATTTCCAGTGCTTCATATTTTTTATTCAGCAAGAGATTCATGTATCCCTTCGTCTACTGGCAGTAGATTATTCACTGGTGGTGACTGATTTATACACAGGATAGAGTAGAAAATATTCTCACATAATACACCTTGGTTACGTGGCTCTGTTTGGTTGTTGATGAGGAAGGGAATTCAGCCAGAAGCTGTTGTAACACTACGACACACTGAGTTATAGAATTAATTTCTTTATAAGCAACATATACAATAACACAATATAAGTGATGTAAAGCAAAGGGGTGGTTTATTCTGTAAATTTTGTCCACAAATTGACAAGAAGAGATAATGTGTGGAATAGCTTTGAATGACTCAGTCATTATAATTTATTTCCACATGGAATCATGATATTGCTAAATTCATGCATGGAAAAATATCTTTAATGAGTTAGAACGGGTTTTGTTTTTTCAATCTAAGACATTTGAGGTATAGTCAGATTGGTTGATTATGTCAAAAGATGCCAAATTTTTTTCTGTTTCTGAAATAAATATATAAAATGAGATTGACTGATTGTATGAGATTATATATGTTTTATGGAAGCTTTTGATTAGATTGAGACTTTGTAAATCAAAATTTAAGTTGCATTAAGAAAGGGCAAAATCCAATTCCCAAGTAATGAGAGATTATCCTGAGAATTTCCAGCGATACTCACTGCTATTATTATGATGCCAAAATAAGGCCAATAGTCATGTAATGCATTTCACAGCAATAGGCATGAGTGTTTATTTTTTGCAAATGTATAGTGATAAAATATTCACTAGTATAGCTTGCTTCTTCAAATTACTGTAAAGAAAAACGGATACAATCCTCACTGCTGTTTTCAAAATAAATTGAAAGCTCACCTAAAATGTTTTTGTATTGAGTTGTAAATCTAATTTCATAAAAGAGATCTATAAGATATTTAGAATGAAACTCATCAAAATAATACTGACAAGTTTCATTTTGTGCCCACCTCTGCATTTTGTCCTCCGTTCAGTAATCTCACGTAACACAATAAAGGTTTATAAATGGGATAGATATTTTTGCTCTGTACTTTCTTGCACTTTCTTTTTATTATGTCTGTATAGGGCTCAGAAGCCATTCATTTTATCTGAGAAACAGAAAGGTCAAGGATGTATCATTGTCAGTGCCCCAGCCAAAATGCCTTCTAAGTTTGTATTGACACCAGATCCAACAGAGAAACCTTTTTCCTTTCTTTTATTGTAGATGAAACATGATAGTACAGCACACTGTCGCAACCCACACATATGAATGTTGCCATCTCTGTGCACACGTTCATCACACTTCCACTCACAATAACAGAGGTTAGGTTAGGTCCTACTAAGATTACCTCACCTAATCTCTAGATAGATGAACAACTACATCGTATGTGGATTGAAGTGACATAATAAAGAGGACAAAGCAATTTCATCATATGTACAGTACTGTGCAAAAGTCTTGTACATGTGTGATGTAAAATATAGGTTAATGAAATCAGTGAGGGTTTGCTAAAAGAAAAAAAGAGAGTAATTTCATTCATATATAAATTTGTTTCTTTTGTCACCGTTGTCAAGCACGTCAGTTTTAGAACCACATTCAACCAAATGCCAAATATTAGTTTTTTTCTGGTATTTTTTTTCTGTGACTAGCTTTAATAGGAAGATAACATTAAACAATGAGATTAAAATTACTAGTAGAGGTTAAATTTTGCATGGTTTAATTAATTATGCTAAGATACTGCACAAAAACAGAAGAAAAATCTAACCTGATTCTAATTCTAATCTGATTTTTCACTCCATGAATCAAAGGTCATTCCATAAAATAGGAATAATTATAATATTTAACATGAAGTGTTAAAAATTAATGAAATTCAGTGACACAAATTTTACAATCAGCATAAGGAATGCCATAATTTATGGTGATGTTCCTATTAAACCTCACAAATGATCAAACATATAACATCATTTTTTTAAGAGATGTTAAATTCTTGTTTTAATTCATTTAATTTAATTAAATTTACTTGTGTTCTGCAGCTCCTCAGGCCAGCAGACACATGCACACAGTGTGAGCACAACTTGAGTTGGACAGGATCCCCTCCTGAAATTCCCAAAAGCCTCCACTGATCTTTTAGAGACATCCCTGTGAACTGAGAATCCAGACTGCAGGTCTACACAACTTTACTCCTCCCTGTGAGCTAATCTGAGTGTTATACCCTGGATTGGCCTGGGTAAGCCTAAACATTCTGAGGCTTTTGAAAATGCACCTGACCACCTGAAAAACAACCTCTGGAGGAAATATCCCACATGACAGCTTTTATTCTGGTTCATCTATCTCTGAGCATGCAACGAGTCACCCCAGGTCTCTTCACTCCCGCTGTGGTGTGGAGACCTGGAATGAATCTTCCATATGTAAAGACCCTTGACAGGGACAATATTTTTGACCATCTGGCATTTGAAGCAGAGTATACTCTTCCGCTGAGTCTGAAAGAAAGGTGTTCTTGTGTAAGAAAAGTCTTTCTTTGTACGGAAAGGCTCTTTGATCAGAACGCCCTCAGTAAACCAACAGTGAGCATAAAACCTCAGAAAATATCTGAATAGCTTTGAACCTTGCAGCCAGAATAATACCATACATGACTTAAAGTAAGAAAAAAAATCTGATACTTATCAAGTTTGATCCATCTCTACAGGTAAACTAATACAGAAGACCTGTAATATACAGCCAACTCTGCACTGTGAAAATGTGGAACACCAACTTTGCAGTATTATACTGAGGATTTATTTTTACGTGTATCTGTGTAAAACATTAAAATCCGTCAGACAGATCAGAGAACAGTGTCAGATGCCAGAATTAGCATCTTCACTGGAGATATATGACTATTGCAGTTACTTTAACAGGGCTCACAGGGTTGCCCTGTCAGCCACATCCAGACAATTAACAAATCAGCCGGCTGACAACTTTAAAGTATGGAAAGATTTATGTCACTGCAAAACACAAACTGCTCTACAGGCATTTAATTTTAGTAGTTCTGCGACAAGCATTCCAAATATCGTAAAAGTCTCACATCAGTGGCTCCAAAGAATTACTTTTAAAGTGTTATTCATTTTGCAATAAATGGTTAAGTGGCAGAATATGTCTGTGGTCTGAATGCATTATAAACCATTCGGACCACATAGGTAGACTTGACTGGTAATGCTTATTTTAGTTAATTAATATAAAAGAAGAAGTTTTTTTTTATTTGTAAGCTCCTAAGAAATCCAAACTAACCTTGCTGGCCTTAATTGCTAACCTTGTGAAATTACTTTTTATTAACATTCTCTACATTTAGTAAAACTACAGTGGATAAGCTTTATAGACATGTAGTTTTTAAACAACATACTAACACAGACAATATAAATATAGGATCATATTTAAAGTAGTGTTTTGAGAAAAAGTAAAAGCCGCGGTAACAGTATCTATAAACCATTATAGGTTTTAGGAATTCTTAATATTCTTTCTATTTCCTGTAAAAACTCTGATGTTAGGTTTCCCCTTTTTTGTAGTATGCAATTTGAAAATAACTGAAAAGCACACCTCAGTGGTGGCGAACAGGGGGAGACAGTGGGCTTTGTGGCCATTTATCACCGCTAATAGGTCATAGTCTACACTCTGATTCTGGGCATATATCACTGAGTTTAAAAAAAGGGGGTAAAACCAAAGTCACCTGAGGTTTGTGGCTTTAAGACGAGCTTAAACATGAGTAATATATGGTCAAGCACTTCCTGAAGTAAACACAGTGACTCCCTGCTCTGCAATAGGGTCTCGCCAGCTGTCTTGTGGCTTTCTTACAAGGGTTGTCATCTGTTCATTTCTTTGCTTTTGGGTTGGATGGCTGCCATAAAATCCAAGATCCCATTAAATTAATTTGCAAATTCTTTATGATATGGGTGGCATAGCGAATCTGTTTTCAGTTCTTAATCTGTGCTTCAGATAGTGAGGAAAATGTGAAAAGTAATCTTGACAACAGCTTGCATTTGGTAACCCAAATAAACCCTAATGACTTCAAAACTGCCAGTTCTGGAGATGGAAGATCACAGAGGGATCACCTCTGGCAGGGGACCTTTTTTTTTCAAACTGTAGATTAGAGATTCTCTGTGTTGATGATTGGCTTGAGCCCAACTTGTACTGGCATCCAGACAGGTGCTTGAATGTTATTAAGCTTTAATAAGACTCACCACAACGTTCCTTATTAATAGCTGCCCACAGGGCATACTCAAGACCCTTGCATTGAAAAGGAAAAGCGCAACTGAGCAGTAGTACAGAGGTGGAGATGGAGATGGGATGGTGGGCAGAAGGCGGGAAGGGTGGTGGGACTTGAAAAGGGTGAGACAACGCTTTCATATGGTTGTACTGATAGAATACTAATAAAGTTGGGCACATGTACCCTCCTACACCAAAACTGCACATTTGTAAGCGCATACAATCCTCCTCTGAGCTTCACGGTGCTATATAGCAGTCTCATGCCTGTAAAATTTCAATTCATACACCAACCAATTAACTCAATTCAAAGGAAAGAGTCTGAGAATTTCAGTCTAAATATTTGAGGAGCAAGTGGGGAGTAAACATATTCTCTGCTTAGCTTGATAATGTCAAGGGTGTGTTTGCGTGCACATCAGTGTGTATCACACATGCACAAGACTGGGGCCTTAGAAATAACTCAAACACTAAATCAAAGGAGCGACTTGTAAATCTACCCTCTAGATACTAACTAACTGCTTAAATCTTAAAAAAAAAAAAAACCATCAGCTGCGCAGCTCCCAAAGCTAACAGTGTTCAAATTATTTTTGTTGATCATGTTAATGTGCATGAAACTAAAATTCTGGAGTTTTTTATTTTTATTTTTACAGAATAAATTTAAAAAATAAGTAAAATAAATAATTAATAAATAGAATGTTAACCAGTTTCCATATCTGGAATATTTAAAAAGTACTTAACATTAACATATCGTTTCTATAAAACTTTGATCTAACCTCCAAATAAAAAAACAGTTTTGCTGTTGCATTACTGGAGAAACTTTTTGGGGTGATCTACACTGAGAAACCATCTCTGATTATAGGGTGAAGGTGAGTGTTTTAGTTGTAAACACACCATAGGCATTCAACTTGGAGGGGCAGCACTTAAAAGCCTCTCCTATTTCAAAGTCTGAGATCCGTGAAGGGTAAAACCACGTTCGGCAGCTGGAGTGCTGGAGATACAATAAAGACAGCTGATATGTCCATTTGACATTCCAAGGGGAAGGGTAGCTGAAGTAAGGTCTTGGTGTGTGCTAGTGCTATATACAGTGCAACGAAAAAACATTCGGTCCTTTCCTGAGTTCTTTTGGGGTTTTTTTGTTTTGTTTTGGGGTTTGGGGGGGTTGGGTGTTATTTTAATAAGTGGTTGTCCCACTCTTGGCAGCAAATAGGTTTGTGATAACTGGAAATGTCAGGGTTCCTGGGTCGGTAACCCAGTGTTTTCAGTTTTGTCACATTTAGGTTATGTTGCCACATCAATGTTTTCACTCCCTGTTTTTTCCCCGTGCAAGCTTGTCTCTTGTGTCATTAGTCAGATTATGTTCAGCCCTGTACTCACCTGTTTCCAATCATTGTCATCATTCAACCTGTGTATTTAAGTTCCTCGGTTTCACCCGTTCTTTGTCGTGTCATTGATGTTAATGTCGTCTCTCCGTATGTATGTTCAGTTCAGTCAGCCAGCCAGCCAGCTATCCAGTCTTTCAGCCAGCCAGCCAGTCAGTCCTTCGTTCCTGCCCTGTTCATCCACGATTCATAATAAACCATCTTCAGTTCTTCACTATCCACGAGTCCTGCGTTTGGGTCACTTCCTCGCCTCCACACACGACACTCCTGACAGGAAATGAGACTTTCACATAAGTGTGGGAACATTTTAGCTCACTCTTCATTGCAGGGCTGTTTAAATTCAGCTACATGGTGGGGTTTTCAAGTGTGAATGGCCTGTTTAAGGTCATGCCAAAGCATCTCAATCAGATTTAAGTCCAGACTTTCACTGGGCCATTCCAAAACCTTAATTTTGTTTTTCCGTGAATCATACAAAGGTGGTGTTGCTGGTGTCTTTCAGGTAAATGTCCTGCTGCATAATAAGTGAGCTTGAGCTTCAGGTCATGAACGGCCAGATATTCTCCTTCAGGACTTTGTGGTAGAGAACAGAATTCAGTCAATTCCCTGAACGGCATGCCATCCAGACTTTGAAGCAGCAAAGCAATACCAGACCATCACACTACCACCGACATGCTCGCCTCTTGGGATGATTTTTTTTATAAAATGCTGTTAGTTTTATGGCAGATGTTTTATGGTAGAGGACACAAATCTCTCAGAAAATTCAGCTTTTTGCTCCAGTCTCTTTCTTATTGTTGAATCATGAATGCTGACCTTAACTGAGGTCTGCACTTGCCTTCGTTAAGGTGCTCTGAGTTCTTGTGTGATGGATGAGCCATCACTGTGCTTTTGGGGTAATTTTGGTGGACTTGCCATTCCTAGGAAAGTTCACCACTCTTACAAGTTTTCTGTACTCACTGTAGTCTACTTGACTCTCAAAACCTTTGAAAAGGTTTACAGAGCCATTTCTGACTGGTAGATATCAATGGGTTTATTTTTGCATTAATCTTCTTTAGATTGCAGCATGATGGTTGCTTTTTGAGATCTCTTAGCCTAATTCACTTTGTCAGACAGTTTCTATTTGTGTGATTTCTTTATTCAACAGGTCTGGCAATACCCAGGCCTTGGTGTGGCTATTGAAACTGAACTCAAGTTTTCCAAAAAATGTGGTTGATTACGGTTAATTCAATGACCTGTTATTACTTTTTCACATAGATCCTGGCAGGTTTAGGTTCCGTTTTGCTTAATAAATTAATTGTGATTCAAAAACTGCATTTTATATTTCCTTGGGTTATCTTTGATTTGTGAACTAAAACCTGTAAGTCTGAAAAATATTCTAAAACAATATGAACTCGAGAAGGATACAAATTCTTTTTTCACAGCACTGTAAATACAGTTGAACTGAAGTATCTCTATATCTCCTGCTATTACTGGTAGTCTTTTGCAGATATACTTTTGGTCAGACAGTGAATGAAAAATGAGGCACTGAAAGGAAACATTGTGTTCAAAACATTGTGAAATTCTAGTAATGAAAAGCTAATTTGTCCATTATTGCCTTTAAGCTCTTGATCTCATCAGCAGAACCTGTTATGTGCATCAGTTAAGATATGAGAGAAGAAAAATCCAACACCATGACTTACTAGGAGGCTGGATAATGAGAATATGTCCGATAAGACCAAACAGTTATTTATTGAAGGTTTGAACTGCACTTTGTCTCTATGGGGCGACATTTCTTTACAGAGCATTTAAAGGGTTTCTTTGATCACACACAATGTCCTCGATCCAACAGCACTGTTGTCTAAATTTGTCTCCCTTTGAATTGGTTCTCTCAAAGAAAGTATAAGTGGAATGCCTTTTGACGAAATGGAGAAAATTAATCACACATCGCACACATGCGGATCTTTAGAGCAAGACTTCCAGGGAATGGTGGAAAAATTACTTAAGTGTCTGAGTTTTGTCCAGTGAGACCGAGTAGAGTACAACATTGAGCACCAGTGCCAAAATATGTGTTTAGCTAATTCAGTTAAAACAAAGAGAAAAGTGGTGTTTTTCGTAGAGTAGCATTTTGTCATTTTTACTGGCTTTTACTGATATTGTTTGAAGTGAGAATGTCAAAATCAAATGCTGGTGGGGTTGATGTGAGACTGATTATGTTGATGTAATGTGAGAGGCCAAGCTCAGATTACAAATAGTTCATTGACCCAATGTTCATAATCATAAGTTCAACTTTAAATAGAGACAGCATGCTGTAGAAAGCGCTTACAATCTATCAACACCTACTTTTTGCAAATGGTGCTTTTCTGTCCAGTTCACCTCACACGTTGTCTAAATACAAGCTTAAAACCTCCCTTCACTAACCTCTGTAGTAATGTGACACATTTTCCTCTATGTCAGTGTTTTTACAGCACGTAACGGATGTTGGTGCTGAGTTGCAAAAATGCTTACAAAGCAAAGCTGGTGTCGAGTGCCTACTTTATGTCCAAGAACCATGACCTGCAAAAAAATAAAAAAGCCCAGCAACAGATACAGCGCACAAGAAATCTTTCTGTATTATACAACGATTCTGCCCTTTACCTTTCTAGTAGCTCTATCTCCGACCATTACTGTACTTCTTTTGACCAAAGAAAAAAAATCTAAAACCAATGGAGCAGAGAGTTACCATATTATACACTATTAAAACTCTTTAAAAAAATTGAAAAGTATCTTTAAATAATTCAACTTTCTTTAAATCTTGTAGCTTTAGTTTAGTCACAGGACAGACAATAGCTGCATTATTGTCAGACAGAGTTGAGACTGGAGCAAAACATGTGGGCGTGCATGAAAGACAAACCTGAAAGTGCATGTTTTTAAGATGTCCTCCCCATCTCACAAACTGAGTAAAATATAGTGTAATGTCACTTCTGCTGAAAATCTATGGACATCACATTTTGAGCATGCAGCCTACAGAGAGCAGATGAGAGAAATGTCATACACATAGCTCACCTGAAAAGGCCAACATTGTTTCATTGCACTTTTCCTCGGATCAAACCCTCACAAGAGCACCATTATTTCAACAAAAAGCTCTTTTGATGATAAAACTCTGTGTTACCCCTTAGCTTTGTACTCTCTGGCATTAGTGTGACTTATTAGGAGGCTTTATGCCTCGCTTTGTCTCGATCTGTCTTTCAGATCTCCATGTGATGTTTTTTTTAATCATTATTTGATTCTGTTTTTATAATTCTTATTATAGAGATATTAGTATGAATAAAAAAAATGAGAACAAATTGGAATCTTTCCATTAAATCTGTAGCCACATGGTGAGGACCTCTCAATCGATATTTTCTTCTCCCTATCAGTTCCAGGCGAGTGAGCATGGTAGTGGCATACTATTAGGTTATTACAAAAGCAAATCAGTCAGCAGAATTAATTTTCTTGAAAAATATGAGACTGCCTAAAGGGAATTAATAACCACCAAGGCACATTACGTAGATGTTGAATTTTCATCACTTTTGCCAGCCGTTTCAACATGTGTGCAGAATTCTGTCTGCTTTGCTGATGGCTGGTTGTTTTTTTAATCATACGTTCACTTGGCATTTAAATAAGGGGAAATTTGCTAACATAAATTCTCTTAGAAGTCTGATATGTATGCATTTTACCAGAGGATGGGGGAAAATCCAAATATACAAGTACAAATTTGACTTCAAGATTTTGTATATTCAGAATTTACTATTAAAAAGATACAGTTCAGCTAGTTATGTCAGTTTCAGAACACTGTATATTTAGCGGGTCATTTTTGGAATGCATGCATGTGTGCTGTGAAATCATTTTTGTTCTTTGTCAAGATTAATGTCTTTGTCTTGTCTTTGTATGTGAATAGCCCTTCTTGGAGAGCTGATGAGCAGATAGAGTCATGGATTTAAAATAAATAAAAAGAGCATGAAGAAAGTGCAAAGTATCTGTTTAAAAACAAACAAAGAAACCAAAAACAGATTCATATTTAACATGCACCTTTGTCTTTCACTTTCTTTACGCTGCTGTTTAATAACAATTTTCATTAATCACACAGTTAAACGGATTTTGTTATTTGTGTTTTGTTTGGAAATTCTATCCCTCTACTTAGAACAGTATCAACTGTCAACAGTGCTTTACTTTTGTTTTACTTTTTCTATTTTTTCTTACATACCTAGATTTTTGCACATATTCTAAAATTGAGTAGTGCATGCAGTGTGTGTTGACTGTATGATTTAAAAATGATACTTTTTGACACGCTAAAAAAAAATGATCATGATGTTCAAATGAAGCTGAAAAAATATATCTAATAGGTCTCATCCTATCAATTAGATAAATAATTGAGGTTAGACATGGTGTATTGTATAGTGCTGCAACACTTCTGCAGGTGTCCTCTCTGTGTCTAACTTCAAACCCTGACTATCAGACTACGAAACACAGAGTAGAAAGCACTGTACCTGAGGTCAAATGTATTAACAAGAAGAGAATTTACTATGCAAGCAGCGTGGGTAAGTAATGTTTAGGCTCGAAGAATACTACAGGGCTTTCTGATTAAATGTGCTCATGTGCTGTGTCCCTATTTCCATCATACAGATGAGGACTTAATAAGAATGCATTGCCATACTCTTGCAGATACTGTGGGTAGTGTGAGTGAGACAACAGTAAATTTGCATTCAACTGTGGCAAATGTTGTCATATGCTTAACTTCACTTAATCACCTCTGCAGAGACATGCAAAAATATTTTTAAGTCTCGATCAAAGAAGGACACCTTCTCTACATCCAAAACCAATCTTTTTTTTCACTAATGGAAATTATTTGGTTCTAATATATTTCACTGGCTACTGCATACTTCATGAGGCCACCCACATAACAGCAGAAAGATTTAATGACTACATTTACATATGTGCAGTCCGTATTGATCCACCAAAGATCCTCCACAGTCAGCAGACTCTCAATCAAAACCATTAACATCAATGTTAAAACATGTCACATTTATGGACAGGCTTGTACTAGCACCACAAGCAACTTCAATAGGTCAGCCTGAACTATTTTGCATATTAAACAAACTGCAGCATTGTCATCAGTTCGCAAGGTGTAATATGCCATACGATGGTATAAGGTTGTTATTGTTGAGTTTTGGTTTTTTGCAGGCTTAATTTACAAATTTCACACTGATTATTAAAAAGAAAATGTCCAGTGGTAGCAGTCGGTATGAATTTTTGCAATTTTTGATGTTGACTTTCTTTTCTTACCCCTTTAAAAATTGAATATGTTATGGAGCCAAGCTTCCTTTAAAGCTCCAGAAATTCAAATTAATCACTACTATGTGAGAATTAGAGTTTATGACTAAGCCAATAGAGGTGAACCACGTCTGTAATTGCCATACTGAAGCATGACTTGTTGGAAGTGAAATGTGAAAACTGCCTTGCCATCATTTTCTCTCTCATATATGTGATTTCATGCAAATGTTCTATACCCTTGGAAAAAAAGAGGTAATGGCTCCGTTTGTATAATGACTTTTTTATGCCACATTTCACTGGTAGAGATAGGAGGTGGCTAGTGGCTTAAGGGCCTTAACACCCCATAAAGTCTCAGTGGTTGAAAATCTTTGCAAAAATATTTGTATGTTTATATTTATTGTATACACACACACACACACACACACACACACACACATATGGTCAGTACAATACATTTAAAAGAAAACCTCTCCATCTTTCTCTCCTCTGGTCAATCTGTCAGGTTGCCTGCTCATGTCAGGCTGACGCGTGGCAGCAAACTTGTGAATGACTGATCACCATCTGAGGTGCGTAAAGGAGGAGGTGCTGCCAAGGCAGTCTCCTCTGTGGCAAAGGCAGTAGTCATGCATGTCAATCAAATCTCCCCGTGACCTTGTGTCAAATCAAACAGCTCCACAGCTGTAACACTAAGAACCTTCAGTTCTTTCTTTGACCATAGTGGTTAGAAAAGAGCTTTTGTTCTTGTTGTTTTCTTACAGTAGATTAAAGCTAGAGCCATTTAACTGTTACTCTCAAGTCATATATTTTACATAATACAAAAGTAAAGCTTTTCATTCATAATAAACACATTTTTCTGTATTTATTTAGCAGTATATTTAAAATAAAAATCTTACATGTTCAAACACGTTAGAGATCATTACTATAAATATTTATATTCCCTGTTACTCGAAATGTGTGGTTATAATGTTTTAGGTGGCCTCATGTTTTTAATGTACTGTAGGTGGAAAATGACACTGAAAGCATGAATATATCTTTAAAGACAGACTTTAGGTTCATCAGTGTCTGATCTGTTGCTGGATAAGTCCTGATGTGCTAGACGTATCTGTCACACATAAATTTTGGAAGAACACCAACTTTAAAACAAACAAACAAAAAAAAAACCCTTTAATTCTGACACTCATGGTGCTCTTTCGCCTTTGTAGTCTCTGGTTGATCAGCACACTAACCCACACTCATGACAGGCACAGACTAGACTGAAGCACTTTGTTCTTTATTTGATTTAAGAAGCCAACAAAGTGAAAGCTTAAGGTCAGCTGCCTCTTTCACTTCACATGCTTGCGTCATCAGACACAAGCCGACAAGACAACATGAATCTCTTGACTCGTATATGTTTATATGTATATATATAGTATAAACATATGACTGTATATATGAATTTTAATGCACATGAACTACAACAACTACTTAATGATGCCAGAATTATCTTTAATTCAAGTCATAATCACATTTTACAGTTATGCAACATTTTTAAATATCTAAATTTTATGTTATTGACATAGGGCAAGTATGCCTTATGCACCAAGCATACTTATTGTTTTGCAAAACGATAAAAATAAAAATAAATCTTCTTGGCAACAATACTGATAAGAGGTAATAGAGAATAATATGAAATAGATATTAATTAAGTTGTAGTCAAAAAAAGAAAAAGAAAGAGGCCTTTTTAAATACCTACACAGAGTAGTACTCAGTGAGAGAAGACTGATAAAGTCGACTTTATCCCAGGTCAAAAGACTCAGGGAGATTGGCAAAGGGATTAGATGACATGGCTTGATTGATGTAATCTGCTGTGATGGATGTAAAGGGAAGTTCGTTTAGTGCAGTAGCAAGAGCGCTGGAAAGATGGAGAAGGGCCAGCTTTTTCAAATAACCAACAAAGAGAGGAATAGCACAAAAAGACCCCCCAAAGCCACCTCTGAGGTGAAGTTAGCGAGTCAAATGGGAGACATTTCAAGAACCTGATATTGTTATCATATGATATTTGTGCCAAAGCGTTGAAGCGCTACAGTAGGCATCACTGTGTTTCTATTTATTGTTCCAGGAGTCTGGAATCGGTGTCCTAGGATAGAATTTTAAATCGATTGAGGAAAATTTGTGCTGTTATTAGGGTTTTCAATCTGTTGCAAAGAAACATTATTAAAGGCATAGTAGGTCTCCAAATAGTAGAGTAGTTCATGAAAATGGAAAAATATGTACATATTTAACAAAATACTTTTCTTTTGTTTAATTTTAAGGTATTATCCGAAAACTCAAGAATTGTGTTCTATTCAGATTATACTATTTAATGATAGTTTTATTTCTGTAATGTGATTTGTCAGAGTTCCATGGACGTTGAACGATAGCATTTGGGGCGACCGTGGCTCAGGGGATCGGGAAGCTCATCTCTAACCGAAAGGTTGCCGGTTCAATCCCCCTGCTCTCTTTGGCCTGGTTGTTGTGTCCTTGGGCAAGACACTTTACCCTACTGCCTACTGGTGTTGGCCAGAGGGGCTAATGGTGCGATATGGCAGCCTCGCTTCTGTCAGTCTGCCCCAGGGCAGCTGTGGCTACAACTGTAGCTGCCTCCACCAGTGTGTGAACGTGAGAGTGAATGAATAGTGGAATTGTAAAGCGCTTTGGGTGCCTAGAAAAGCTCTATATAAATGCAATCCATTATTATTTTTCCTTTTTGTGACTAAGAATTTCATGCTATAAAGATTTCTACATGTTTTATTTAGCATTTTTTAAAATAAATTATGTAATATTTAGAAACTGCAACTAGTTTCTTTTGCAATATGAAGTTTTTATTAGTACACACACAAATATGGGACTTTACAGGATAGCTTGAATCTTTGGGGTTTTTTTTTTTGTCATTTTCTTCATATTTCAGCCATCCAGTACTCAGTCATGTATCTGTTACAAATTACAGATCGTGATTCATTTTGGTGGTAAGAAAAGTCAGTGAACATTTCAGGCTTTTATCTTTAATGATTTTGGAGATATTCATGTTCAAACACTGCCTCTGATTTCAATGTGCAAAACAGATGGCCTAAAAGAGGGCAGACCAAAAATATGAAAAGTATTTTATATATCACGCTAAAAGCAGAAATAATTATATAT